>NC_135964.1:26483606-26787356 GCF_053455715.1 Rhinoraja longicauda | reverse complement strand
TGATTCCCAGCCAAATCACTCTTTGATTTGCTTCTTTGTATTAATTTCAAAGACTAGTGACTCTGGCACTGTCAAAGCTGTCCATGACAGCTTAACTTAGAGGCCAGCTTGGCTTACAGATGAAAACTATTTGCTATAATGAAGTCAGATCTTCCACTGTATGCATAACACGATTCGAGTTTAATTATTAAACTTTGATCTGCAGCAGCAGCTATTCTTATATGCCGGGGAGCTTTCTGAACAGTTCTAAAAGTTGACAGGAGGGAACCACTTTGATTTTGACACAAGGAACTGCAGATGCTGGAATCTTGGTGGAACATAATGTGCTGGAGGAACTCAGCAGGACTGGCAGCATCTGTGCCAGTGAAGGATGGACAACGTTTCAGGCCTGGATCCTTCTTCAGACTGAATATAGTAGGGGTGGGGGCGGGGGGGGGAGGGGAGGGGGAAGCCCCTCGCTGGTCGGTGGTCTGGTCTGTGAGGTGGACTGGGCTACATCTACAACTGGGGTGGCACAGTGGTAGAGTTGCTGTCTTACAGTGCCAGAGATCTGGGTTCGATCTACGGGCAATGTCTGTATGGAGTTTGTACGTTCCCCCCGTGACCTTCGCAGATGTTCTACAGTTTCCTCCCACACTCCAAAGGCGTACAGGTTTGTAGGTTAATTGGATTCAGTAAAAATTGTCAATTGTCCCTAGTATGTGGGATAGTGTGAATGCATGAGGATCGCTGGCCGGCATAGAGTCGGTGGGCCGAAGGGCCTGTATCTCTAAACGAATCTCTCTGCAATTTCCCCTTTTACTGCCAGTCTGAGGGTCTGGCGCATGGTTGTAAAAGGATAATAATGTTTTTGAAGACACCTCCATAACAGTTTTTATTTGTCCACCATCTGGCAATCTAAAGAGTTCCTCAACTGTATCCACCTATCACTTGCCAGGCTTTGTCCTGCCCCCACCTCTCTTTCCCAGCTTTCTCCCCCTCTACAACATTCAGTTTGAAGAATGGTCCCATCCCAAAACGTCACCCATCCATGTTCTCCAGAGATGTTGCCTGACCCCTTTAGTTAATCATGCACTTTGTGTTCTATGCAAGATACCAGCATCTGCATTTCCTTGTGTCTACATTCTTTGCCCCAATGTAACTTAGGCTCATTGTACACTTCCAATACACACTTGGTGTTTGTGCATTGATGCAGAAAATTAAGAATTTATCTTCAAATTTGCATACCTTCTATACCTTTAACAAACCTCCATACACTCTATTCCCCCCCCCCCCCACTCCCATTACAGAAAGGATGTGGAGGCTTTGGTGAGGGTACAGAGGAGGTTTACCAGAATGCTACCAGAATTGTTTTCTCTGCTGCATCAGAGGTTGAGGGGAGACGATAGAAGTATACAAAAATTATGAGAGACATCAAGAGGGTAGACAGTCAAAACCTTTTTTTCCAGGGTAAAAATGTCCAACACTAGAGGACATAGCCATAAGGCGAGAGTGAAAAGTTTCATGGAGATATATGTGGCGTTTTTGTTTAACAGAGTGGTGGGGGCCTGGAATGTGCTGCCTGGGGCAGTGGAGGAGGCAGATACGATATGAATGAATGAATAAGTTTATTGGCCAAGTATGTGCATATACAAGGAATGTGCCTTGGTGCTCCGCTCACAAATGACAACACAAACATACAGTTAACAATTAAGAATAAAGCATAAACACATCAAAACAATAAGGATACAACATTATGGTCTAAACATGTGGGTGAAAATAAAGCAGAGCAAAAAAGAAACTACAGACTTTGGTTATTGAGTAGAACTACTACTCGTGGAAAAAAAAGCTATTTTTATGTTTGGCTGTGGCTGCTTTGACAGTCCGGAGTCGCCTTCCAGAGGGAAGTGCTTCAAAGAGTTTGTGGCCAGGGTGAGAGGGGTCAGAGATGATCTTGCCTACTCGCTTCCTGGCCCTTGCAGTGTACGGTTCGTCAATGGGGGGGGGAAGGTTGCAGCCAACAACCTTCTCAGCTGTGCGAACGATCCGTTGCAGCCTCCAGATGTCATGCTTGGTGGCTGAGCCACCAAGAATTGGATATATAGAATTCTATATAGAATTGGACCATCATTGCCTGTGGCAGATTGTGTTTCCTCAGCTGCCGCAGGAAGTACATCCTCTGTTGGGCCTTTTTGACTGTGGAGTCGATGGTGGCCCCCCATTTAAGGTCCCTGGAGATGATGGTTCCAAGGAATTTAAACGACACCACAGATGTGACTATGGTGTTGTTGATGGTGAGTGGGGGAGGGGAGGGGGAGCTCTTTGAAAGTCTACAATTAGTTCCACTGGCACCAGGACGCCAGCTATGTCACTTCCCGTCTGTAGGCAGATTCCTCCCCATCCTGGATTAGTCCAATCAGGGTTGTGTCACCTGCAAACTTGAGGAGCTTGACAGAGGAGTCTGTGGAACATCTTTCCTATAACATGGTGAGCAAAACTGAACACGATACTCTAAATGTGACCTCACCAATGTCTTACATAACTGCAGCATGACCTCCAAACTTCTATGCTTAATATTAACACAAAGTACAGGAGTAATTCAGCGGGTCAGGCAGCATCTTTGGAGAAAAAGGATGGATGATATTTTGGGTCAGGACCCTTCTTCAGACACTGGACCGAAAAGTCAACTATCCTTTTTCTCCAGAGATGCTGCCTGACCTGCTGAGTTACTCCATCATTTTATGTCTATCTTCGATATATACCAGCACCTGCAGTTCCTTTCTACACATTCTACACTCAATACTCTGACTGATGAAGACCAATGTGCCAAAAGCCTTTTTGACCAGATGACATCAGTTTAACGGATCATATTCAGCACAGAAATTGTGGGACGAAGGGCCCATTTCTGTGCTGTAGTGTTCTAGGTTCTAAAACCAGGTAGTCACAATTTTCAGACTGTTGTATCTTCTTCCCAATGGTTGGAGGAACAGAGGTAATTGGATAAGAGGGAGATTTAATACTATCAAAAGCCTAGCTATTGTGTATCAGCAATGACCTGTTTATTTAAAGACATGACGTTTGTGCCTCAGGGCTCATTGACATTGATGTCTGACTCATTGTGGGATGATGAATCAGAAGGAAATGATCCGATCAGATATCAGTCTGGAGAAAGTCTCTGTGATTCATTAATTCCCAAGTAGCTGTTTGGTGGGAATTCTATCAGTCAGGAAAGTTAGCAACTGGACTGCAGAAAGTTCCTCAGCAATAACTGCAATTACAGGCAGCATGGTGGCACAATGGTAGAGTTGCCAGAGACCTGGGTTCGATCCTGACCATGGGTGCTGTCTGTACGGAGTTTGTACGTTCTCCCCGTGACTGTGTGGGTTTTCTCCGCGTGCTCCGGTTTCCTCCCACACTCCAAAGACATGCAAGTTTGTAGATTAATTGGCTTCAGTAAAAATTGTAAATTGTCCCTAGAGCGTACGCTAGTGCTAACCTACTGGGATCGCCGGCTAGCATGGACTAGGTGAGCCGAAGGGCCTGTTTCCGGGCTGTATCTCTAAACTAAACTAAAATGTAATAGTATAGTTAGGTAACATGTCCATTACTGATCTCAAGATGCCCCATGCATGGTGGTGCAGCGGTAGAGTTGCTACCTTACAGCGAAATTCACTATTTTTACCGAAGCCAAAGCACCTACAAACCTGCACGGCTTTTGAATATGTAGGAAACTGGATCTCCCGGAAAACACCCATCTGCTCACGGGGAGAACGTACAAATCCGCAGAGACAGCACCCGTTGTCTGGATCGAACGTGGGTCGCTGGCACTGAGAGGCAGCAACTGTACCACTGCACCACCATGCAGGATTTGATCGTGCCCTCGGGTACTGTCAGTGTGTGGAGTTTACATGTTATCCCTGTGACTGAGTGGGCTCCTCCAGCTTCCTCCCACATCCCAAAGAAGCGCGGGTTTGTGGATTAAATGGCCCTCTGTAAATTGCCCCTAGTGATCAGGGAGCGGATGAGAAAGAGAGATAACAGAGTTAGTGTGAATGGTTGATCGATTGACAGTATGGACTTGTTGGACCGAAGGGCCTGTTTCCACGCTGTTTCTCTAAACCAAACTATTATTAGGGATCTGATGACTAGAAATGGGTCACTTGCAAAAGAAGAGAGAGCGACACAAAGCTAAAGTTTGCTGAATCAATCTCAGCTACGTTCAAAAACAATCGCAAACCCAAATTTAACGTGGAGACGCTAAATTGTGCATTAATTTGACTTTTTGGATTGCTTTGGTTTTAAGCTAAAATTAATCTACAGCTTGACACCCTCTAAAGGTCTGTCTGCTTTGGAATAACAGTGTCACATGTTAATCCATTTGGTTGCTTTGTAGACACGGGTCTGTTGGATTTGTGAAGAACTAGATTGTGGGAAAGGGGATTAGTCACCACCCAAATGTCAATGAAGGAAATAGCCGGATGCATGAAACCTCTTGCCTGTTATCTGCGTTGACAGCTAACTGAAGTGCCCGTCATACGTTGAACATGAGGATCGAGACCGAGTGGTGCGGCAGAGACATGGTTTCCATGAAGTGGACGACGTTGAGAGTTTCTTGCATTCTTTCCAGTCGTTTTGAGGGAGAATGTTGTTTTGTGTTGTGTGGCTGCCAAGTTCATCAGCTGAGGAGAACTGGTACAGTTTGGTCAAATGAAATGAGAATATTTGGATGTGATTTGTAATGGGAGCCGATCCAGTATCAAGTGGGGCAGCACAGTGGCGCAGCGGGTAGGGCCACTGCCTCCGGGCGCACCGGTTGGCTCCCACATCGCAAAGACGTGCAGGTTTGTAGGTTAATTGGCCAATGTGAAATTGCCCCTGGTGAGTAGGAAAAGTGGAATAACATAGTGTCACCAGAACAGAATCGAGCAAAATTGAAGTCTAGTGTGGAACCAAAGACACATGCTGACCAAGATGCCCCCACCTAAGCTAGTCCCATTTGCCCAATATCACCTCTAAACCTATCCTGCCCATGTACTTGTTCAAATACCTTATATAATGCTGTTATATTACCTGCCTTAACTACCTTCTCTGGCAGCTCGTTCCACATATAGTCACCACCTTTTGTGTGGAAAATGTTGCCCCTTTGGTTCCTATTAAATCTTTCCCCTCTCACTTTAAACCCATGTCCTCTGGTTCTCAATTCCCTTGCCTTGGTAAAACACTCAAATACATTCACCTTATCCGTTCTCCCTGTGATTTTATACACCTCTAAGATCACTCTTTAGCCTCCCGCACCCCAAGGAATAAAGTCCTAGCCTGCCCAGGCTCTCCTTGTAGCTCAGGCCTTCGTCCTGGCAACATCCTCGTAAACCTTCTCTGAAATGCAAAAGAATGTGTGTTTTTCCTTTCCCATAATTTCTGTTGTTTTATTCCTTACCTTATTATCTTTTTCTTTGCCTCAGACTTTTGATCTATTCTGTCTCCGACCAACATAGAACAGCACAGCACAGGGGCAGGCCCTTTGGCCCACAATGTCGGTGCCGAACATGATGCTAAGATAAACTAATCTCCTCTGCCTACCTGTGATCCATATCCCTCCATTCCCTGCATATCCATGTGCATTTACCTTATCTATTCCCCTCATGATCTTGTAGACCGCTGTAGGATCACCCCTGATCCTCCTGCGCTCCAAGGAATAAAGTCCTGGGAAACATTCAAGCTGAAGCTAAACAGGCATTGTCTCTGTCCTTCCCTTTGGTCACACACGAGGAGCTGACGTCTACACGTCCAGATCTAACAAACCATCACTCATGGGACGTCTGAGCTCTTTTAATTGTCTCTACATTCCTCCCAGCTCAGCCCGAGCTCAATTCACCCCATTCAGTGCAGCAAACAGCCGAAGCTCCTTAGTCATCAGACTCTTTCCCAAGACTTATTTTGCACTGTACAACAGCATCATCTGACTGACACGAGATGACCTTGCTGCAGAACATCATTCCCTGCTTCTCTTTCATCTCGATCGTTGCAGTGACTAGATTGTGACTGTTACTACGATGACCTAATTGCCTTCCTCCATCCGGATAGATTGGCGACCAATTCTCCATATACGTCAAGGGCCTCTGTTTAGTTTAGTTTACAGATACATCGCGGAAATAGGCCCTTCAGCCCTCTGATTCCACACCATCAACCACCCCATACACTAGATTAGTTTAGAGATATAGCGCGGAAACAGGCCTTTCGGCCCATGCCGACCAGCGATCACTCTGTTCACTAGCACTATCCTACACACTAGGGACAATTTATAAATCTTTACCAAAGCCATTTAACCTACAAACCTATACGTCAGTTGAATGTGGGAGGAAATCGGAACACCCAAAGAAAACTCACGTGGTCACAGGGAGAATGTACAAACTCCGTATAGGCAAAACCCTTAGTCAGGATCAAACCCGGGTCTCTGGCGCTGTAAGGCAGCAACTCTACCGCTGCACCACTGTGCCGCCCTTGTAAGAGCACCACAGGATATGTTTCTAGCTCGTGATTGTCTTCACCGATGCCCCTCCAATGAACACGGAAGTGAGATAGCATAGAGCTAGTGTGAACGGGTGATCGATGGTCGATGGTCAGTGTGGACTCGGTGGGCAGTGTGGACTCGGTGGGCCGAAGGACCTGTTTCCATGCTGTAACTCTAAACTAATTACCTTCAGCACAAAGATCTCACCGTCAATGTACAGCAGTATTTGCTTTACTGTCAGCCTGGTATGTAGAACATAGAACAGCACAGGAATAGGCCCTTCAGCCCACAATGTCTGTGCTGGACATGGTCAGGTTAAACTAACCCCCTCTGCCTGCACATGACCCATATCCCTCCATATCCATGTGCCTATCTAAAAGCCCCTTAAACGGCACTATCGTATCTGCCTCCAGCACCACCCCTGGCAGCGTGTTTCAGGCACCCACCACCCTCTGCGTATATTTAACAAAACCTGCCCCACTCAGTTCCTTTAAACTTTACCTCTCTCACCTTAAAGCTATGCCCTCTAGTCTTTGACATTTCCACCATGGGGAAAAAGGTTCTGACCGTCAACCCTGTCTATGGTCTCCTAATTTTATACGTCTAACAGGTGTCCCCTTTACATCAACCCTTCATCTGTGCACTGTAGATAATAATAATAATAATAATAATAATAATAATAATACATTTTATTTATATAGCGCTTTTCATATACTCAAAGACGCTTTACAGAGATTTTGAGAACATAGGGAAATGAATAAATAGATAAATAAGTAAATAAATAAATGAACAGATGGCTTGATTGCAATCATGTAAACGCTCCAGAGAAAACAAACTAAATCTGTCCATCCTCTCCTTGTAGATCATTATCCCCTAATCCAGGCAGCATTCTGGTAAAAGCTTACTGTGCCACAGAAGACCTTTGTAATAGAGGTGAGATGGGGATGATGAGGAATTTCCTTTATCCTGTATCTGTACATAATGGATGGCCCGTGTTTTTCATGTATAGTCTGTCTGCTGACTGGATAGCACGCAACAAAAAATCTTTTCACTGTGCCTAAGAGCACGTGACAATAAACTAACCTAAACTGATGATTTCTGCATCAACAAATTGGACCAAACCAGTCACGATAACTCTTGCTTTTCTCAAAGTATTCATTGGACATGGATGTTGAATTAGTTGGATGGTTCTTGCCTTCTTGTGAAGACTACATCTTCATTGTTTCACCATGTTTTATTGGCCCTTGAACAAATTCCTGTTTTGTTCTGACGTGACATTTGTTTCACCGACAATGTAAATCCTTCATTGCCTCTATTCCTCCACCAGGAAATCGTTGACTACTCTAAAGAGTGATCTAACCAGACTCCATCCCAAAATATCTCCCTTGCCCAGATAAAGTTTTTCTCAAAGAACCTTTTCCTTTAACTCTATGCAGTCCCTCCAGATAAAACCTGTCATGTTGCTTTTTTTTAATGGCTGTATGGTAACTTGAATTTCACTGTCCCTTAATTGGTACATGTGAGAATGAACTGACCTTGAAACCTTGTCTTTTTTTTTGTAAACCAGCATCTACAGCTCCTTGAATCTAAGTTAACATACTCTCTAGATTACATGTGGACAGTCGATTACAGAATCAAATGCCAAAGTTTGTGGTAATATTCCAATTTGGTAGGAAGGAACTGCAGATGCTGGTTTACACTGAAAATAGACACAAAATGCAGGGGTAACTCAGCGGATCAAGCAGCATCTCTGGAGAAAAGGAATAGGTGACGATTCGGGTCAAGACCCTTCTTCAGACTGAGTCAACGGAGAGGGAAACTAGAGTTATGGAAAGGTACAGAACAAATCGGAGCCTTCACCGATGGCCAAGGAGCCCACAATGGTCCATTGTTGGCTGTGGAAGAGGCCCACAATGGTCCATTGATGGCTGTGTTTAATTGTCATATGTACTGACAATTCTTATTTGCAGAGGGACAACAGGCCTGTAAACACAATGCATGTAGATAATATAAAAACAAAATTTCAATAAGGTAATAACCACAATATTAATGCAAAAAAAGCCCAATTTTTTTATTACAACCAAAGACAATCAGTAGTTCATAACTGATGTTGGTGTTGTGTAGTGTTTAAGAACCTGTTGATTGTTGGGAAGAAGTGGGGGAATGTTTAATGGAGATGTGCAAGTTTGTTTTTGCATTGAGCGTGGAGGAGGCTTGGGGTGGTGGTGGAGCAGACGATAGTGGTGTTTAAGAGGTTTTTGATAAATGCATGGAAATGAATGGAATAGAGGGATATGAATCATGTACAGGCAGATGAGATCAGCCTAACTTAGCATCACGTTCAGCATAAACATTGAAGGGCTGCACTGTTTTATGTTCTATGAGTTAACAATACGATCATGTGTGGTAGGTCGTTCGCATGCTGTAACTAAAGGAGGCAATTTGGTGGTGGTTGTCTTAGTTGATGAAGAGCAAGACTTCAAGTAAAACAGATAAAAGAGCCTTTAATATTGCTTCGAACAGCTGTGTGACAGCTGTTACCTAAAAGTGGCCCTGAATCTCCCTTCCACCGCGCTGCGCAGCAAAGCAGAGCTGACAGGCGTGCAGCATCAAAATGTATAATTAGACCTTCTCATTAGTGAGAAATGGAAGATAGATTAAAGCAAGCAGCCCACCCAAATGACACGCAGGTCTCCAGAGACCAAATTCACAAGAGTTCTACAGCAATGGGTATAACTAATAAGGAACGGAATCATGATTTGTGCAAGATCCAAGCACACACTAAGGTGGAAACGATTGGGCAGCAATCAAAATATTTATAAGGATCTCACCTTGTCCCCCCAGACCTCCCACTTGTGTGAATATTTAACAAATCCCATGTTTTAAACAGTGGGCCATACCCACATTATTCACACTTGAATTCATGCTCATTTCTTCATCAAAAGAGACGAGAGTTTAATTGTCATATGACAGACACAAAAAGCTGGAGTAACTCAGTGGATCAGGCAGCATCTCTGGAGAAAAGGAATAGATGACGTTTTGGGTCGAGAGCCGAGTTACTCCAGCATGTTGTGTTGAGACCTGCATCTGCAGTTCCTTCCTGCACATTAATTGTCATACGTCTCAGCATGAAATTCTACTGTCTGATAGAGATATATTTAGGTTTAGATTTATTATTGTCACATGTACCGAGGTACGGTGAAAAGACTTTATTGCGTGCTAACCAGTCAGCGGAAAGACAATACAAAATTTCATTTTGCATGCTATACAAAAAGATTAGATAATACCATGCATAAATACAATCAAGTCAAACTCAAGCACAATTGGTAGAGCAAAGGGGAAGGTAAAGAGCGCAGAATATAGTTCTCAGCATTGTAACGCATCAGTTCCAGAGACAGAGTCCAATGTCTGCAAAGGGGCGGAAGTGAAAGGAACAGTGCCACAGTTTATGGATCGTTCAGAAGCTTGATAGCTGAGGGGAAGAAGCTGTTCCTTAGTCCAGTGGTGCGTGCTTTCAAGCTTCTACACCCTCTGCCTGACGGGTGCAGGGAGAAGGAGGAATGACCAGGGGTGTGATCGGTCTTTGATTATGTTGGCTGTTTTTCCAAAGCAGTGTGGTGTGGATGGAATCAATGGTGGTGAGTTTGGTCAATATGATGGACTTGGCTACATCTACAACTCTCTGCAAAGGTATATAAAATATAAGACATGCAGATAGGGGAGACAGTCAGAATCTCCCCCCCCCCCCCCCCCAGGCGGAAGAATCAAATAATAGAGGGCATAGCTCCAAGATGAGAGGGGCAAAGTTTAAAGGAGATGTGCAGGGCAAGTTTTTTTCCCCTTACACAGAGGGTGATGGGTGCCTGGAACGTGCTGCCAGTGTGGTGGGCAGGTACAATGGTGGTGTTTGAGGGGCTTTTAGTTTGGCACATAGATATGCAGGGAATGAAGGGATATGGATCATGTACAGGCAGAGGAGACTAGTTGTAATGTTAAATCGTTGCACAAAACACTTTTTTGAAACAAGTTTTAAAGCTTGGAAAATTGTCACATCAAGATAATTATCCTCAGACTCCTAAATGTTTTTAAGAGTGACAGAGTTAGCAAAAAAAAAACTAAATGCAGATGACAGCGTCATTTAATAGACTTTTGGATGGGCACATGGATCTGCAGGGAGTGAAGCGATATGGAGCACGTGCAGGCAGCTCTTGGCATCATATTTAGCACATGTATTGTGGGCCAAAGGGCCTATTCCTGTTCTGTGTTCCATGTTCTTTATCCTCAGCATCCCAAACGAAGCTTGAGGAAGGGCACAGTGGTAGAGTTGCAGCCTTGCAGCACCAGAGACCCGGGTTCAATCCTGACTTCGGGTGCTGTCTGAACGGAGTTTGCATGTTTTCCCTTTGACAGCATGGGTTTTCTCTGGGTGCTCCGGTTTCCTCCCACACTCAAAGTACAATTTTGTAGGTTAATTGGCTTCATTAAGTTGTAAAATTGTCCCGAGTGTGTAGGATAGTGTTGGTGTACGGGGTAGTGTTAGTCAGCATGGACTCGATGAGCCAAAGGGCCTGTTTCTGCACGGTATCTCTAGAGTCTCAAGTCTAACAACAAAATGTAGACACAAGGAACTGCAATGGTAATTCGAATTTCACTGCATCTTAATTGGTTCATGTGGCAATAAACTGACCTTGAAACCTTGCAAATGCTGTTTTACCAAAGAGACAAAGTGCTGGAGTAACTGTGCTGAACTGAACGCAATACCCTTTATCTGTAAACTGTGGACGGCATGATTGTGTAGACCTTCTGCTGACTGAACAGCATGCAACACAAAAGCTTTTCACAGTACCTCAGTACAATAAACTAAACTAACTCAGCGGGTCTGGCAGCATCTCTGGAGAACATGGATCGGTGACGTTATGGGTCAGGGCCCTTCATCTCAAGTTCCAACTGGACACATCACTCTCCTGGATTCGACAAGCAGCTCAACATTTTCAGATAATCAGTATTTCAATTCCACATTTTCAGTTGACGCTCCATGTTTCTATAGTAATATGAGATAATCATTCCACACCTACACCTCCTCCAGATTACACTCTATTCCCATTACCACCACCTTTTACTTTGCACGTCACTTTACTCTCGTCATTTAAATCTCCAACATTCCGCCCAATTCCGTAAATCAATTTAACCTGGGAATGCTATCAAGTGTCGGCCAATGCCATTGGTCCCGGCCCGAAACATCGCCTGTCCATTCCTTCCACAGATGCTGCCTGACCTGCTGAGTTACTCCAGCAGTTTGTGTCCTTGGAGTAAATCATCATCCCCCTGTTCCTTGTTTTGGACTTGAGAGCCCGACTCCCACCGAGTCCGCGCCAACCAATGATCACCCTGTACACTAATGCTATCCTACACACTCGGGACGATTAACATTTTTTTAAAAACCCAATTCAATTAACTTACAAACCTGTACATCTTTGGGATGTGGGAGGAAACGAGAGCTCCTGGTTTAAAGATTCCAGCATCTCCAGGCCCTTGTGTCTCCATCTGGAATCATTTCCAGTTCTGATAAAAGACCATTGACTCGGACACTAACCCTGCTTCTCTCCATAGATGCTGCCTGATCTGCTGAGTATTTCCAGATTTAGTAATTTTACTGAATATGTACACAAAGTGCTGGAGTAACTCAGTTGGTCAGGCAGCATCTCTGGAGAAGAGGAATAGGTGACTTTTCGGGTCAGAACCCTTCTTTAGACAATATTACTTATCAGTAGAAATCCCATGATACTTGCTACAGACTATGACAACTACCAATTAAACCTAAAATGTTCCTATAGGATTGTTTTCTCTGAAGCAGAGTTTGATGGGAGACCCGATAGAAGTGTATAAAAATATGAGAGGTTTAGATAGGGTAGACAGTCAGAACCTTTTTCTCAGGATGGAAATGTCAGACTAGAGCACATCGCTTTAAGGTGCAAGGGGCAAAGTTTAAAGGAGGACTGTAAGGCAAGTATTTTTTATTTTTACACACAGAGGGTGGTGGATAGAAACAAAGAGCAACAGATGCTGGTTTATACCAAAGATAGACACAAAGTGCTGGAGTAACTCAGCAGGTCAGGCAGCAGCCCTGCAGAAAAAAGGATAGGTGACGTTTCGGGTCGGGAACCTTCATCAGACTGAAAGTAGGGGGTGCCTGGAACGTGCTGCCAGGGGTGGTGGTGGAGGCAGATATAATAGTGTTGTTTAAAATGCTTTTGGATAGACAGATGGATATGCAGGGAATGGAGGCATGTGGATCATATGCAGGCGGAGGAGATTAGTTTTTGGCATCATGTTCAGCAGGGACATTGTGGGTGGAAGGGCCTGTTCCTGTGCTGTACTGTTCTATATTCAATGATCAAGCCTCAACCTTGAACTGTGCTGTTCCCAAGTAGAACTATGAGATAATCCATGCATGTGAAGCAGCCCACCTATAAATCATGCGGTTTTATCAGAGCTGCCAAATGTTACATATTATCGTGATGACTTTAAATAATTTCAGTGCCAAGAATCAAACAATTTATGGAGTCCTTGACCCCAAATAATTTTAGCTGCTGGGAATTATTCACCAATTGTACTCGTTACGTAAACGTTTCCGGATTTGCAGCACCTTGGCAATGTTATTTAACACCGTGTGGCATTGTATGGGGGGGGGGGGGGGGGAGGAGGATTTATTTGCATTGTTATTCCTGGCTGCTATTAGGAAACTATAATCGTTTGGTTTTTGGTGACTACTTGAAAATTCATACTTGTAATTATGCAAATTCCCAAAATATACTAGTTTTAGTTTTAGAAATACAGCAATGGAAACAGGCCCTTCAGCCCACCGAGACCACACCGACCTGCTCACACTAGTTCTTTGTTATCACCCTCACTTATCCACTCCCTACACACTCGGCTACGATTTACAGAAGGCCAATTAACCTTCAAACTCGCACGTCTTTGGGATGTGGGAGACAATCCAGGTGATCGCAGAGAGAACGTGCAGACTCCCTGCACATACAGCATTGAGGTCAGGGGTGGAACCCAGGTCTCTGGTGCTGAGGCAGCGGCACTACCCGCTGCGCCAATGTACGGACATCTTATCCGTGTCAAGGTAATTCGCATTGAAATCAAAGGTTTTGGTGATTCACATCTATTAATCACCCTGTTGATCATCACTGCAAAGCAACAGGCAGGAGAGGTTCCATTGGGCAGGTTGCATCAGAGCTTGGCTTGGGAAACAGCTCTGCCCAAGACCGCAAGAAATTGCAGAGAGTTGTGGATGTGGCTCAGTCCATCACACAGACCATTCCTTCTTCTCCTGCTCCTGTCCGGCAGAAAATACAGACACTTGAAAGTGCGCACCACCAGACTCTGAACGGTCCTTCCATAAGCTAGGATCTCTACCCAATTTGTTTCTGTAACTGTAATGCCACAACACCGTAAACTGTATTCTGCACTGGGGTATTTTTCTCTCTGCTCCACCGGTTGTATTTATGTTTGGTTTGATTGGACTCATGTTTGGCGTGATCTGACTTGTTTGGATAGGAGGCAAACAAAAGCTTTTCACTATATCTAAGTACACGTGACAATAGTCCGAAGGGTCTCGACCCAAAACGTCACCCATTCCCGAGATGCTGCCTGTCCTGCTGAGTTACTCCAGCATTTTGTGTCTACCTTTGATTTAAATCAGCATTTCGTACACAATAATAAATCTAACCCATATATATGGGCAATGAACTTGACACTTGAATGAACTTGAACTTCCGAGATGTCCTCGTTTTTCAGAAAACGGGGCTTCCCCTCCTCCATTATAGATGAGGCTCTCACTAGGGTCTCTTCTACATCCCGCAGCTCCGCTCTTGCTCCCCATCCCCCCACTCGCAACAAGGACAGGATCCCCCTCGTTCTCACCTTCCACCCCACCAGCCAGCGGATCCAACATATCATCCACCAACATTTCCGTCACCTACAACAGGACCCCACCACTGGCCATATCTTCCCATCCCCTCCCCTCTCTGCATTCCGCAGAGACCGTTCCCTCCGCAACTCCCTGGTCCACTCGTCCCTTCCTACCCAAACCACCCTAACCCCGGGCACTTTCCCTTGCAACCGCACGAGATGCAACACCTGTCCCTTTACCTCCCCCCTCAACTCCATCAAAGGACCCAAACATTCTTTCCAGGTGAGACAGAGGTTCACCTGCACCTCCTCCAACCTCATCTATTGCATCCGCTGCTCTAGATGTCAACTCATCTATATCGGCGAAACCAAGCGCAGGCTCGGCGATCGCTTCGCTGAACACCTGCGCTCGGTCCGCATTAACGCAACTGATCTCCCGGTGGCCCAGCACTTTAACTCCCCCTCCCATTCCCAGTCTGACCTCTCTGTCATGAGCCTCCTCCAGTGCCATAGTGAGGCCCGCCGGAAATTGGAGGAGCAGCACCTCATATTTCGCCTGGGCAGTTTGCGGCCCGGTGGTATGAACGTCGACTTCTCTAATTTCAGATAGCTCCTCTGTCCCTCCCTTCCCCTCCTCCTTCCCAGATCTCCCTCTATCTTCCTGTCTCCACCTATATCCTTCCTTTGTCCCACCCCCGACATCAGTCTGAAGAAGGGTCTCGACCCGAAACGTCACCCATTCCTTCTCTCCCGAGATGCTGCCTGACCTGCTGAGTTACTCCAGCATTTTGTGAATAAATTGACACTATTCCTAATGTCTAATCTTGCTGGGCGACGCCTAATACAATATTTTTTGATAACAAGTTCGTGCCCTCAATACTGTGTGTGTTGGTACAAGGGGCTGTGTATGGAACATCAAGACTCAATGAGTAACATGTTAACTACCATTTCACAAGCTCGAGTGTTGCTGACAGCATTACCAAAACCTTTAGCTGACAGTGTTTATACTCACAGAAACACAAGGGACTGTAGAAGGTGGACTCTGAGCAAAGCACAGAGTGTTTAGTTTTTATTTTAGTTTAATTTGGAGATACAGCACGAAATAGGCCCTTCGGCCTACCGAGTCCACACCGACCAGCGATCCCACACATTAACACTATCCTACATACACTAGGGACAATTTTACATTACACCACCCAATTAACCAACAAACCTGTACATCTTTGGTGTGTGGGAGGAAACCGAAGATCTCTGAGAAAAACCATGCAGGTCACGGGGAGAACGTACAAACTCCATACAGACAGCACCCATAGTCAGGATTGAACCAGGGTCTCTGGCGCTGCAAGGCTGTAGCTCAACTGCTAGGCCTTAGTTTAAAGATACTGCTTGGAAACCGGCCCTTCCGCCCACCGAGTCTATACTGACCAGAGATCACCCATACACTAGTTTTATCACACACACCAGGGACAATTTACAGAAGCCAATTAACCTACAAATTGGCACGTCTTTAGCATGTGGGAGGAAACCGGCGCACCCGGAGAAGAACCTTGTGGATTGCATATCCACGTGTCTATCTAAAAGCCTCTTAAATACCACCCCTGGCAGCATGTTCCAGCCACCCACCACTCTGTTAAAAAACCCCCCATTAACTTTCTCTCTCTCACCTTAAATTTATAACTAGTTTTTGGCATTTCCACCCCAGGCAAAAGGTTCTGACTGTCCATATCTATGCATCTCATACCTCTACTAGGTCTCCCCTCAACCTCCAACATCAGAGAAAACAATCCAAGTTTGCCCAACCTCTCCTTGTAGCTGATAGCTCCTAATCCAGGCAGCATTCTGGTTAAAAGATGATAAATCAAGGAAGATAGCAAGATAAACTCCTTCGATATCTGAGGATAGCCCCAGATTTTACAAGGCTGCAGAATGCACCATGATCATGATCATGAATGCTATTGAACGCAGGGACATACAGCAACTGACACATGCAAGACTCAGTCTCTTCGACCACAATCAGATGATCTTATTTTATGATATCGATTAGGAAATAAATATTGGCCAAATACTGATGAGAATTCCTCAATTTTTTCAAACATACCTCCTGATTTTTTAAAATCACGAGATAGAGAGGGAGAGCTTGGTTTAATACACTGTAGATTGGACTAGAATGCCAACCTGGAACCTTTATCACAATTAGTAGAAGCTAATAGTAAGAGTGAATGTTATTGGAGTATTCATTGAATAGTCAAAGTTAGATACAGACAGCACCTCTAGTCAAGATCCAACCTGGGTCTCCAATGCTGTAAAGCAGCATCTCTCCTGCTGTGCCACTGTGCCTCCCACCCTGTACACCTCAATAAGATCACCCCTTGGCCTCTTATGCTCCAAAGCAAAAAGTCCCAGCCTATCCAACCGTTCCCTATTACTCAAGCCCACAAGCACAGGTAACATCATGGTGATTCTCTTCTGCACCCTTTCCATCTGCTGGAATAGTTGAATCTATCAGTTGAACAGATTGAGCACACATGTTTAAACACAAAGAATGGATAGAATGGATAATATATTGGGATGAAGGTTGAATCAATTTCAATTCGACCAAAACACTTCAGTACCCGAGATACGGATTTCCTATTCTGAATCCCTGTCAAATAAATGTTCTATTTAAAGCATGATAATTATTAAACACCTTTACAATCAATAGATATTAACAAGCCATAAGCAATTTTGCCCATCATCTTAAAAAAAAATAACCTAAAGGTCCATTGATCTTCCATTGACAAAAATGAGCTGTCTTTCCTTCTTTAAAATCATTTTATGGACTTAACTCCACTTACCCAGAAGCTGAAAGTAGAACAACACTAAATGCGTTAATGTATTGTGGTGTCATGTTTTAAAAAACTCAAAAGGCCTTCGTACAATAACTCATTTCTGAACCGCAGGGTTGAACAATCAAATCAAACACTAATTATACAACTCCCAACTGTTCAAGAGAAAAGGTTCTGGTTTAAATGGTTTAAACATATTGAAAGTAGATTGTATTCTCTGTACGATGCCACTATTTATGAGCCCTGCCTCTGTTGTAACTTGTTTTCTCAGATTATTACAGGCAGTTAAAAACAGCAAGAAATGTGATCGACTCCAAAGAGTAGCAGCAGGAATGACACAGGCCCCTATTTCCCCAATCATGTTTAAACAGAGACTCAGCAATTGCTGGCTGGGACATCATTCTCATCTATCAGGCAATGAGTCGGCCACACACTAAAGAGAGTTCCCCACTATGTGAAAGCAGCAGGCACAGTGGTGCAGTGGGTAGAGCCCACAGCTGTGCTACCTCACAGCACCAGAGATCCAGGTTCAATCAGGTGTCTGTGTGTGGGGTTTGCACGTTGTCTCTGAGACCGCACAGGTTTCCTCCGGGTGCTCCGGTTTCCTCCCACATCCCAAAGATCTTTGTAGGTTAATTGGTCCTCCGTAAATTACCCTGGTATGTAGGTAGTGGTAGAATGTGGAGGGAACAGAGAACAAAATGGAGAGGATAAATTTGGATTTGATTAGTGTTAATGAGTGATCAATGATCTTGTTGTCCATATTTGCATGCTGGAAACAAATAAAATAAATACATTTTTTAAAATTAATTGTTGCAGGTGGTGCAGCTGGAAGAGCTGCTGCCTCAGAGACCCAGGTACAATCCCAAACTTGGGTTTGTATGCTGTTCCTATGTCCATGTGGGTTTCCTCCCACGTCTCAAAGAGTAGGTTACTTGGCTTCTGTAAATTGCCTCTCATGTGTAGGAAG
The DNA here is from genome assembly GCF_053455715.1 of Rhinoraja longicauda. Taxonomy (NCBI): domain Eukaryota; kingdom Metazoa; phylum Chordata; class Chondrichthyes; order Rajiformes; family Arhynchobatidae; genus Rhinoraja; species Rhinoraja longicauda. Next base: position 26,769,151 of record NC_135964.1, on the reverse strand, counting down.
TGGGCATAACGTAAAACTAATGTGAATGGCTGATCAATGGGCAGCATGGACTTGGTGGGCCGAAAGCCCTGATTCCATGTTGTATCTCAACGAAATCCCGTGTGAATGGGTGATCAGTGGTCGGCATGGACTCTGTGGGATGAACGGCCTGTTTCTGTACTGTATAACTCCATGAATAACTAACTACCCATTCAAACTCCAGTTGCCAGTTTCAAATCTGGCTCTGGAGGAGTAAGGAGGAAATAATGAATTGGAGGAACAGCACCTCATATCACTTGGGCAGTTTACAACCCAGTGGTGTGAACATTGATTTTTTTTATTTCAAGTCACTCCTGCATTCCTTCCCCCCCACTTTCTCTCTCTCTCCCTCCCACACCCCAATTGTTCTACTAGTTCCACTGTTTGCATTCTTGTATCCCTGTCGTTAGCTCATCTTCCCCAGCCAACAATGGGCCATTATGGACTCCACCCTACCAGAGATCATCCACCCTGATTTGGTCTGGCCTTTCATTTGGAAGAAGGTTTCCAACCCGAAATGGCATCTATTCCTTTTCTCCAGACACGCAGCCTGACCCGCTGAGTTACTCCAGCATTTTGGGTCTATCTTCAGTAACATTGAATTGGTCTAAGATGACTGCTACCTGACACCAATAGTTTCAATGGATTTCCGGCGCTTGTGATCAATTCAACAGAAAAAGGCAAGCAGGATGACAATGGGATGCCTGTCATTAAAGGCAAGTGCCATTCAAGTCATTCCAATCGCCAGGGACATGTCATTCTCACCACACGGGCTGTGTCCTGCTCTGGGGAAATGTGTAGGAGTCACAACTCAGTACAATTATCACACTGTAACGTGCAAGATGTCACCAATAAATTGTGCTGCAACTTTGAACATAGAACCGCTCAGAGTGTAGGAAGGAACTGCAAATGCTGGTTGATACCGAAGATGGACACAAAATGCTGGAGTAACTCAGTGGGTCAGGCAGCACCTCAGGAGAAATAGGTGGCATTTCGGGTTGAGACCCTTCTTCAGACTGTCGGGGAAGAGGGAAACTTGAAAAGGTGCAAGAGAGATCAGAACCAGCACTGACGACCAAAGAGCCCACAATGGTCCATTGCTGGCTGTGGAGGTGATAATGAGGGGATACAAACAGTAAACTACCAGGACAACTTGGATGGGGGAGAAGAGATGGAAAGAAGGGGAATGCAAGGATTATTCGAAATTAGAGAAATCCATATTCATATTATTGTATTCAGGTTATTGTAGCCAACATCTGGATTACAACAAACTCAATAATCTGCAAAGTAACCACTGTGTGAATCCTTTCATTCTAATCTCCTCTGCCTGCATGTGATCCATACCCCTCCATTCCCTGCATATTCGTGCCTATCTAAAAGCCTCAAACTCCATTATTGTATCTGCTTCCACCACCACACCTGGTAGCACATTCTAGCCCCCCACCACCCCACAGCCCCACACAATGCAACATTCATTTTTGCAAAGGATTAATTTCCCATTTCTTATACTGTTGTTTACATTGTCAAATTTGCCATTTCTTATAATCAGAAGCAACATCCACTGACTGATAATCAGATACAATCCTCAGCATAGTCATACAGTGTGGAAACAGGCCCTTCAGCCCAACTTGCCCACACCAACCAACATGTCCCATCTACATGTCCCACGCCCAGGGCCGTCTTAACGCATGGGCCTGATGGGCCTGATGGGCACTTGCCCGGGGCCCCACGAGCATAGGGGCCCCATGCTGATCTGTGTATGTTAAGTGACTTGCAATAAATCAATACTACTTTAAAAATGTAGGTTCAATAAGTGCTTTTTTCGCAACATTTTCGGTCCCTAAGTGCTTCTCACAGCGATCTGTAAGTGCTTTTCGCAACAATGTAGCACCCCAAGTCCATCGCTAAGTGCTTTTCGGTAAGTGCTTTTTGCCGGCATGACAGGGGGGGGCTGGTAGGGAAAGGGGGGTGGGGGAGAGTAACAGTAGGGGCCCCAGTACACTGCTTTGCCCGGGGGCCCATAATGCTGTAAAAACGGCCCTGCCCACGCCCGCATTTGGCCCATATCCCTCTAAACCTGTCCAATTGCTTCTTAAACATTATAATAGTCCCTGCCTCAACCACCTCCTCCGGAAGTAAACTACGGGTGCTGTCTGTGTAGAGTTTGCACATTCTCCCTGTGACCGTGTTAGTTTTCTCTAGGTGCTCTGGTTTCCTCCCACACTCCAAAAACATACAAGCTTGTAAGTTAATTGGCTCCGGTAAAATTGTAAATTGTCTCTAGTGTGTAGGATAGTGTTAGTGTACGGGGTGATCCAAGCGTACTCGGTGGGCCAAAGGGCCTGTTTCCATGATGTATCTCTAAAATCTGAAGTCTAACGTCTAAAAGGACAGCAGGTATTGGAGTAACTCAGCAGGTCCGGCAGTGTCTCTGAAAACGTGGATAGCTAGTTTTGTGTTAGGACCCTGCCTCAGTATATAGTTTTCAGCATTTTCGCAGGGAGGAGAATAATCATCCAGGGTGGGATATCTTTGATTATCAGTCTGATGAAGAGTCTAATCTGAAAACGTCACCCACTCATGTTCTCCAGAAATACAGCCCGACCCGCTGAGTTACTCCAGCACTTTGTGTCTTGTTAGGTTATTCAGGTGAGGGGGAGGGGGGGGTGAGGAGAAGTATGATTGCCACTTAAGCCACTCATCTGCTAAAGGCTAGAAATGAAAAGGGTGTGAGACAAGGAAAGAAGCACAGTGAACTGGAAATCCAGAGGGAGCGATGTAGGAGGTAGGGGAGAGAGGAGATAATGCAAGGCTGAACTCCAGTTCGCAAATGGTTCAGCTTTGTGTGTTTTGTATTCTCATTTCCCCACCTAAATTTTCACCTGGATCCCTGCAAAACCGACTGATTTTATCACGGAGATTAATGGCCAACTTGCAATTAAGTTAATGGATTTTGGTTATTCTTTAAAATACCCTTTTGTGTAATCTATTTAAAAGCTTCATAAAATATAATTTTATGGAGGTGAAATATAATGTTCTATGCACTATTATATCTTTGTGATCTTATAAATATCTGGTGGCTCAAGACAAAGGTTGCGCACACAACAGCCCAAACTTGAAATTGTCGTGGGAGGCTCGTGTTGACGTGAAAAATAGATCTTTGGCTCTATTTAAAAATCACAGAAAACCATTGCAGAACAAGCACCAAGTATCCTGGAGTGCAAACTCTCAGAGTGCATCATTATTTTGCTTCATCCAGCCAGGTTGTATCCAAAACCCAATTGCTAAATGGAATTTTGTGCGTTCTACAACAGGAACTCCAATAATCTCAGTTGTCTCCAGTAAGAAAAAGTTTATATTATCTCATGACTACATGTAGCCGAAGATAGACACAAAGTGCTGGAATAACTCAGCGGGTTAGGCAGCATCTCTGGAGAACGTGGAAGGGTGACGTTTTAGGTTGAGACTTCTGCAGACTGAGAGGGATTATATGTTCAAGACTTTGAGATTTATCTTTCTTCCAAGTGAACCCAATTTTTTTTTCCCTGACCCCTAATGTTTTTTTTCTGATTGAGTCTGCTTCCTCCACAGAGGGACTGTAAGCAGACAACTCCATTTTAAGAACCTGTATTAACCCCTACATCACACTGACCTACTTTAAGGAGAACGTACAAACTCTGTACAGACAGCACCTGTGGTGAGAATTGAACCTGGGTCTCTGGTGCCGCACGGCAGCAACTCCACCACCATTAAAACAGGGAGAGGCAACTCGGCCTTATTAAGCACTAAATGCCTCTCCAATTTAAGTGAGTCAAATTAATTGCCATATGTACCAAATGGAACAATGAAATTCTTACTTTTATCTGCATAACAGCACTCAATAGTTAACACAATAAAACAAATAAAAAATTGAATATTAGTGCAAAACAAAATCCCCAGATTCCCCAGAGCACTCAAGAGAGTTTGTAGTTGAGTGGGTGTTTAATAGCCTGATGGTTGATTGCTGGAAACAAGTATGTTGGTGTGATAGATAGGCACAAAGTGCTAGAGTAACTCAGTAGACCATACGGTATATCTGGAGAAAAAGAATCGATGACGTTTTAGGTTGGGACTCTTCTTCAGACTGAAAGTAGGGAGGGTGGCAATGGAAGAGGCCCAGGTCAGTAGGGGAATGGGACAGGGAGTTGAAAAGCCCCTACTTTCAGTGTGAGGAAGGTTCCTGACCCAAAACATCACCCATCCTTTTTCTCCAGAGATGCTGCCTAACCCGTTGATTTAGTCCAGCACTATGTTTATCTTTGGTATAAACAATCATCTGCAGTCCTTTGCTTCTACATATAGGCTGCTGTAATGTAAAGGTTAGAACAGGCTTTCCAGCTAAAATGGAGTTGTCCTCTAACAGTCCTCACGTGAAGCAAGCAGACACATTCAGAAAAACAATTAGATTCTTGGGGAAGTAAGTGGGCTTGCTTGAAAGATAAGTAAATCTCAAGGTCTTGAACATACAGCTACAAGGACATGTAGTCAGGAGATAAGATAAACTTTTTTTTCTGGAGGCAATGAGATTAACTGAGTTCCTGTGCATGTAGAGCGCATAAAATTACATTTGGCAATTGCGTTTGGATACAACCTAGTCATATAGAGCAAAATAATGATGCACTGAGAGTTTGCACTCCAGGATACTTGGCATTTGTTCAATAGTTTTCTGCGATTTTCATGTAGTGAATCTTTTGTTTCACTTTTCACTGAAATACCCATGATAATTTCAGGTTTGGGCTGTTAATATCCATTGTGGACAACATTCACCTTGAGACAAACAAGGATGCGAGATATTTATAAGATTATAAGTTCTCGCAGCAGAATTAGGCTATCCGGCCCATCAGGTCTACCCCGCCATTCAATAATGGCTGATCTATCTTTCCCTCTCAACCCCATTCTATTGCCTTCTCCCTGTAACCTCTGACAACCTTACTATTCAAGGATCTATCAATCTCTGCCTTAAAAATATCTATTGACATGATCTCCACAGTCATCTGTGGCAATGAATTCCACAGATTAACCACCCTCTGACAAAAGAAATTCGTACTCATCTCCTTCGTAAAGCACAAGAAGGTATCCAAACGCCTCTACTCTTCCTTAGGAGACTGGGGAAAATCCACATGTCTTAAACGGCTCTTACAAACTCCTACAGATGCACCATGGAAAGCACACTGCAGCTTGGTTTGCCAAAGATCGTAAAAAATTGCAGAGAGTTGTGGATGTAGCCCAGTCCATCACACAGACCAAACTCCCCACCATTAACTTCATCTACACTTCACGCTGCCTCAGCAAAGCAGCCAACATAATCAAAGACTTGTCCCACCCCGGTCATTCCATCTTCTCCCTGCTACCATCTGGCAGAAGGTATAGAAGCTTTAAAATGCACGCCACCAGACTCAAGAATAACAACTTCCCCGTTATCATCAGGCTTCTGAACAGTCCTTCCATAAGTTAGAGTACTGGCAGATTCACCTCTACCCCATTACGGACATTGGACTTTGTCTAAGGAACTGATGCGCTACAATGCAGTGAACTATACTCCGCAACCTCCACTAGGATCTACATATCGTACTCGAGTTTGGCTCAATTGCATTTGTGTAAGGCATTATCTGATCAGTTGTTTATAGACGAGGGGTGAGGCAAGAGTTCATTAATTATTTCATTGCATGCACCAGTGGCCAGGCTGTTTCACCACAGCTTCAGCAATTCACAACAAATTCAAAAAACATCCATGACAGAGGTGTTAACCCCATCCACAGCCTTCATTCCCTCCACCACTAGAGCACTGTGCAGGCAGTAATGTTCAATTCAGAAAATGCAGCGCATTTACAGTAAACCCTCATTACAACCGCCCTGAGGGGTAATGGTGCCCATTATCAGATTGCGCGCTATAATCTGGGGTGGCACAGGTTTAGAGAGGGCAGCAGGGTGGCGCAGCGGATTAGTTGCTGCCTTGCAGCGCCAGAGACCCGGGTTCGATCCTAACAACATTGGTCAGGCACGGAGTTTGCATGTTCTCCCTATGATCGCGTGGGTTTTCTACGGGTGCTCCAGTTTACTCTCACACTCTGGACTTGTCTCTGGAAAATTGTAATGGCATTTAGAACACAAGGATGCAAGGTGCTCTCTCCCTATTTTAATTGCTTAGGAATTTTATGGGGTTGTTTCATGTAGTTTAGTTTATCATTGCATGTACCGAGCTGCAGTGAAAAGCTTTTTTATTGCGTGCCCTCCAGTCAGCGGAAAGCCTATACATGATTACAATCAAGCTGTCCATTGTGTTCACGTGCAGGATAAAGGGTATATCGTTTAGTGCAAGATAGAGTCCAATAAAGTCTATAAAAAATAGTCCAAGGATCTTCAATGCGGTAGATGGGAGGTCAGGGCTGCTCTCTAGTTCGCGAGAGGGTGGTTCAGTTGCCTGATAACAGCTGGGATGAAACTGTCCCTGAATCTAGAGGTACGAGTTTTCAAATATCTGTACCTCTTGCCTGATGTGAGATGGGAGAAGAGGAGTGGCTGGGATACATATGACAATTAAACGCTCTTAACCCTTGATGCTCCCCACATGCAGTGCAAGGGAGATCAACTGTACTCTGTGTGATTTACTGAGTCTTACAGAGAGAACAAACTACTACCAACACACGCTGTTTGTAAACAACTGGCTTTGTTGGAAGATAAATTGAACAGTGGCTGTACATGCTGATCATTGATGGGCAAAGCAACAGAACAAATAGTCAAAGCAGAAACAAAGATCCGCAAGTGCTGGTTAATACACAAAAGTACACATAGAAACTAGGTGCAGGAGTAGGCCATTCGGCCCTTCGAGCCAGCACCGCCGTTCAATATGATCATGGCTGATCATCCAAAATCAGTACCCCGTTCCTGCTTTATCCCCATATCCCTTGATTCCGTTAGCCCCAAGAGCTATATCTAACTCTCTCTTGAAAACTTCCAGTGAATTGGCCTCCACTGCCTTCTGTGGCAGAGAATTCCATAGATTCACAACTCGCTGGGTGAAAAAGTTTTCCCTCATCTCAGTCCTAAATGGCCTACCCCTTATTCTTAGACTATGACCCCTGGTTCTGGACTCCCCCAACATCGGGAACATTTTTCCTGCATCTAGCCAGGTACTGGAGTAACTCAGTGGGTCAGGCAGCATCTCTGGAGAACACGGATAGGTGACGTTTCAGGTTGGAACACTTCTTCAGACTGATTGTTGGGAGGGAGGATGGGGGGGGGGGGGGGGGGGAAGAAAGATGGAAGTGGGGAGGCAGTAGATTGTGAAGCCGGTTGGGGGTGGAGGAAATTAGCAGGGGGAGGGGGACTAACAGGTGGAAGTGCAGGTTGGACACAGGGGAGGGAAAAGGGGTGGGGATGAGAATTCAACATCATACTGTTGGGTTGTAAGCTGCCCAAGCGGAATAAAGGCCACGAGCAAACATAAATTCAATAATATTGGAGATAGACAATCTCAGCGTAAAGAAGGGCTCCGACCCAAAACGTCACCTATTCCTTTTCTCCAGAGATGCTGTCTGACCCACTGACTTACTCCCTCCCCTGTGTCCAACCTGCACTTCCACCATTTAGAACGGAGACCATTTAGAACGGAGATGAGGAAGAACTTTTTCAGTCAGAGGGTGGTGAAGGTGTGGAATTCTCTGCCTCAGAAGGCAGTGGAGGCCAGTTCGTTGGATGCTTTCAAGAGAGAGCTGGATAGAGCTCTTAAGGATAGCGGAGTTAGGGGGTATGGGGAGAAGGCAGGAACGGGGTACTGATTGAGAGTGATCAGCCATGATCGCATTGAATGGCGGTGCTGGCTCGAAGGGCTGAATGGCCTACTCCTGCACCTATTGTCTATTGTCTATTGTCTAAACCAGCATCTGCAGATCCTTCCTACACAAAGTAAATATTGGAGTTGCTCAGCAGGTTAACCAGCATCAGTCAATAGAGAAACAGAGCTACATTCAACTGATGGTATTTATTCACAAAATGCTGGAGTAACTCAGCGGGACAGGCAGCATCTCAGGAGAGAAGGAATGGGTGACATTTCGGGTCGAGATCCTTCTTCAGACTGACCCAAAACTTTCAGGGTCTCGACCCGAAACGTCTACCATTCCTTCTCTCCGGAGATGCTGCATGACCTGCTGAGTTACTCCGGCATTTTGTGAATAAATACCTTCGATTTGTACCAGCATCTGCAGTTATTTTCGTACATTCAACTGATGATCTTTCTTGGGTTCTGCCCGACCTGCTTAGTAATTTATTTTAACTTTCAGATTTTTGGCATTTCCAGTATTTAATTTATTATCTGCAGGAAGTAACAGCAAAATAAAATAATCTATTGTGGATACTGTCATCCTGATTAGGAAATCAGGCAGCTGTTAGGCATGGAAAACTGTCTTGTGCATTAAAAAAGCTCTTTCGTCAGTGCAAGTAGTGCAAAATGTGACGATCAGATTGTTGCTTAGCAAGACAAAATGAGGCAAGGACATGTCTGCAAGAAACAGAACAACAGAGATGACCAACTCCAAGCCAGACCCAGTCATCGTTTCATTGTCTGGATAACTCATTACCTAGTCTACAGCCAACAAACATTGTGGGCCCCACCTTGCCTTGATCATCCTTACTCTTTGCATATCTTGTACTCATTTGTTCTATTTCTCTCTATATATCACCGTCTACATCTCCTGTTCCCCTTTCACCTGACCCTCAGTCTGAAGAAGAGTCTCATCCCAAAACATTACCTATTCCTTTTCTCCAGAATTCTTTTTGTTTTCACTTTTAATTTCAAGTTGTTGTGTACCTTGTGTGTTGTGACTGTCAGCAGACCAATTTCCCTCTGGGGATGAATGAAGTTTTATCGTATCGTATGCTGCCTGATGCACTGAGGTACTCCAGCATTTTGTGCCTATCTCAAATCCATCAAACCGTGATTCCTTTATCACACCCTTACACAACAATGCTTTCGGCACAGTTAGACAGAGATTTGCAAGTTTATCCCCTTCCCAAACCCAGAGATTAGATCCCAAGCACTTCGACCTTCACCAACAGATGTGGACACAAAAAGTTGGAGTAACACAGCGGCTCAGGCAGCTTCTCTGGATAAGGGATAGGTGATGTTTCGGGTCGAGGCCTTTCTTCAGGCTGATAGTCAGGGGAGAGGGCACAGAGAGATGTGACAAGGTACATAGAGCAAATTAATGAAAGATATCCAAAAAGACAGCCCAAAGCCAGCAACAATGATCCAGGAACGGCGGAGTGCACAATGGTCCATTGATGGCTGTGGGGAAGGTGATAACGTGTAATACAGAGTGAAACTCAGCAGGACGACAGTGCAACAAGCACTACGACTAGTGTGGGGGAGGTATGGAGAGAGAGAGAGAGGGGATGCAAGGGTTACTTGAAGTTAGAGAAATCAATATTCACACCATAGTCTTGGCTGAGTGTAAGCGAGCCTCAAAAAGGCAGCCAACATCAGAGACCCACACCACTCTGGCCACATTCTCACTTAACTCTTTAGAATTTAGAGATCAGCATGGGAACAGACCATTCCACCCACCGACCGTCGATCACCCCTTACACTTGCCCTATCCTACACACTAGGGACAATTTACAGAAACCAATTAACCTACAAATCCGCATGTCGTTGGAATGTGGGAGGAATCCGGAGCAGCTGGAGAAAACCCACGCAGTCACGGGGAGTCAAAGGAGAGTGTGGCCAGGGTGGTGTGGGTCTCTGATGATGCTGGCTGCTTTTCCGAGGCAGTGACTGCGGTAGATCCCTTCGATGGTGGGGAGGTCAGTACCCAAGATGGTCCAGGAAGTGTCCACCACTTTTTATAATCTCCTTTGTTTCTGAGCAGCATAGAACCATGAACACTCTTGAATCTCTTGGAGAGTTTAGTTTTAGAGATACAGCGTGGAAAGAGGATTTTCGGCCCACTGAGTCCGCACTGCCCAGCAATCACCCGTTCACACCAGTTCTGTTTGACCTATATACTACGGACAATTTTCAATGAACCTACAAACCTGTACGTCTTTGGGATGTGGGAGGAAACCGAAGCACCCGCAAAAAACCCACGCAGGCACAGGGGGAACGTGCAAACTCCATACATTCAGCACCCATAGTCGGGGTGAACCTGGGTCTCTGGCGCTGTGAGGCAGCAACTCTACTGCTGTGCCACTAGTTAAGTTGCTGGGAAACTCCCAAATTTGGGGGAAATAAAAAAACAATGGCACAAAGATGAACAATAGGCAGTTCCTGATTGCATAGCAGGCGGGCGGGGTGACGCAGGTATGATAGGATTCTGCAGGGATATTTAATCACACCCCTTGGTGAGGCAGTACATCACACTCTGTTCCGAGAATAGTCGGCAATCACAGATCCATTTCACATCGTGGTGCAACGCCAAGATTATTTCACATCTCCTTTCCGTTTAAAGCCTCCCAAAAATTACTTGGAGCCAAACTGTGACAATTTTAAGACCAATGTACATAATCACATTCCATTCTGTCTAAATCTAATACACGAGTCGCAGGTCTTAAACACGTCTCACCCCGGCCACTCCCACTTCTCCCCTCTCCCAACGGTCAAAAGGAAGAGAAGTGTGAAAGCACATACCTTCAGATTCAGGGACAGTTTCTTCCCAGCTGTTATCATCTGAACCATCCTAGCAACAACTGCAGAGCAGCCCTGAGCTACTATCTACCTTATTGGAGACTCTTGGACTATCTTTGATCGGACTATACTGGATTTTATCTAGTGTTTTTCACACAAACGGCAATGTATGGAACGAGGTAGTTGAGGCAGGTACTATCGCAACATTAAAGAAACATTTAGACAGTTGTCCTTTGGCCCAACTTGTCCACTCCAACCAACATGTCCCATCTACACTAGTCCTATCTGCCTGCTTTTGGCCCATATTCCTCTAAACCTATCCTATCCATGTACAGTCTAATCGTTTATTAAACTTGCAGTTGTACCTGGCTCAACTACCTCCCTTGGCAGCTTGTTCCATACACCCACCACCCTTTGTGTGAAAAAGTTACCCCGCTGATTCCTATCAAATCTTTCCCTTTTCTTCTTAAACCTATGTTCTCTGGTTCTCGATTCCCCTACTCTGGGCAAGAGACTCTGTACGTCTACCGAATCTATTCCTCTCATGATTTTATACGCAATGAAATTTAATAAAGCAATAAACAAAAAATAGTGGCAAATATAATATTAACAGTATTTCTTCCCACCATTTTAAATTACTTTAAGCTATTTTCACTCAAAGGGTGGTGGGTATACGGAACAAACTGACAGAGGAGGTAGATACAAGGAACTGCAGATGTTGGTTTGCAACAACAAAAAAGACACAAAGTACTGGAGTAACTTATCAGGTCTCTGGGGAACATGGATAGGTGACATTTTGGGTTGGGATCCTACAATAAAGAGACACTTGGAAAGGTACATGGATAGGAAAGGTTTAGAAGGATATGGGCCAAACGCAGGAAAATGGGACTAAGCTTAGATGGTGCACCTTGGTTGGCACGGACAAGTTAGGCCAAAGAACCAGTTTCTGCGCTGTCGGATTCTAATATGATAATATACTTGTAGTGTGTGTGGAGCAAGGACACAAAGTAGCCATTTTGCTACATGCATAATGTTTTTGTTTTCTACTCGATGAAGATTGTTGTTAATTCATTTTGCTCCTACTACATAGAGTAGTGTGGGAGGTTAATGGGGTAGTATCATGGTGGACAAGTTGGGCTGAAGGGCCTGTTTCCATGCTCTATACACATCTGCAAACACAACACATATCTGCTGAGGGTTGCGTACATTAATTCTGAAGAACTTTTGAGTGCGCACAATGGAAAATTCAAACTATCAGGTTTCTAAGACTGGGAACACTAGATGTATTGGGATCAAATTCAAAGGACTAATGGAAAATCTATCATAGCCCTCAGACACAGATCAGCTTCACACTCAACACTAAAATGGACATTTAATGCTTTCAGCTCTGATCATAGAATGTAGAACAGTACTACACAGGAAGCAGAAACAAGAACTGCAAATGCAAGTTTATACCAAATATAGACACAAAGCGCTGATGTAACTAAACATGTCAGGCAGCATCTCTGGAGAAACAGGATGGGTGACGTTTTGGATCAGGACCTTCTTCAGACTTAAAACAGAGCACACAAGAACAGGCCCTTTGACCTCCAATGTCCATGACAAATGTTATGCCAAGTTAAACTAATCTCCTCCAACTGAACACAATCCAGGTACCTATAACAAAGCCTCTTAAATGCCACTAACGTATCTGCCTCCAACTCCAACCCTGGTAGCACATTCCAGGCACTTGCCACTCCCTGTGTAAAACAACTTGCCCCACACAAGTCCTTTAAACTTTGCCCCTCTCACCTTAAACCTATGCCTTCTAGCCTTATGTCACAATAACAAACCATGTCCTGCTTCTCTCCCTATTCAAGGGAAAGGATACTGGAGAGAAAAAAAGGCACAAAGTGCTGGAGTAACTCAGTGGGTCAGGCAGCATCTCTGGAGAACATGGATAGATGACGTTTCAGGTTGAGACCCTCCTTCAGACTGTTTGTAGTACGGGCAAGACAAGAAGGGTCACACCCGCATCTGCAGTTCCTTGTGTGTAAAGGATACTGGAGCTCTGAAATTGCACAGGAAGCTGAACTGAATGTAATGCAGCCTTAAAACGGTGGGATGAGAAAACAAGCTTTGAGAATTACTGTGACAGATCGTTGTGGTGGCCAAGAGGATGCGGGGGGGGGGGGGGGGGGGGGGGGGGAGGGGGGAGATATGGAATTACATAACTCCACAACCTCGGGTTTGCAGACAGCCTGACTTGATACGATTATTTAAAATGGGACAAAAATGCACAACTCGTGCTGACATTATCCATTAACCATGAATTAGCATTAGAACGCTCTCTGGAATTAAGTGCTAAAACATGCAGAAAGGATTCATTGCTTTCCTGTAAGTGGGAACTTTGCAGCTGCCTGTGAGAATACATTTCTAGACATATGGGATCTGTTACTTGCTAACTGTCGATGATATGCTTAGACTACCGTGGTCTCTCAGAGTGACGCTTGGGGAAAAATAGGAATTTGCCGGAATTTTCCCCAAAGCTTACACAAGTTTGTTTCCCCCTCTTCCCTGGAATTACATTGATGAATATGGCCAAATCTAACGGGCTCCTTTTCATAATATAAACTATCATGTATTTAATTTATTGTAAATCTTTTATTATCATATCTGTTAACTGAACAAAAAGTTAAATTAAGTAAGTGTTCATTTATAACTTAAATTATTAATTATATAATATAATTCAACCATTAGCTGATCTATTGTTCCCTCTCAACCCCATTCTCCTGCCTTCTCCATGTAATCTTTGACGCCCTTCCCAAGCAAGCAAAATTTTCTTTTGGATTTATTTGAAATTGGCATTTTTTTGATATGTATCCCAATAAGTAAATGAATTATAATTCAATTTAATTTGTAAATTAACTCACTTAATTTTGTTTTGTTGAGTTTAGAGATACAACATGGAAACAGGCTCTTCGACCCACCGAGTCTACGTCAACCATTGATCACTCGTTCGACCAAGTTCTATATTATCCCACCTTTGCATACACTCCCTACACACTAGGGGCAATTTACAGAGGGCCAATTAACCTGCAAACGCACACGTATTTTTTTGGATGTGGGAGGAAACCGGAGCACCCAGAGGAATCCCACGCGGTCACTGGGAGAACGTGCAAACTCCGTACAGAGAGCACCCGAGGTCAGGATCCAACCCGAGGTCTCTGGGCTCTATAACTCTGGCACTCTAAGGCAGTAGCTCTACTGATGCACCACTGTGCTGCCCTAATGCTATTGGGATACCAACCAAAAATCAAAATATGCCGAAGGAATAATATCAAACAAATCCAGGAGGATTTTTATCTTGATTAGTAAGGACAACAAAGATTACGGTGATAAGGCAGGAGAATGGGGTTGTGAGGGAAGATAGATCAGCTATGATTGAATGTAGGAGCTGACTCGATGGGCTGAATGGCATAATTCTGCTCCTATGTCTTATTCTGGTTTTTATTTGTACTACTGAGTGCACAGCTTTAATTGAGATTAGAGGATATTGACGACCGAATCTCATGGAGCTGGTTTATATTGAAGATAGACACAAAAAGCTGGAGTAAGTCAGCAGGACAGACAACATTTCTGAAGAAAAGGAATAGGTGACGTTTCAGGTTGAGACACTTCTTCAGACACTCATCGTGTAGAATGAGTCAACTGTTTCCTTGATTCTAAAGCTGCACCTAAAGTGATATTCACAAAGCATTCACCATTTACACAGCAAGGAACTTAGAACCATAGGAACGGTGATCATAATTCAAAAACCTTCATGCACATCTGGACAATTGAAACTCAGTATTAATTAACCCCATCTGATGTCAGTCCAGGTGGGCCGTGTAAAACAAAAGGCAGATCTTAAACGCAGCGCAACCCCTCTGAGCATGAATATCACTAGTTCTAGAGTGCTATCAATGATCAGAAAGGGAATAAAAAAGACTTCACTCTCCAATGAGAGCAAGATGCAAGTGTGGGGTTCACTAAAACTATCAGCTCCATCACCATCTCCAGAAATAAAATGGCTCGTTTATACAAAAATGTCTCAAATACTCAAAGATAGACACAAAATGACTCAGCGGGTCAGGCAGCATCTCTCTGGAGAAAAAGGAATGGGTAACATTTCAGGTCAGGACCCTTCTTCGGGCCAACTCCCCTGACTCTCAGCCTGAAGAAGGGTCTTGATCCAAAACACCACCTATTCCTTTTCTCCAGAGATGCTGCCTGTCCGACTGAGTTACTCCAACATTTTGCGTCTATCTTCAGTGTAAACCAGCACCTGCAGTTCCTCCCTACACAAATATTCAAAGATGTTGCTTGTTTTGTCCCTAGGAGTCTGATTAAAACCACTCCTGAACTGCTGAGTTACTCCAGCATTTTGTGAATAAATACCTTCGATTTGTACCAGCATCTGCAGTTATTTTCTTATGAAACCACTCCTGAGATTGATTGAATTTTCAAAAGTTCATAAAACATAGGAGCAGAATTAGGCCATTTGGCCCATCGAGGAGTCTGCATCACCATTCAATCATGGCTGATCTATCTTCCCCTCTCAACCACATTCTCCTCCTGCCTGCTCCCCATAACCATTGACACGCTTATTAATCAAGAATCTATCAACCTCCGCCTGAAAAAATACCCAACACATTTTTCAACATATGTTCAACCTTTCCAACGCTGAATTTTAAATAACGTGTGCATTTAAATAATGTCAATTTCCAAATAAAAAGTCACAAGTTCATCAGAGAACCTCTGAAGCCACTGAAAGATCCCATTTCCCCTCCCCCCCAAACACACACCAAAAAAAACACACACACACACACACACAACTCAAATCACAGTGGACCGCAAACTCCTAACCTCTACTTTTTGATTCATCTCTGCAGTTAATCTCGATACAATTCACAATCCCCCGCGGCAGCGGTTAAAGAGGGAATGTACACGACTCACCCAAAAGCAACGCGACCAACTGGATGGGAATGCACTTCATTGTTGCAACTGCCTGAAAAGCATTTGCTCTCACCAACACGTTCCAGCCCGGGTTGCCTTACAACTAACTATCCCGTCTTCGTGCAGTGTGGAGCTCCCAGGGTCAAGGCTACTCGAGAGGGGGGGAGGGAGGGAGGGAGGGAGGGAGAGGTGTTGAGTCGAGGGCAGTAGGGGTGGCTTTAGGTCAGGTTAAAGCCGGGTACAATTCAGCGCTGAACGTTCATCCATCCATCCCACCGGCTACTAGGCTACACTGGAAACACACGGGCTCTCGCTTTATAGGCTGGGGTGGTTCAAAACAAGGCGACGGATCCGCCCCAGAAGCGGGCGGAATGAATGCAGTGAGTGGAACAGAAAAGGAGGTGGAATATCGACGTCAAATTGTGGGCGGAAAGGTGGGTTGATCAATCCTTGAGAGAGAGAGAGAGAGAGGGAGAGAGAGAGGGGGGGAGAGGGAGAGAGAGGAGAGAGAGGAGAGAGAGAGAGATGGGGAGGCGAAAGGAGGAGGGGGGAGGGAGAGGGGAGGGATGGGTGGATGCAGAGGAGGGGAGGGAGAGGGAGGGGGAGGGGGAGGGAGGGAGAGAGGAATGATGGGAGGGCGAGGGAGAGCTAAAGGGATGGGCAGATCAATGGATGTTAAGTGCAATGTGGGCAGGGGCAGAGTGGAGATAGAGAGGCACAGAGAAGCCCAGATGCAAAAATCAATGAGCATTCAGAGATAGGAGAGCTTGGAGTGGCTAGTGCTGAACACAAGGGAGGGAGGGAGGGAGGGGGAGAGAGAGGGAAAGGAAACATAGACAGGCTGTGAGCTGCACTGTGCCGTGTGTGGCTCCCAAAGGCTGGAAGGAAGGAGTGGAAATAAAGTGATTTTTTTTTAATTTCCCCTTTGCTGAACATTTCAAGTTGAAATAAAATAAACATCAATGGGACAGAACTATGAGCAAAACACAAAGCGCTGTAGGAACTCAGCGGGACCAGGCAGCAACTGTGGAGGGAACGGACAGGCAATGTCTATGTACCCATGTATATGGTATATCTGATGTGTTTCCATAGCTTGTAAAACACACTAGTGATATTCATGCTCAGAGGGGTTGCGCTGCATTTAAGATCTGCCTTTTGTTTTATCCGTGCCCCATGTCTGAGGAAGGGTGTGCTGGTGTTGGAGATGAATGGTCCTGGAGATAATTGGGTTAACATATGAAGAGCGTTGGCCCTGTACTCGCTGGAATTTAGAAGAGTGGGGAACCTCATTGAAACGTACAAGGCAGTGAAAGGTCTGGATACTGTTGAGTATGGAGAGGATGCTTCCCATAGTGGGAGAGTCTCGGACCAGAGGGCACAGCCTCAGAATAAATAGACGTTCCTTTAGATAGGACCCAAGGAGGAATTTCTGAAATTAGAGGCAGTGAATCTGTGGAATTCATTGCCATAGGCAGCTGTGGATGCCACGCCAATGGATATTTTTAAGGTGGAGATTAACAGATTCTCGATTCGTAAGGGTGTCAGGGGAGAAGGGAGGAGAATGGGCTTCAGAGAGAAAGATAGATCAGCCATGTTTGAATGCCAGAAGAGACTTGATGGGCCAAATGGCCTCATTCTGCTCCTACAACATGAATTTATGTGTTAGTTGCTTTGTTGGACGTAAGATCCTCATTATCCCCGAGGCCACACAAAATCAGTGGACAATATGCCCACCCATGTCCAGCACTGCCAGGAACACCCACAAACTTGACACCCAGGGACCAAACTGGTGAGAGGCAAGATTGGAGGGGGGCTGAGTTAATCGACAAATGTATCTGTTCAGCTAAGCTAATTATTTGGAACAAAGAATATTGACCATAGAACAGTAAAGCACAGGAACAGACCATTCGGCCCACAATGTCCATATCGAACATGATGCCAAGTTGAAGTAATCTCCTCTGCCTGTACATGATCCATGTCCCTCTATTCCCCGCATATCTATGTGCCTATCCAAAAGTCTTTTAAATAAGGTGCCACGGTAGTGCAGCAGTAGAGTTGCTGTCTTTCAGCGACAGAGACCCGGGTTTGATCCTGACTGCAGGTGCTGTCTGGACGGAGTTTGCACGTTCTCCCTGTGACCGTGTGGGTTTTCTCCGGGTGTTCCGGTTTCCTCCCACGCTTCAAAGACGTACAGATTTGTAGGTTAATTGGCTTTGTTAAAATTGTCCCTGGTGTGTAAGATAGTGTTAGTATACAGGGTGAGTGCAGATTGACATGAACTCAGTGGGCTTGTTTCCACACTGTATCTCTAAAGTCTAAACACCACTATCGTATCTGCCTCCACTACCTCCCCTGGCAGCATATTTCAGTCAAATACGCTGTGATAGAGCAAGTGCATTTACCTACATTTCCTCGGTGACTTTTTGGAAATGTGATGTTATAATAGGTGGAAAGAAAATAGTAAATTGTTCTATTTCTGGGAATAAACATCCCTCGCTTCATTGAGCAGAACAATACACCGTGTAACCAATGATATTACCAAATACTGGTTGTCAAGGAAATAAATGTACCCTCTGCTAGGTTCTATATAATTTGCATATTATTCACAACATTAAAGAGATAAACCATGCTACTATTTTTAAGAATCTTTCAAAGCAACTTCAAAAGGAGAAGTACCACTGTGCTACCACCTAGCATAATGTTATTCAACTCTTTATACCTCTTCTGTGCCAATCTAATTTTTTACCAGCATGATACCTGGATTCGAGGGTCCGGGAAAGGTCCTGTCTGTGCGGAGTCTAATGAGCTATAATGAGAGGAGGTCACACGCAAATAGGAAGAACAGCACCTCATATTTCACAACCCTGTGGTATGAACGTTGAATTCTCCAATTTTAAGTAACTTCTACAAACGCTCTCCTCCCTCCCCCTAAACTCTTCACATAGAGACAGCACCCGAGGTCAGGATCGAACACGAATCTCTGGTGCTGTGAGGCAGCGATTCTACCCGAGAGAGCCTGTAATGGAGATCACAAGCAAATGTATGATCCATAATCACAATGCATGGAAGATTTGAGCTGATGTTATAAATTATTTGCTGACTATTCTTCCTACTCTGTAACTCAAAGATCTAATGAGAAAGAAATGAGAATTTTGACTCAGAAATCATAACTTCTTTGAAGGGACATACATTAACAAGAAAAATGAATGCACAATACAGATATTTAATTGGGTACTTGATACCACTTGAAGCTTAAATAAAAGAGGGGAAAGATGAAGATAAATGTTGATTGAAAACCACATTCTGTTCTAATTAACCCGGCTGCAAAGCAAAAGAGCTGTTTTACATAAATAGGACATAAACAAAGCGAAAAGATAGGAGGATAAAAAAAGAAAATGCTTCAGGAGACGGAAGCGAGTGGCAGAACGACACAAGCTTAAAAGTGTAGAGACCAATGGCAGCAGAATAAGGAGAACGGTGTAGACCAGAATGTCAGCTTTCCAGAGTGTTTTAAAATAAATAGTTCTTCACTGACATTGAGAATAAGTGTCGCACATGCGAATTCTGCCGATATGATTTGAATGGTGCTTAGAAGTTAGAGAGATGCCTGCAGGTTTTTAGATAGCATACAGATTTATGAATCATTTAACAAGCACCTCTGGAATTATCACCCTTCTATATTAACGTATGTTGTCAACTAGATGATGTAATTTGAAATACAAGGCATAGCTCATTAAACTGATCAATGTGTAACTGGCAGTAGCAGACACCATCTTAGCTGAGACTTATGCACAGCGAAGTTAATGCCTGCAAGATTTCTTGTATTTTTCCCCTGTATAAACCCTTCAATAATTTAATTGATTATAGAATTGTACAACAGGTGGAAGGGCAAAGAAAACAAAATTGGGTGGCACAGCGGGTAGAGCCTCTGCCTCACATCGTTAGAGACCTGGGTTTAATCCTGACACGAGTTCCTCTCTGTGTGGATTTTGCACGTTCTCCCCGTGACCGCGTGTGTTTCCTCCAGGTGCTCCGGTTTCCTTCCATATCCCAAAGACGTGCGGGTTTTTTGTATGTTAATTGTTCCTCCCTAAATTGTCCCTAGTGTGTAGGGAGTGGATTAGAAAGTGGAATAACATACGGGTGATCGGTGTGGGCCTGTTTCCATGCTGCAACTTTCAATGAAAATATTCCAAAAGGAAATCCAGCTGTGTTAATACAAGGCATAGCCTTAATACAAGGATCGACTCAAATGAAGGGAATTTGGTACATTAGGAAGGGGCAAAAGAAGACATTTCAAAGTGTGATATTAAGGCAATTATAGAATTGCGCCTTTGAGGGGAACAGGACTGGACAATTTCTGAATAGCAAAAAAGATTAAAGAAAAGTGTGGGGTAATATTAGTTAAAGAAACGATGATAACTGTGGGCAGGGATAATACAACAAGAGGATCATCAGCTGAGGTTATGAGTTTTGGAGTGAGATATGAAGAATGGTCTCAACCCGAAACGTCGCCTGTTTATGTTGTCCAGAGATGCTGCCTGACCCTTTGAGTTACTCCAGGATTTTGTGTCTCCTTTTTGTATTCACAAGATCTATTTTAGCTGGTATGTAACCGGATTTAACAAATGTGGCATAAACAAATTGTTGGAATAACTCAGCGGGCCAGGCAACAGCCCTGGTGATGTTTCGGGACAGAAACTTTCTTCAGACTCAAAAAAATGCAGGGGGGAGTGGGTTGCAATTTTGGATTTTGTTTTGGGAATGATGAGCAAATGGAAGGAACTTTTATGGACCATTTTTGCTTGCACTAAGGACTTTGTTTTTTTGCACTAACGTTACAGTTATTAATATATTGATTTTTAAAAAATCATTATATATTATCTGAGCCAATTGTGTTTAGGGGCCTGTTAAGCTGCTGCAAGTTAGAATTTAATTGTGCCGTGGTTGGTATGTATGGCAATTGAACATTCCTAACTCTTGAATATCAATGAGAGAGCCATTCGTGTGGTAGAGAGTTCGTAAGTTATAGGAACAGAAGTAGGCCATTCGGCCCATCAAGTCTACCCCACCATTCACTCATGGCCAACCTATCTTTCCTTCTCAACCCCATTCTCTTGCCTTCTCCCCATAACCCCTGGCATCCTTATTAATCAAGAACCTGTCAATCTCTGCCTTAAAAAATATCCACTGACTTGGCCTCCACAACCTTCTGTGGCAATGAATTTCACAGATTCACCATCCTCTGACTAATTAAATTTCTCATCATCTCCTTTCTAAAGGTACGTCCTTTTATTTTAAGTGTGTAGGAAATAACTGCAGATGCTGGTTTAAATCGAAGGTAGACACAGAATACTGGAGTAACTCAACGGGACAGGCAGCATCTCTGGAGAGAAGGAATGGGTGACGTCGAAGAAGGGTCTCGACCCGAAATGCTGCCTGTCCCGCTGAGTTACTCAAGCATTTTGTGTCTACCTTCCTTTAATTCTGAGGCTGTGCCCTCTGGTCCTAGACTCTCCCACTAGTGGAAACACCCTCTCCACATCCACTCTATCCTGGTCTTTCACTATTCAATGCAGTTAGATTTAGCATCATTTCAAAAAAGATTGAAGATAAACGAGGAGGACATTTTTAAATTGGGGTAAGGATGGCTTGAAGAGATGAATGAATGAATGAATGAATGAATTAGCAAGGCAACAGCTAATTGAGGTAGATTCTCACAAGGCTTTTGACAGGGTCCTGCATGGCAGACCTGCTCAGAACAGTAAAAGCCCAGGGGACCGCATGAAGAGCAGTAAATTGGGTCTACAATTGGTCCAGTGGCAGAAACGTCATATTTGATGCGTGTTTTTGCGACAGGAAGACCATTAGTGGTGGCGTTCTGTGGGGGATCAGAACCCATTCCTTCGCTTTTTGTGAGATATTCGATCACTTACATGTTATTGAACGGCCACGGTAAGACATTTGCAGATAATACGCAAACTGTCCATGCAATAGACATGAAGGAGGAAACCTTTAGACTGCAGGGAGATACAGATTGTCTAGAGCTAGAGTAACTCAGTGGGTCAGGCATCATCTCTGGAAAAAAGAATACACGACACTTCAGGTCAAGACCCTTCTTCAGACTGTCTGAAGAAGGGTCTCATCCCGAATCATCATGTATTCCTTTTGTCCAGAAATGCTGCCTGACCCGCTGAGCTACTCCAGCATTTTGTGTCTATCTTCAATGTAAATCACTCCATGTGACATTTTGAGTTGTGACTCTACTTCAGACAGGTCCTTCTTACAGAAATGGAGTTTAGTTTAATTTATTGTCACATGTACCGAGGTACAGCAAAAAGCTTTTTGTTGCATGCTAACCAGTCAGCAGAAAGACAATACATGATTACAATCAAGCTGTCCACACTGTACAGATACACGATGAATGGAATAACGTTTAGTGCAAGATAAAGTCCAGTAAAGTCAATTAAAGATAGTCCGAGGGTCCTTAATGAGGTAGATAGCAGCTCAGGACCGCTTGCTAGTTGTTGGTAAGATGATGCATTTGGGGAAATGGAACAGGGTAAGAGAATTCAGAATAAATAAGAGGATATTAAAAAAAGTCACAAGGTGCTGGTGTAACTCAGCAGGTCAGGCAGCATCTCTGGAGAACATGGATAGTTTCTGCTTCTGCTGAGTGTGGCAAAAATCACCACAATGGCCTTTCACCTGACCAACAAGAAAGCTCAATGCCAGCTAACCATCACCCTCAATGGGTCACCCCTACCCTACAACCCATTTCCTACATACCTCGGGGTGAAACGAGATCGGCGGCAGACCTACAAGCAACACCTTGAAGCTCTCCATGCTAAAGTCTTGGCACGGAACAACCTCTTGCGTTGCTTGGCTGGATCGTCATGGGGCGCCAGGACATCTACTCTCCGAACCAGAGCTCTTGCACTCGTGTACAGCGCCGCTGAGTGCGCCGCCCCAGCACGGTGCCGCAGCGCTCATACTAGCAAGCTAGACGCCACCCTCAACGACACCATGCGGATCATCACTGGCTGCCTACGCCCTACTCCGACGGATCTCCTGCCGGTGCTCGCAGGTATCGCATCCGCCAAGCTTCGCAGAGAGTTCTTCACTCATAGGCTGGTGTGCAAGGCCCCATCGGATGCCAAACATCCTTCTGCACCACCTCGCCCAGGATTCACAGCAACTGGGACCTCAACGCCTGTCATCTCGTCGCCCTTTCTCCTGTCACGCAGTGACACTCTGTGGCTCCGGTTTCAACATACTAGGAGCATGGAGAACCAGCTGGGAACAGACATCGCCACCTCCTCAATTCACTGTCGCACCGAACACCACAGCCCCACCCGGCTTGGACACGCCCCGCCATGGGTCGCCCTGAACCGGCTCCGCACAGGGGTCGGCCGGTTCAACGCCAACATGCATTGTTGGGGGTTGCGTCCATCAGCAGCCTGCGTGTGTGGAGCAGACCAGCAAACAGCGCAGCATGTCATTTTTGACTGCACTGTCCTCCACCCCCCTGGTGGAGGGATAGACCTCACGGCCCTCGACAACAGCACATTGCACTGGCTACAGCGCCTGGAGGGTGTTTACATAACTTTTACTGCCTCATACGCAAGAAGAAGAAGATGGATAGCTGACATTTCAGGTCAGATTCATTCTTCAATCTGAAACGTCACCTGTCCATGTTCTCCAGAGATGCTGCCTGACCCACTGAGTTACTCCAGCACCTGGTGTCTTTTTTTGTAAAGCAACATCTACTGTTCCTTGTTTCTACATACTAGGAGGCTTCTAAGTTGTGCGGAGGAATTTCCATTTGGATAAGTAGGTGGATTGGAAAGATTTTAGAGGGATATGGGCCCAACTTGGGCAACTACCTCCAGATTCAGGGATAGTTTCCTCCCAGCTGTAATCAGGCAACTGAAGCATTCTGCTCCTACAACTTGTGAACATGAACAGAGACCCAATTAACCTGGAGGAACCCCCCCCAGGTAGAGGAAGAAAGTGCAAACTCCACAGACAGCACCCAAGGTCAGGATCAAACCCATGTTTTTGACTCTGTGAGGCAGCAGCTCCACCAGCTGTGCCAGTGCTGACCAGGTGATGGAATGGTTGGGGTTGGTCTGAGAGTGGTTCATACTGCATGCCATCATCGATCCAATACCAATCACTCTCGCTAGGCACCTTCTGACAGAAATGAGGATCAGACTCATAAAGATGTTCTTCTGATATCCAAAAGGAGTATCTTAGAAAAAAGGAAAAGAGAAGTTGGGCGGCACAGTGGCGCAGCGGTAAAGTTGCTGCCTCACAGCACCAGAGACCCAGGTTTGATCCTGACTACGGGCGCTATCTGTATGGACTTTGCACGTTCGTCCAGTGAGTGTATAAGTTTTCTCCGGGTGCTCCGGTTTCCTCCCACACTCCAAAGACGTGTGGGTTTGTAGGTTAATTGGCTTCTGTAAATTGTTCCTAGTGTGTGGGGTTTAGATGAGAAACTGGGATAACATAGAACTAATGTGGGAACAGGTGACCATTGGTCAGCGTGAACTCAGTGGGCCGATGGGCCTGTTTCCACACTGCATCTCTAAAATAAACTAAACTCAAACAAAACAAAGAGGGCATTAATTTCACCTCACTGGTCTTGTCATAGTGTGCAGAGTTTCTGCCTCACGTGGGACCGAGATATCAGTTTGAGCAAGCCCTCCTCTTCCATGTCACTGTCTTTTGTTTCCCCTCTTGCATGTTGCTCGCCCTCTTTTGTTAGGAGCTGATTTCTTCCGCAATTCGAGCTAAAGTGAACGGTGGCAATTATTATTATCAGTTCGGATGTCAGCATGCAGTCACATTTAATGCTAGGATTACTGTGGTTGAAGTGGATGGAACAGTAGAAATGACTGGGTGCTTGCAGAGGAAGGATGTGTTATTAATGTGCACCTACACTAGGGTTTCCAACCGGTGACAAACAGTGCAAATGACTCAAACTCTGCCATGGGAGGTAATTGTTATTATGGTAGATAATAATGAATTGCGTTATCTTCACTGACTTGTTTATGTTTAGGTTTGGATCCTTGATGGTGTACAGTGTCAGCCACTCCAAGGAGCAGCCCTAACCTCAGAATAAAAGGACATACATTTAGAAAGGAGATGAGGAGGAATTTCTTAAGCCAGAGGGTGGTGAAACTGTGGAATTCATTGCCACAGATGGCAGTGAAGGTCAAGTCATCGGGTATTTTTAAAGCAGAGATTGACAGGTTCTTGACTAGTAAGGGTGTCAGGGGTTGTGGGGAGAAGGCAGGAGAATGGGGTTGAGAGGGAAAGATAGATCAGCCATGATTGAATGGTGGAGCAGGCTCGATGGACTGAATGGCCTAATTCTCCTTCCATGTCTCATGAACCATTAAATCTGCTGGTTGCACAGTGGTACATTTGGTAGATCTACTGCTTCACAGCGCCAGAGACCTGGGTTCAATCCTGACCTCAGGTTGTGTCTGTGTGGAGTTTGGGATTATCATTAAATGGACTCAAAGTGCTGGAATCATTGGGTATTTTTTAAAAGGAGATTGACAGGTTCATGATTAGTAAGGATGTCAAAGGTTATGGGGAGAAGCAGGAGAATGGGCAGCAGGTCAGGCAGCATCTCTGGAGAACATGGATAGGTTACGTTTCAGGTCAGGATCCTTTTTATGTGTGTCCTTTTGTGTAAACCAGCATCTGCAGTTCCTTGTTTCTCCAGTAGGATTATTAGTGTCTCGTGTACTGAGGCACAGTGAAAAGCTTTGTTTTGCATGCTGTTCCATCAAATCAGATAATACCACACACAATCAAATCAAACTCAAGTATAATACGTAGAACAAAAGGGATGATACAGAGTGCAGAATATATTTCTCAGCATTGTAGCGCACCAGTTCCCTAGACAAAGTCCAATGTCCGCAATGGGGCAGAGGTGAATCGGACAGAACCCTAGCTTATGGAAGCAGTCCTGACCTGACCAGAGAGCAGTCCTGACCTGCCATCTACCTCATTGGAGACTGTCAGCCTATCTTTAATCGGACTTTACTGTACTATCTTGAACTAAACGTTTTTCCCTTTATCCTGTATCTGTACAATGTGGACGGCTTGATTACAATTATGTATACTCTTTTCGCGGACTCGCATGGAAAGCTTTTCATTGTACCTCGCTTGATTTGACAAAAATAAGACTTTCGAGATACAATGCGAAAATAGGCCCTTCGGCCCACCGAGTTCATGCAGACCAGCGATCATCCCAAACACTAACACTATCCGACACACCAGGGACAATTTAACAGAAGCCAATTAACCAATGTCTTTGGAGTGTCGGAGGAAACTGGAGCACCCGGACGAAACCCACAGGGTCACAGAGAGCACGAGCAAACTTCGTACAGACAGCACCCGTAGTCAGGATCGAACCTGGGTGTCTGACGCTGTAAGACAGCAACTCAACCACTATGCCACCCAAAAATAAACTAAATCAAAATAAAGTATTTTTTTAAAGTGTCTTTCCAGGCATCATTGCACTTGAACATCATATTTGTTGACAAAATTCTCGTCCAAATTTCCTGAGACTTGTCCGAACACTCGACCGAATGTAAATATCAGAAGCTACAAGTGGAAATCAATAAGGACAACAAGGATCAGGGGAGTAATGGCTTTAATTCCATCTTCTGCATTTAAATATCACCTCACTATATTGATATTATGAACATTAAAGTTCCAAATTGTCAAACAAGAGCTTACATACATCAGGATGAACATACTTAAGAAAGTGCATTTATGGAAGCATTTCAATTTTTAATGCAAGGCTTCAATATCATTTAAAAGCATTTGAAAAAGCAAAAACCACACGCAGGGTAAAAACAAAAATTGCTAAAAGTATTGCTGTGAGGTGCCAGAAATGTTAACATCTTCAGGTACGGATCCAACTAAGATTTTGGATATAAATCATATTAGGTTTATTATTGTCATGTGTACCGAGCTACAGTGAAAAGTTTTGTTTTGCATGCTATCCAAGACTATCTAAAAAAACTCCAAAGTCCTTAATACAACCAAAGACAGTGCTTAGTTCATAGTCAAGATCAGTGTTGTGTAGTGTTCAAGACTTTACTTTGGACTTTTGAGATACGGCATGGAAATAGGATCTTCAGCCCACCGGGTCTGCGCCGATCAGCAATCACCCTGTACATTAGAACCAACCTAAACACTAGGAACAATTTAACCAAATTCAATTAACCTACAAACCTGTACATCTTTAGGATGTGGGTGGAAACCAGAGGACCCGGAGAAAACCCACGCAGTCAAACAAACTCCGTACAGACGGCGCCCATAGTCATGTTTGAATTCTGGTCTCTGGCGCTACAAGGCAGCAACTCTACCACAGTGCCACTGTGCCGCTCGCTCCGTGATATGAAGGAACCACGTGTGCTTTTTTTAGCAAATTTAACTCTGAAGTGTTGGAAATTTTTGCATTGGCCACATTTCCCCACAACATTTACATGAACGCTTTTTATGCAGGACAGTGACTATCGTTCCCTTCATCAGGAAATTCAGATCGCCTTTTATTCCTTTACTTGTTATTTAATGGTTGCCACTTTGTTAACTCCAGTCTATTGATTGAGCATTACTTCCCACTTGTTCACTGGGATTATTTCTTGATACTCGACACCTGAGCCGTAAGGCATTCTGTATCTGTAGCAAAGCTGGTAATAAAGCTGGTGGGCTTCTTGTTCCTTGGAGAACGGATGAATGTTTAGTTTAGTTAAGAGTTTGGAGATACAGCATGGAATCAGGCCCTTCAGTCAGGTATTTTTAGTGGTACAGCATCAAACAGGCCCTTCAGCTATGAATATTTAGGTTAGTTTAGTTAAGAGTTTGGAGATACAGCATGGAAACAGGCCCTTCAGCTATGAATGGAAAGTTAGTTCAGAGATACAATACAAAAACAGGCCCCTCAGCTATGAACATTTAGGTTAGTTTAGTTATCCATTTACACTAGCTCCATGTTATCCCGCTTTCTCATCCACTCCCTACACACTAGGGACAATTTGCAGAGGCCCAATTAACCTACAAACCTGAATGTCTTTGGCATGTGGGAGGAAACCAGAGCACACAAAGGAAACCACACGAAGGAGAACTTACAAACTCCACACACAGATAGCACCCAAGGTCAGGATCAAACCCGCTATATCTGACGCGGTGAGGCAGCAGCTCTATCAGCTGCACCACTGTGCTGTCCTAATCTTCTCTGCCATTACATGATCCTCCTCTATGTGTCCATCCATGCAACACCACTATCCTATCTGCTCCACCACCACCCCTGGCAGTGTGTTTCAGGTACCTACCACTCTCTGTGAAAAAAGGCTCTGACTGTCTACCTTCTCTACGCCTCTTGTAATCTTATATACTTTTATCAGGTCTTCCCTCAACCTCTGACATTCCAGCAAAAACAATCCATATTTGTCCAACCATTCCTTAAAGCTAATACCTTCTAATCCAGGCAGCATTTTGATAAACCTCCTCCTCCTCCTCCTCCTCCTCCTCCTCCTCCTCCTCCACCCTCCCCTCCTCCACCTCCACCTCCTCCTCCTCCTCCTCCTCCTCCTCCTCCTCCTCCACCTCCTCCTCCTCCTCCTCCTCCTCCTCCTCCTCCTCCCCTCCTCCTCCTCCACCTCCTCCTCCTCCTCCTCCTCCTCCTCCTCCTCCTCCCCTCCTCCCTCCTCCTCCTCCTCCTCCTCCTCCTCCTCCCTCCTCCTCCTCCTCCTCCTCCTCCTCCTCCTCCTCCTCCTCCTCCTCCTCCTCCACCTCCCTCCACCTCCCTCCCTCCTCTCCTCCTCCTCCCTCCTCCTCCTCCTCCACCACCACCTACCTCCTCCTCTCCTCCTCCTCCTCCTCCTCCTCCTCCTCCACCTCCCACCTCCTCCACCTCCTCCTCCTCCTCCACCTCCTCTCCTCCACCTCCTCCTCCTCCTCCTCCTCCTCCTCCTCCTCCTCCTCCTCCTCCTCCTCCTCCTCCTCCTCCTCCTCCTCCTCCTCCTCCTCCTCCTCCTCCTCCTCCTCCTCCTCCTCCTCCTCCTCCTCCTCCTCCTCCTCCTCCTCCTCCTCCTCCTCCTCCTCCTCCTCCTCCTCCTCCTCCTCCTCCTCCTCCTCCTCCTCCTCCTCCTCCTCCTCCTCCCTCCTCCTCCTCCTCCTCCTCCACCTCCTCCTCCTCCTCCTCCTCTCCTCCTCCTCCTCCTCCTCCTCCTCCTCCTCCTCCTCCTCCTCCTCCTCCTCCTCCTCCTCCTCCTCTCCTCCTCCTCCTCCTCCTCCTCCTCCTCCTCCTCCTCCTCCTCCTCCTCCTCCTCCTCCTCCTCCTCCTCCTCCTCCTCCTCCTCCTCCTCCTCCTCCTCCTCTCCTCCTCCTCCTCCTCCTCCCTCCTCCTCCTCCTCTCCTCCTCCTCCTCCTCCTCCTCCTCCTCCTCCTCCTCCTCCTCCTCCTCCTCCCCTCCTCCTCCTCCTCCTCCTCCTCCTCCTCCTCCTCCTCCTCCTCCTCCTCCTCCTCCTCCTCCTCCCCTCCTCCTCCTCCTCCTCCTCCTCCTCCTCCTCCTCCTCCTCCTCCTCCTCCTCCTCCTCCTCCTCCTCCTCCTCCTCCTCCTCCTCCTCCTCCTCCTCCTCCTCCTCCTCCTCCTCCTCCTCCTCCTCCTCCTCCTCCTCCTCCTCCTCCTCCTCCTCCTCCTCCTCCTCTCCTCCTCCTCCTCCTCCTCCTCCTCCTCCTCCTCCTCCTCCTCCTCCTCCTCCTCCTCCTCCTCCTCCTCCTCCTCCTCCTCCTCCTCCTCCTCCTCCTCCTCCTCCTCCTCCTCCTCCTCCTCCTCCTCCTCCTCCTCCTCCTCCTCCTCCTCCTCCTCCTCCTCCTCCTCCTCCTCCTCCTCCTCCTCCTCCTCCTCCTCCTCCCCCTCCTCCTCCTCCTCCTCCTCCTCCCCCCCCCCTCCCCCGCTCCCTCCCAAACTGCACATAATACTCCAGATGTGGTCTAACCAAAGCCTTTTGGAATTCAATGGCTCATAAGTCTGCTTTTATCAGCCTTTATCAGGGGAAACAATAACATAGTTAAGTGATGATTACAAGTTGTACATTGACCTGATTACTAATCAAGAGTTGTGTCATCAAAGCTGGTGTGCTGATGTCCCCTGTGCCCACCTGGACTTGCACCTATTCCCCCTCCTCCACCCCCCCCCCCCCCCCAATGACACAAGATTAACCCACGATACTCTGATGCAAAACCAGCCAACTACACCAATTTATCATTGCCAGAGTAATCTTATCATGCTATAGGAAAGATGTCCAGTTGCACAGAGTCCCTGGCCCAGAGTAGGTGAATCGAGGACCAGAGAACATAGATTTAAGGTGAAGGAGAAAAGATTTAATAGGAATCTGAGGGGTAACTTATTCACATAAAGGATGGTGGGTATATGGAACAAGCTGCCAGAGGAGGTAGTTGAGGCTGGGTCTATCCCAACATTTAAGAAACAGTTAGACAGGTACATGGGTAGGACAGGTTTGGAGGGATATGGACCAAATGCTGGCAGGTGGGACTAGTGTAGCTGGGACATGTTGGCCGGTGTGGGCAAGTTGGGCTGAAGGGCCTGTTTCCACACTGTATGACACTATGACTCTAAGCTGGAATGCGTGCAGAGAAGATTTACGAGGATGTTGCCAGGACTTGAGGGTGTGAGCTATAGGGAGAGGTTGAGCAGGCTAGGACTTTATTCCTTGGAGGGCAGGAGGATGAAAAATAATCTTATAGAGGTGTATAAAATCATGAGAGGAATAGATAGGGTAGTCGACAGTGTCTTTTACCAGAGAAGGGGAACCAAGAACCAGAGGACATAGGTTTAAGGTGAGGGGGGAAAGATTTAATAGGAACCCGAGGGGTAACTTTTTTACACACTTTAGAGATGCAGCGTGGAAACAGGCCCTTCGGCCCACCGAGTCCGTGCCGACCAGTGATCACCCCGTACACTAGCACTATCCTGCACTCCAGGAACAATTTACAACTTTACCGAAGCGAATTAACCTGCAAACCTGTACATCCTTGGAGTGTGGGAGGAAACCGGAGCACCTGAAGAAAACCCACGCGTTCACAGGGAGAACGTACAAACTCCGTACGGACAGCATCTGTTGTCAGGATTGAACCCGGGTCTCTGGCGCTGTGAGGCAGCAACTCTACCGCTGCGCCAACTCTACTGCTGCCTTATATTCCTGCATGATACGCGTGAATGAACACGGCTTATATATTCAGTGCTAATTTCCACGTTACCAAAGGAAATCTTAGCCATTAGTAAGGGTTGGCAGATTTTGCCTGGGGTTTCCAGCGTGGATTGGCTCTGGAACTGCAAGTTCCGACCGACAGATAATAATTAGCTACTGTTCTACTTATCATGTAAATGAGGGGATCTTTGAAGTTGTGTTCCGATGATTTATGATTTAATTGATCGAATACTATATCACAGTAATGAGAATGTTTTGTGCAGACTATTTAGTTGCTGGCATATTGTTGGACTTGACCACTCAGTGAGGGTTCCAGAGATGCTGCCGTGGACGGTTGCAAAGATCATTGTTAACATGATGTGTGGCCCTTACTCTGCCTTGCTACAATCAGTCACCAGGTAAAGTCACATTCATGCCATTCTAATGCATTATTGAAGAGTACTTATAAATTCAAGTGCTGCTGGAAGCCCCTCAACACAGTGAAAGATGCTCTTTGGTCCGTCCGAATCTTGTTGGCCTCCCAGCAGAGTGAGATGTCGGTCAGGGAATGTTGCCGACTGGCCCGCTCCAGACTGCGGGAATACGTGCTGAGGGACGTGCTGAGGGACGCACTGAAGCTCAGTGCAGCCAACGCCAAGGCTCTGTGGGGGAAGACCACAGTCTAGGGTCTGCTACTGGACAGGGGGGAGGGTAATCCTGTGTAAACCTCTTCTGCACCCTCTCTAAAGCCTCCACATCCTGTAATCCCTGTTGGAGCAGCCGCGGTGGAGTTGCTGCCTCACAATGTCAGAGACCTGGGTTCAATCCTGACCATGGGTGTCGTCTGTACGGAGTTTTGTACATTCTCCTCCGTGATCTGCGTGGGTTTTCTCCAGGTCCTCTGGTTTCCTCCTTCACTCTGAAGACGTACAGGTTTGTAGGTTAATTGGCTTCGGTAAAATTGTAAATTGTCCTTACTATGTGTAGGATAGTGCAAGTGTGCGGGGATCGCTGGTCGGTGCAGACTCGGTGGGCTGAAGGGCCTGTTTCCATGCTGTATCTCTAAACTAAACTAAACTAATGTACTAACACCACAACGCCTAGAACTGATAACACTCTGAATGTAGTTTAGTTTAGTTTATTGTCATGTGTTTTGAGGTACAGTGAAAAGCTTATGTTGTGTGCTAAGCAGTCAGCAGAAAGACCATACATGATTACAATCAACCCGTCCATAATGTACAGATACATGATAAAGGGAATAACATGAATAATGCTCAGTGCAAAATAAGACTGTGGAGACTGAATGTAACTGGGTGTGACTATAGTTTAGGAGAAATTCCTTAATTTAGTTTTAGTTTAGTTTAGAGATACAGTGTGGAAACAGGCCCTTCTGCCCACCGAGTCCGTGCGGTCCATCGATCACCCATTCACACTAGATCCATGTTATCCCACTTTCTCATGCACTCCCAACACACTAGGGGGCAATTTACAGAGACCAATTAACCGTACACTGTACTGGTAGCTGACTGCCTGTACACTGTGAATGGCTCAATTGTAATCATGTATTGTCTTTCCGCTGACTGGTTAGCACGCAACAAAAGCTTTTCAGTGTACCCCGGATAATACACGTGATAATAAATTAAACTCAACCGACAACCCGCAGTTCTTTGTGATGTGGAAGGAAACCGGAGCACCCAGAGAAAACCCACACAGTCACAGCAAGGAGTCAGGTCTCTGGCACTGTGAGGCAGCGACTCTACCAGCTGGGCCACTGTGCCACTCTTGATAGTTTAAATGTTATGAGCTCATCTGCTAACTTGCTCCCTCTCGTGGAAATACATGTTATTACATCTTGTTACCTGTGGCTACCTAAGAGTCAAAGATTCAAGAGTGTTTAATTGTCATATGTACTGGCAACAGAACAATTATTTAACCTAAGCGTTATTAAATTAAATAACAGGTCAGTTAACACAGTAACACATAGATGTGTAATGATCAAAAGTACAATAAATTAATAACCTTAATACTAGGTAACCATAATAACGCAAAACCGAAGCCCTTAATGCAACCAAACCCAGTCCATAGAAGATCACAGTTGCTGAGGTAAGGTTGTGGTTAGTAATGAGCAGTGTTCAAGAGCCTGTTGGTTGTTAGGAAGAGCTGCTCCTGAACCTGGACCTTACAGTTTTCAGGTTCCTGTATCTTCTTCCTGATGGCAGGAGTGAAATGAGCACGTGTCCAGGGTGGGTCTTTGATGATGCTGGCTGCCTTTTTGAGGCAGCGCCTCCTGTAGATCCCTTTGATGGTGGGGAGGTCAGTACCCATGATGGACTGGGCAGTGTCCACCAATCTCTGTAATCAGATTTGCCCTAGTCAAAACAGGGCGGGCACAGTGGCGCAGTGGTGAGCTGCTGCCTCACAGCGCCAGAGATCCGTGTTCGATCCTGACCTCAGGTGCTGTCTGTGTGTGGAGTTTGCACATTCTCCCTGTGACCACACGGGTTTTCTCTGAATGCTCCGGTTTTCTCCCACATCCCAAAGACGTGCGGGTTTGTAGGTTAATTGGCTTCTGTAAATTGCCTCTAATGTGTACAGAATGGATGGGAAAGTGAGAAGAGCTAGTGTGAATTGGTGATCGATGGTCGGCATGGACTCGGTGGGCTGAAGGGCCAGTTTCCATGATGTATCTTTTAATCAAAAACATCTATACCTCTTCCAATATTAAGTTCTTGAACTTCAATGAGATCCAGCATCACCCTTGCATCTTACTACCTGCAAGCCCTTCCCCGTTCACTTGGTCATAGATTGATATTCAGCATGGAAGCAGGCCCCACAGGCCCCACAGGCCCCACAGGCCCCACAGGCCACTATGCCCATGTTGACAAAGTTAGATCATGGGCTTAAACCATTTGCTTGCATTTGGTCAATAAGCATCTAAACCCTTCCTGTTCATATCTCTATCCAAATGTATCTGAAAACTATCTTTCAATGATTATATTATGGTTATGTTTTCAGTTTTAGTTATTGGTATTGGTTTGTTATAGTCACATGTACCAACGCACAGTGAAAAGCTTTTGTTTGCGTGCTATCAAATTAAATCAGATCACGCGATACATAAATACAATCAAGCCATACACAAATAGAACAGGTAAAGATAAACACTAGAGTGCAGAAAGTCATTTTCACCTTTGTAGCATTATAGTTCCAGAGAAAAAGTCCAAAGTCCGCAATGAGATAGTTTTAAGGATTGAGGCTACACCTTAGCTTATGGAAAGACCATTCAGTAGCCTGATAATAGTAGGGAAGATGCTGTTCCTGAGTCTGGTGATACATGCTTTCAAGCTTCTTAGTTGAGTTTATGGTTTAGAGATGCAGCATGCAAACAGGACCTTCAGCTCATCGAGTCTCTGCTGACAAGCTATCACCAATACATTAGTTCTATCCCACACACTTGGGATAATTTACAGAAGCCAATTAACTTACATGTCTGCATGTCTTTGGGATGTGGGAGGAGACCGGAGCACCGGGAGGAAATCCATGTGGTCACAGGGAGTACGTACAAACTCCACACAAACAGCATCCGAGGTCAGGATTGAACCCGGGTCTCTGGTGCCATGAGGCAGCAGCTCTACCAGCTGCACCACTGTGCTGCCACTGTATCTTCTGCCCGATGGAAGCAGGGAGAAGAAGGAATGGCTGGGGTGAGACGCCTTTGATCATTTATGCTGCTTTTCCGAGGCAGCATGAAGTGTAGATGGACTCAATGGTGGGGGGGTCTGGGTCTGTGTGGCAGACTGGGCTGCATCAACAACTCTGTGATTTCATACAATCTTGGGCAGAGCTGTTCTCAAACCAAGCTTAGATACAAAGTGCTGTCGTAACTCATTAGGTCAGGTAGCATCTATGGAGAAAAAGGACGGGTGACGTTTTGGGTTGGAACCCTTCTTCAGACTTTTCTCCAGAGATGCTGCCTGACCGGCCGAGTTACCCTAGCACTTTGTGTCTATCTTTGGTATAAACCAGCATCTGCAGTTCCTTCCGACACAGTTGAGTTCATTTGCTGAGGAAGTATAAGTCAAATATTTACAAGGGAAGTGTAGAGTATTGATTTTTGACAATGTCTTGCTGTTACATTTCATGAAGATGATTTATCCTCTCTTCTGCAGGTTTCACGTTTTGGTAGAGCATTTATTTTTCCATTCTGTGCACAGAAACTCAATTTTGTAAAGTAACTATAGTAAGGTGGGTGTCTGCTTGATCTCTGGGCGATAATGCTCCATCAAAATATTGTCCACCGAAAAACACTCTCCAATTTGTAGCAAATAAGGTTTCAATGATGGGAATAGGCTTTGGCAACTGGCCCTAAACTTGTTAAAGAGGAGACCAGATATATTTCATGTTCCAATGCAAACATTGGAACGATCCTCAATAAGAAAAAAAAACAAATTATATTTACAAACACTAAGTGCTGGAGGAACTCAGCAGGTCTGGCAGCATTTGTGGAGGGAATGGACAGGTGGACCATTCTTCAGTCTGGTAGGAATACAGGGGACTGAGTCCAACCAGGCTGAAGAAGGGTCCCGACCCGTAACGTCACCTGAGTTGCTGCCTTACAGAGCCAGAGACCTGGGTTCAATCCTGACTATGGGTGCTGTCTGTAAGGACTTTGTACGTTCTCTCTGTGACCGCATGGGTTTTCTCCGGGTGCTCCAGCTTCCTCCCATATTCCAAAGGCATGCAGGTTTTGAGGTTAATTGGCTTCTGTAAATTGTCCCTAGTGTGTGGAATAGAACTTGTGTGAGCGGGTGATCGCTGGTTATTCCACGCTGCCTCTCTAAACTAAACTAAAATAGATCATATTATATTGAATTGATTGATTGGAAGATATAGCATAAAAACAGGACTTTCAGCCCAACGAGTCCATCAATCACTCGTTCACACTAGTTCCATGTTATCCCCCTTTCTCATCCACTCTCTACACACTAGGGGACAATTTATAGACGGGTTCGGGGACAGTTTCTTCCCACTGTTATCAGGCAGCTGAATCTTTCTACCACAACCAAATGTACAGACGGCTAATTAACCTACAAGCCCACATGTCTTTGGGATGTGGGAAGGAACCGGAGCACCCCGAGGAAACCCACGTGGTTACAGGGGGAATGTGAAAACTCTGTGCAGACAGAAGCCAAGGTCAGGACCGAACCCGGGTCTCTGGAGCTCTGCTTCATTAAATTTTGGGTGCTATTTGAATATATGACCCTTAAAACTAGGAAGGTATAAAAGAAGTTCAACTAATGATAGGAAACACGCTCTCTGCTTCGCCACATTACATCTTTTAGTTCATGTTACATCTAACACTGAATCCAATATCAATGAGATATATTGTTCCCCTCTGCAATGCCATTATTATACTATTACTCATACCACTGTCTTGTTTCGCTTTGCCTCCTGAAATAATCTCCTTAGCTCCATGTAGTCAGATGAATGACTCTTTCACTGACTATTATTAGTATGAAGTACACCAATTGCTTTTCCTGAATCTTCTGAAGGAATCACATTGAATAAACGATACAGCGTGGAAACAGGCCTTTCGGCCTACCGAGTCCACACCGACCATCACCCTTCATACTAGTTCTAAGTTATCCCACTTTCTCATCTACTCCCTATACACTGGGGGCAATTTACAGAGGATAATTATCCAACAATCTCGCACGTCTGTGTGATGCGGGAGGAAATTGTAGATGTAGGAACTCAGCTGGTCAGGCAGCATCTGTATGACAGACAATATTTCGGGTTGGGACCCTTCTTCAGACATTGTAGTTTAGTTTAGTTTAGTTTAGAGAAACAGTGCAGAAACAGTCCCTTCAGCCCATCGAATCCACACAGACAGTACACTAGCACTATCTTACTCAGACTAGAAACAATTTACAATCTTTACCAATGCCAATT
The DNA here is from genome assembly GCF_053455715.1 of Rhinoraja longicauda. Classification (NCBI taxonomy): domain Eukaryota; kingdom Metazoa; phylum Chordata; class Chondrichthyes; order Rajiformes; family Arhynchobatidae; genus Rhinoraja; species Rhinoraja longicauda. The sequence continues at coordinate 26,732,302 of NC_135964.1, read as the reverse complement.
AACCTGCAAACTTACACGTCTTTGGAGTGTGGGAGGAAACCGGAGCACCCGGGGAAAACCAATGCGATCACGGCGAGAACGTACAAACTCCGTACGGACAACACCCGCATATATCATAACTTTGTTGGTTTCTTTTGAAAATGTTGACCAACAAAATTCTCTTTCACAACTGACTGCCGATGTCCTAGAGAATATCACAAATTCATTCTATCACTGTGCAGCGACACATTTTAAATATAGTGTTAGATTTTGTGATCACACTCTGAGGTGGGACAAATTGTTCGGTGATTTTATTCATTTCAGGGAAAAGTACAAGATCAACCTCCTGAGTACAGTCAAGCAGTCTGCGTACAGTATGTTGGGAGCCCAGCACCTGCCCTTGACTCTCTTTAACAATTGTTCAATGGTTTGCAAACCGACATCCATCTCCTCGCCCAACCACCTCTGTGTCACAGGGGAGCCTCCTGCAGTCGACCTTGAAGACACTGGAGGCAATACCCCACTCCTGCTCCTACTGGCCCACTCCTCACGTCTGTCATCACCAGCGGCTCCCTCCTCCTCCTCTGCTCTCCGGGCTTCAGGGCCCAGCTTGGGGGCCACCGAGCTTTCCCTGCAGGCAACGGCCCACCGGGTCCTTCCTGGCGGCAGTGAGCCAGGCCTGTAGCTGCACTGGGCCTGTCTTTGTTCAGCACAGCACCACAGCACCAAACTAGCAGGAAACAGAGAGGTTGATTCAAAAGCAAGGTTGGGTTTGAACCAGCTCTCTTCCCCCTCCCTCCATCCTGATGCTCATATTTCCCCCTCCATCTCCTACCACCACAGTCACCTTGCTCCGTTCCACTCCCCCCGTACTCTCATCTCCCATCCCTGAGAACCACATTTCCCCTTTATCCCCCTTTTCCACCCCTATTCCTGCCTCAAGCTTTCCTTTCCATTACTCCTCCTCTCTCGTTATCTTTTGTCTTCTTTCACCTCCAGCTTTTGTCACTCACTCCACCCATCTGCCAATTATCCACCTATCACTCGCTAGGCTTTGTCCTGCTCCCATCTCTCTTTTCCAGCTTTTCCCCCCCTACTATGATCAGTCTGAATAAGGGTCCTGACCCACAACGTTGTCTCTCCGTTCCCCCCACGGATGCTGTAAATATTAATGTATAGTCTTTTCTTTGAATGGTTAGCACACAACCAAAATATTTTCACTGTACCTCGGTACACGTGACAATAACAAACTCAACCCAGCTATTTACGATATACATTAATGACTTAGACGAAGGGATTAAAAGTACCATTAGCAAATTTGCAGATGATACTAAGCTGGGGGGTAGTGTGAATTGTGAGGAAGATGCAATAAGGCTGCAGGGTGACTTGGACAGGTTGTGTGAGTGGGCGGATACATGGCAGATGCAGTTTAATGTAGATAAGTGTGAGGTTATTCACTTTGGAAGTAAGAATAGAAAGGCAGATTATTATCTGAATGGTGTCAAGTTAGGAGGAGGGGGAGTTCAACGAGATCTGGGTGTCCTAGTGCATCAGTCAATGAAAGGAAGCATGCAGGTACAGCAGGCAGTGAAGAAAGCCAATGGAATGTTGGCCTTCATAACAAGAGGAGTTGAGTATAGGAGCAAAGAGGTCCTTCTACAGTTGTACCGGGCCCTGGTGAGACCGCACCTGGAGTACTGTGTGCAGTTTTGGTCTCCAAATTTGAGGAAGGATATTCTTGCTATGGAGGGCGTGCAGCGTAGGTTCACTAGGTTAATTCCCGGAATGGCGGGACTGTCGTATGTTGAAAGGTTGGAGCGATTGGGCTTGTATACACTGGAATTTAGAAGGATGAGGGGGGATCTTATTGAAACATATAAGATAATTAGGGGATTGGACACATTAGAGGCAGGAAACATGTTCCCAATGTTGGGGGAGTCCAGAACAAGGGGCCACAGTTTAAGAATAAGGGGTAGGCCATTTAGAACGGAGATGAGGAAGAACTTTTTCAGTCAGAGAGTGGTGAAGGTGTGGAATTCTCTGCCTCAGAAGGCAGTGGAGGCCAGTTCGTTGGATGCTTTCAAGAGAGAGCTGGATAGAGCTCTTAAGGATAGCGGAGTGAGGGGGTATGGGGAGAAGGCAGGAACGGGGTACTGATTGAGAGTGATCAGCCATGATCGCATTGAATGGCGGTGCTGGCTCGAAGGGCTGAATGGCCTACTCCTGCACCTATTGTCTATTGTCTATTGTCTATTGTCAACTAAACTAAACCAAACTAAACTAAACTAAACACTTCAAGTTTTTTTAAAACTCCGGATAATTACTTAATTGTTCAAAAGCAGGAAACATTGACTTCAAGCTTTGTAGATAAAAATTAGCAATCCAGATAAGGGCATTTGTCTTTTAAAGGGCCAACAAGGAAGACACAAGGGCACAGTGGAAGAGTTGCTGCCTTACAGCGCCAGGGACCTGGGTTCGATCCTGACTACAGGTGCTGTCTGTACAGAGTTTATATGTTCTCCCTGTGGCCATGTAAGTTTTTTCCAGATGTTCCGGATTCATAAATTCATAAGATATAGGAGCCTTGAGTAGGCCCATCATGTCTACTCCATGGCTGGTCTGCCTCCCTCTCCCAACCACATTCTTCTGCCTTCTTAGATGAAGGGATTAAAAGTACCATTAGCAAATTTGCAGATGATACTAAGCTGGGGGGTAGTGTGAATTGTGAGGAAGATGCAATAAGGCTGCAGGGTGACTTGGACAGGTTGTGTGAGTAGGCGGATACATGGCAGATGCAGTTTAATGTAGATAAGTGTGAGGTTATTCACTTTGGAAGTAAGAATAGAAAGGCAGATTATTATCTGAATGGTGTCAAGTTAGGAAGAGGGGATGTTCAACGAGATCTGGGTGTCCGAGTGCATCAGTCACTGAAAGGAAGCATGCAGGTACAGCAGGCAGTGAAGAAAGCCAATGGAATGTTGGCCTTCATAACAAGAGGAGTTGAGTATAGGAGCAAAGAGGTCCTTCTACAGTTGTACCGGGCCCTGGTGAGACCGCACCTGGAGTACTGTGTGCAGTTTTGGTCTCCAAATTTGAGGAAGGATATTCTTGCTATGGAGGGTGTGTAGCGTAGATTCACTAGGTTAATTCCCGGAATGGCGGGACTGTCGTATGTTGAAAGGCTGGAGCAATTAGGCTTGTATACACTGGAATTTAGAAGGATGAGGGGGGATCTTATTGAAACATATAAGATAATTAGGGGATTGGACACATTAGAGGCAGGAAACATGTTCCCAATGTTGGGGGAGTCCAGAACAAGGGGCCACAGTTTAAGAATAAGGGGTAGGCCATTTAGAACGGAGATGAGGAAGAACTTTTTCAGTCAGAGAGTGGTGAAGGTGTGGAATTCTCTGCCTCAGAAGGCAGTGGAGGCCAGTTCGTTGGATGCTTTCAAGAGAGAGCTGGATAGAGCTCTTAAGGATAGCGGAGTGAGGGGGTATGGGGAGAAGGCAGGAACGGGGTACTGATTGAGAGTGATCAGCCATGATCGCATTAAATGGCGGTGCTGGCTCGAAGGGCTGAATGGCCTACTCCTGCACCTATTGTCTATTGTCTATTGTTCTCCCCGTAACCTTTGACACTCTTACTAATCAAGAAACCATCAATCTATGCCTTAAAAAACCCAATTCTATTAAACACTGCAACCTCCAAATCAGCCCGCAACTTGACTTGGGGCATTGCTTTTTTTAAATTTGCGCTATTATAGTTTATTATGGTGTTTAGAGAGGACTATGTTGCTGCAAGTTATGCTGCTGCAAGTTATGCTGCTGTAAGTAAGAAATTCATTGTTCCATGTTGGGATATATGACAATAAAACACTCTTGACCCAATGACTTGGCCTCCACAGCCGTCTCTGGCAATGAATTCCACAGATTCACCACCCTCTGACTTAAGAAATTTCTCCTCATCTTTCTAAAGGTCTGACCTTTTATTGTGAGGCTGTGCCCTCTGGTCCTAGGCTCTCCCACTTGAGGAAACATCTACTTTATCTAGGCCTGCCGGACGCACTGATATGCTGCCTGAGTTCCTCCAGTTATTTGAGCTTAGCTCAAGATTCCAGTGTTTGCAGTTCCTTGTATGTCCACTAAACCATATTCCATCCCACTTGACCCCAACCCACCAGAGTGAACTAGGATGATCAGAGAACTGAAAATGTACATAGAGAAGAGGCTTGCCAGGGCTCGAGGGCCTGAGCTATAGACAGAGGTTGAACAGGCTAGGACGCTATTCCTTGGAGCAGAGGGGGATGAGGTCTTTTGCCCAGAGTAGGGGAATCGAGAACCAGAGGACATGGGTTTAAGGTGAGGGGGGGGAAAGATTTAATAGGAACCTGAGGGGTAAATTTTTCATGCAAAGGGTGGTGGGTGTCTGGAATGTGCTGCCAAAGGAGGTAGTTGAGGCAGGTACTCTCGCGACGGTTAAGAAACATTTAGACAGATACATGGATAGGACATGTTTAGAGGGATGACCAAGTGGACCTGTTGGGCCCAAACTTCTCCTGCATTGGTGCAGCACCCTCCCCTCCCCCTCTCCCCTCCCATCTCCCCTCCCCCTCCCCCCTCCTTCCCTCCCTCCCCTCTCCCCTCTACCCCCTCCCTCCCTTTCCCACTCCCCCTTCCCCCCTCCCTCCCTCCACTCCCCTCCCCCTCCCCCCCTTCCCTCCTGATCCTCCCTCCTCCCCCCTTCCCTCCATCCCCCACCCCCCCTTCCCTCCTCCCTCCCTCCCTAGGAGATAGATTTAAACTTTAAAATGTGAATAACTTAAAAAATATAACCGATTTCAATGAAACTTTTTCCATTAGCACCAAAAGGACGACGGTGGGCCTAAAATTGTTGCGCTATCATGTACCGTTTTGGCTGTAATTCAGGAACAAACAGACAAACAAACAAGAGTTTTAGTATATAGATGGGCCAAACGCAGGCAAGTAGGACTAGTGTAAATGGGACATGTTGGTGGGTGTGGGCAAGTTGGGCCAAATGGCCTGTTTTTATGCTGTAAGACTCTATGACGCATCCTTAAATAATTTTGCATGTAATATCTGGAAGGATTTTAAGGGGGAATTTGCTTTGAAGGTAGAAAAATTAGAATTTCTATTGTGGGAAAATGTTTTTTTAGATTTAGGTTTAGGTTTATTATTGTCACATGTACAGTGAAAATCTTTGTTTTGCATGCTATCCAAATAGAACAGATGTACCATACATAGACATAATCAGTTCAAACTCAAGTACAATAGGTAGAGCAGAGGGGAAGATACAGAATGCAGGATATAATTCTCAGCATTTGTAGCGCATCAGTTCCATGGACACAGTCCAATGTCCGCAATGGGGTAGAGGTGAATCGGACATTGGACTGTGTCAATGAGCTGAGAGAAGAAGAAATAACCAGGGTGGGACAAGTCTTTGATTATGTTGACTTTGAAAGGAGGCAGACAAAAGTAAAATTTTAATAAACATTTTCTGCTGAGAATATATATGTATTCTCCTATATCCAACGTCAGACAGAAAGGTTGGTGAGGGAATGGGAGGGGGAATTAAAATGGTTAGCAACTGGGCGATCCAGCACAAATGGAACAAGCACAAGTGCCCGGGAAAATATTTAGATACAACTACTCAACTAAAAGATCGGATGCAAAATTAACAAACATGTAATGAGGTCAGGCTTCACAAGAAGTGTTTTTTTTTCCCCCAATGAATAATTGATGTGTGAAACAAACTTCAAACCATTTCTGTGTCAATTCACGACTTTGAAGAATAACTGCTTCAATATTTGGTTGAGAAGAGGGCTGGACATTGAAAAGATAAGGGTAGTCAGAGAACATGGAGAATAATGCAGCGTGCAATGTTGAGTAACCTTAATTAAAAAGACATTTTACAGATTTGTATCTTCTTCAAAGTTTAACAAATGATTCTCTTCCCCTCTGGGCTCTGTGTCAATTTGATAGCAGTCATCCGAGTAAATCCAGCATGAACTTAATTGGAAGGAACAGATACAAGAACTACACAAGATTCTGATGTTCTTATCTTCATATTTTATGCATTCGTTTCTGCTTGTCTAACAAGATAATCTTTAACCCAACATAGAATGGTGTCCTTTATCAGGGAAAAGACGTATGGTATGCTCGCCTTCACTGGTCGGGGCATTGAGGGTAAGAGTCATGGTGCAGCTCCACTAGACTTTGTAGACACAAAGATCTGCACATGCTTTAGACATTAGATTTTCAAGATACAGTGTGGAAACAGGCCCTTTGGCCCATCGAGTCCATACCAATCAAGCGGGCATACGTCCCTTTTGCCCACACTTGGCCCATAACCCTCTAAACCCTACCTATCCATATATCTGTCCAAATGTATTTTAGAAGTAATAAATGTGTTAAGGGCGGCACAGAAGTGCAGCAGTAAAGATGCTGCCTTATAGCGCCAGAGACACAGGTTCGATCCTAACTACAGGTGCTGTCTGTACAGAGTTTGTACATTCTATCTGTGACTGTGTGGGTTTTCTCCGGCTGCTTCGGTTTCCTCCCACACTCCAAAGACATACAGATTTGTAGGTTAATTGGTTTCAGTATACTGTAAAAATTGTCCCTATTATGTAGGATGGTGCTAGTGCGAGGAGTGATCGGTGGTTGGCGGTGACTCGGTGGGCCGAAGGGCCTGTTTCCACCCTGTATGTCTAAAGTCTGAAATTCTAAAGCCTATGTAATAATAATAATAATACATTTATTTTATATAGCGCTTTTCAAGATACTCAAAGACGCTTTACAAAGCGAACAAGACATAAAAACAAACAAACAAACAAACAAACAAAAGATTTGTCCTGATGGAGAAGCGGCGAATAAACAGCGCCAGTGTCCTCTCACGTCAGGGTCCGGCAGTAAACAATAAAGAACACAAGACACACAATTACAATTTAACACAAACAGCCATCACAGTGATTGCTCCAGGCACACCCTCACTGTGATGGAAGGCAAAGAAAAGTCTTATCTCCTCCTCATTCTTCTCCCGCGGTCAGGCAGTCAACTGCTGCCTCGAGGCGATCGAGGCTCCCGACTTTTGAAGCCCCCACCGGGCGATGGAAAGTCCGAGGCTGAGCCGAGCAGGCCGATGAAGGTCCAAAGCCCCCACCGGGCGATGGAAAGTGCCGCGGTCGAGCCACGCAGGGCGATGAAGGTCCTGCGAGCGGGTCGATCGAACCTCGCGCTTCGGGGCGGTCGAAGCTGCTACGGCTGGAGCTCCTGAAAGCCGGTCGCCAGCCAGGGACCTGCGAGCTCCCGATGTTGCGGTCCGCAGGGCCCACGGCCGAAGCCTCCGAGATGGTAAGTCCAGGCCCTGCGACCGGAGTCTTCAAGGTCGATCCCAGCTGGAGGTCGCCAACTCCCCACTGTTAGGCCGTAGCGCGAACGGAGATACGACACGATAAAGGTCGCATCTCCGTTGAGGAGGAGATTAGAAAAAAAGATTTCCACCACCCCTCACATATACAGAGCTAAAAATAAATCAAAACATACATTTAAACGATAACAATAGACAAAAACAAAAAAGACAGAGAGACTGTCGGTGAGCCGCAGCTGCAGAGTGCAGCCACGCCCCCTTAGTATGTATCTATTTCTATAGCTTCCTCTGGCAGCTCATTCCAGATACAGACTACCTTCTGAGTAAAAATGTTACCGCTGAGGTCCCTCTTAAATCGTTGCCGTCTCAACTTATGCTTATGTGTTATTCAGAGTTCATTTTTAACTGGAAGGTATTTATTTCTATAAAATTGATTATTACCCACAATTTCAAGCCTGCTTCCGATTTTTATTACTCCACTGAGCCAATAGAATATTATGACCATCTTATTTATTCCCATCTGTAAGAAGTCAGTAATTATGAATTTGACGAGGAAGACTGATAAACAAAAGGAATTCTAACCAAACAGAAGTGAAAGCAAATGTTTACTGATATTTAGTTTAGCTGTATCTCTAAAACTGAACTAAAACAATTAATAACCTTTGTAGATGTTGTTGTATACCTACATTTTCAGAAAGCCTTTGATAAGGTAACAGACGGAAGGCTGCTAAAGAAGATGAGGGCCATGGTATCTTTCGTGTTCTTGTTCTATGTCTGCATAAAACTTCAGAGTCTTCAAGGTACAACAGAAGTCTTTATTACATTAACTCAATGCTGGCAGCAAGACAACTAAAATGGCTGCAACCACACTCACACTGTGTACAGCCAAGATAACTATGTACAAAACATCTCCCTTTGTCCTGTGCAGCACCACCAGCTGCACAGGAGGAGCAACGGGTCCTCCCACCCCACAGAGTCCACCAAACATCACAGTATCAAAGGGCAGATATTAGCATGGATATCAGGTTGGCTGGATGGCAGAAGGCAAAGAGCTTTTTCTGGTTTGCTGCCAGTAACTAACGGATTTCCGCAGGGCTCAGTGCTGGGGCCGCTGTTCTTCACATTGTATAGTAATGATTTGGATGAGGGGCCAAGTTTGCGGATGATATGAAAATAGGTGGAGGAGCAGGTAGTGTAGAGAAAGCAGGGACTCTGCAGTCGGACTTGAGGGAGAGTGGGCAGAGAAGTGGAAGATGGAATATAGTGTAGCAAAGTGTGGAGTCATGCATTTTGGTAGTAGGAATAAAGGCGTAGATTATTTTCTAAATGGGGAGAGAATGCAGAAATCAGAGGTGTAAAGGAGAAGGCAGGAGAATGGGGTTAGGAGGGAGAGATAGATCAGCCATGATTGAATGGCAGAGTCGACTTAGTGGGATGAGTGGCCTAATTCTTCTCCTATCACTTATGACACGACTTTGAACACCTTTGAAACACATTGAGAGATTTTTGGGAGATACAGCATAGAAACAGGCCCTTCGGCCCACCGAGTCCATGTCGACCGAAGATCACCCGTTCACGCTAGTTCTATGTTATCCCATCTTATCTACTCTCTACACACCAGGGGCAATTTTACAGAGGCCAATTAACCTACAAACCTGCATGTCTTTGGGATGTGGGAGGAAACCAGAGCACCCAGAGAAAACCCACGCTGTGACAGGGAGAATGTACAAATTCCACACAGAGGTCAGGATCGAACCTGGATCTCTGGAGCTGTGAGGCAGCAGCTCTACCAGCTGTGCCACTGTGCCGCCCTATATATTCTTTCTTGTCGTATGGAGAAGTATTTCAATGTTGGAGTGTCTCCTAATTCCCAAACCCAGAACAATTACATCGTGCTAACAATGTTCTCAATCATTTCTTTATTCAGGTCAAATTCACATTTTACCTCAATAGTAGTTAGACTTCCTTTAAAAAATGGCAGAGAAATGACTTAGAAACAAATTGAGTTTGTCCAATAACCTTGAAAATGCCTGGGTTCAGAAGGGTCCACAACAATCAGGTGAGCTTGCTTCTCTGTTGTTCCATTTGGTTCAGTGCTGGCTTAATAGGGTTGTATTTCAAATCTCTCCACCCTGGGATATTAAGCACCTCTGGATACTGAAACCAATATGTTTTTTATTAGCCGCTTCAAGATTCATGCTGTTAATAAATACAGTGAGAGATGATGTTTCGTCAAGCTTGGGGATTCTGTGAAATGATGACCCAGTGACAATCACACTGGGGAGAATCAGAACTTCGAAGAACAGCTGGGAATAGGTTGCACAGAAAGTAAAATTTTTGAACTTTTCACTTCAAACCTTAACTTACCTCGAAGAAATTCCAAAACAAGGAACTGCAGATAATAGTTAATAAAGTGCTGGAGTAACTCAGCTTGTCAGGCACCATCTCTGAAGAACATGTATAGACGACTCGACCCAAAATCTTGTCTGTCCATTCTCTTCACAGATGCTGCCTGACCGGCTGAGTTACTCCAGCATTTTGCGTTTATCTTTGGTATAAACCAGCGTCTGCAGTTCATTTTGATTAAGATTTAATGGGAACCTGAAGGGCAACATTTTCCACACAAAGGGTGGTGGGTATATGGAATGGGCTGCCAGAGGAGATAGTTGAAGCAGGTACTGTAACAACATTTAAAAGGTTTAGAGGGATACGGACCAAACATGGGCAGGTGGGACTCGTGTAGATGGGGCATCTTGGTTAGCATGGACGACTTGGGTCAAAGGGTCTATTTCTGTGCTCTATGACTTTATGTCTTTATAACTCCCCTGATCAATTGTGCCATTTGTCATTCAATTGATTTTTTCGTAAGATCAATTTTAGTTGCTCATGTTCATTTTCATCTACAGTTCATTTCTGATTCAGTTGACATTGTGGTTACACAGTGGCCTATGTTTCTGTCTGCATCTTAACTTGGCCAAGCTGACTAAATTGTTTGAAGAGACTTCTTCCTGTGTCAGTGAAAATTTGCTTTGAATACGTGTCAGTCAAATACCTTACTTGGACAAGAGTCAAGAGAGTTTAATTTTGTTAAGAACGGTCTGAAGAAGGGTCTTGACCCAAAACGCCACCTATTCCTTTTCTCCAGAGATGCATTTTGTGTCTATCTACAATGAAATTCTTCCTCGCTGCACCTTAACAGGTCCATAAATGTAATAACACAAAATAATATATCATAATCAAAAATACAATAAGTTAATAACCATACTATTAAACCGTTCTCCACAATGGAAATGTCAAAGATTAGAGGGCACAGCTTTCAGGTGAGAGGGGCAAAGTTTAAAGGAGATGTGCGGGGAATATTTTTACACCGAGGGTGGTGGGTGCCCGGAGCTTTCTGCCAAAGGTGGAACCATCATCTATCCATGTTCACCCCAGATGCTGACTGACCCGCTGAGTTACTCCAGCACTTTGTATCCTGTTAAATTAACTCAGTGTTTGGTGAATGAGCTACATTGGTTTGTAGGTTAATTGACTTCGGTAGGAACTGTAAATTGTCCTAGTGTCCCTGTGTGTTGGATAGTGCTTGTGTACGGGATGATCACTGGTCAGTGCGGACTCGGTGGGCTGAAGGCCCTGTTTCCACGCTGTATCTCTAAAGTCTAAAAAAGAGCTGTATACAATGTGGGGCTGAATGAAATAAGGACACAAACCAACATGAATGCTTCACCTCCATCTTGGGCAGACTATTGTAACAACCACAAGATGGTACAATATGTCAATGTGGTTTAAGCTGGGCCTTGTGAATATCAGAGTAAGAAAGATGTAAAGTGAGAAAGATGGAAAGGAAGTTTAGCGGTAAATATTGTCCCATTATCTAGCAATGATATCAGCACCTGAGAAAGACAGAAGAGAATGTCCAAGATTAAGAGTTAATGTCCTTGATGCCTGCCTCAAAAGAACAGTATTAGAACTTGGAACAATACAGCGCAGTTGAACCAAGGAACTGCAGATGCTGGTTTATACCAAAGATAGACACAAAGTGCTGGAGTAACTCAGTGGATCAGGCAACATCTCTGGTGATCTGATGATACATTAATCTCCTCTGCCTGCACGTGACCCGTATCCCTCCATTCCCTGCATGTGTTATCCAAAAACCTCTTAAATGCCACTGTTGTTTCTGCCTCCACCACCACCCGAGGCCGCACATTTTCTAGGCACTCACCACCCTCTGTGTAAAAACCTTGCCCCACACATCCCCTTTAAACTTTGCCCCTATGTTATCCCACATTCTCATCCACCCCCAACACACTAAGAGCAATTTACAGAGGCCAATTAACCTACAAATCCTGCACATCTTTATAATGTGGGAGGAAACCGGAATATCTGGAAAAAACCCCATGCGATCACAGGTAGAACGTACAAACTCCATACAGACAGCACCTGAGATCAGGATCGAACCCGGGTCTGGTGCTGTGAGGCAGCAACTCTACTGCCGCGCCTCTGTGCTGCCCTGAAGCAAAGGAAAACAGGTTGTGCTGCAAATTGGGCTCTTGATTGGGAATCGGAACCATTTATGCATCACCATTATTCTCTTAAGGCAATACTGGCAGTTTGTTTTTGCAATGTGTCTGGACCTTGAAAGTTTTCCTTCTGTATTAGCAACATGGCTGGACACGGTATTCAAAGTGCGATCTAATTTTGGTGACTGTCCAGTCCATTAAAATCCTTGTGTTTTTTCCACCATTCTCCCCATTATAAAGGTTTCAAAGGTCTTTTATTGTCACGTGTACCAATTAAGGTACAGTGATATGTGAATTACCATACAGCCATACAAAAAATAGCAACAAGACACACAACTACATAACAGTTCGTGAAGTAATTTTAACAACCTTTTTTATCTTCACAAGTTGTGTTTGCCTTTCCCAGACATCTGCTAAACTATGGCAGCATTATGCATACCATCAGAGTCACCGACTTGCACAGAAACAGGCCCTTCGGCCCATCACATCCCTGCCGATCATTTTCCCTTATTGCTGGTATGGTATTCATACCCTTCTATGCCTTCCCTCCTTTCTTAGTCAGAGACCCAAAGAACTGCAGAGCATGGAAAAAGGCCCTTCTGCCCACCGTATCCATGCCGACCAAGGTGGCATACTGGGCTAGTCCCATTAACCCTCTAAACCCTAACGATCCATGTATTGTCCAAATGCCTTTTAAGAGTCTTGGCAAGTCTTGGCCTAAGTCTTCGAAACCCTTCGCACAAAAAACAGATAGCTTTCCAAGATCTATAAAGCCTCTTCCAGTTGACTGCTTATTCTTTTTTTTAAGTCTTCAATGTCCACAAAAATTGAAAAATGCAAATATATCAAGAAACAACATCAATGATATTTGATTTTGATGGTGGCAAAAGATTGTTGCTGATATGACTACAGACACTCCCCGACTTGCGCAATCGGCAACTTAGGTAAACTCGCACTTACATGAAAGATTGTGTACTCAGTCCCTAGTGCAATCAAGACAGTTTGTAAATTCCACAATACTGTAGGATCACTCAGGTCTACATCAGAAACAAGCCGGCAATGGCAGCAGTGCTTACCCAGAAGGCCGTGCGCCACAGAAAGTGCCCCGGACGCAGCTGGACGTCACTGAGACTGTTAATACTCAGTGAGTTATTTCAGGCAGGGGTGGGGGATGCTGATTCCAACTTCAGTTCGGTTCAGTTTATTGTCACGTGCACCGCGGTACAGTGAAAAGCTTTTGTTGCCAGTCAGCGGAAAGACAATACATGATTACAATCAAGCCATCCGCTGTGTACAGCTACAGGATAAAGGGAATAACGTGAATAAGGTTTTGTGGAAGATAAAGTCCAGTAAAGTCCAATCAAAGATAGTCCTATGGCGAGTCCGAAAACTTGTTGGTTGTAGAAGAAGTTTATTGCAGCCGCAATATTCGAATACAGAGTTAAACAACAAGGTAAAGGACAACCATCAAAAACTTACTGTCTTCTTCGAAGACTTCGCCGAACTGAACATTTCGGGCGCCAAAAGCGCACATGACCACGCTGGCCAATCAGCGATGTCGCTCTCTGGACCAATCCCCACGGTCGCGTTCACACGTGACCTCGCTGGCCAATCTGAGGGTTCGACGACCCGGACCATTCTCTATGGTCGCTACATGACCCCTCCCAGAACCCGAGGTACGGAACCTAGCAGGGAGCCGGATTTCGCGACCATAACGAGTACGGAGAGGGGCAGCCTGAACCACAGGAGCCGGGGGTTTCCGGACTTGGAGGAACTGCCGGAACGGGGGGTCCTGGAGGAACTGCCGGAACGGGGGGTCCTGGAGGAACTGCCGGAACGGGGGGTCCTGGACTGAGCGGAACTAACGGAGGTCGGCCTCTCCTAGGGGTTTGGCCGACCAGGACTGGTTGATCCGGATCCAAGTGTGCAGGTTTGAGCCGGGACACCGAGACGAGCTCACTCTTGCCGCACATGTCTAAGGTGAAGGTAGCCGTTCCCTTACGCAAAACCCGGAACGGCCCTTGATAGACCCTCTGCAACGGGGCGCGATGGGAATCTTTTCGCAGAAACACAAACTCACAGTCCTTCAGGGAAGGCGGTTCATGTACCATGGGACACCCATGACGTGAAGTCGGAACTGGAGCCAGGGAACCCACCCGTGCCCGGAGAGATGCTAATACTGATGGGACTGTAGACAGCTGGTCTGAGGGGTCCGGAAACAAATCGCCGGGTACTCGAAGTGTCGAGCCATATACTAGCTCCGCGGACGACGCACCGAGATCTAGCTTAGGAGCAGTCCGGATGCCCAGAAGAACCCAGGGGAGTTGGTCTACCCAGTCCGGGCCTTCAAGCCTTGCACTGAGGGACGCCTTAAGTTGACGGTGGAACCTTTCTACAAGTCCATTTGCCTGGGGGTGATATGCAGTAGTGGGTTGTAACTTGGAACCGTACAGTTCTGCGAGCGCGGCCCAGAGGGACGAAGTGAACTGCGGCCCCCTGTCAGTGGTAATAACTGCCGGGACCCCGAAACGAGCTACCCAATGGAGGGCCAAAGTCCTGGCACAAGACGCTGACGAAATATCAGACAATGGGAAAGCCTCTGGCCACCGGGTGAACCGATCCACCACCGTGAGGAGGTGGGTGTAGCCCCGGGAGGAAGGCAAAGGCCCGACTAAATCCACGTGGATGTGGAAAAAACGACTTGCCGGGACCTCGAACTCCTGTACGGGGGGCTGGACATGGCGCTGGACTTTAGCGGTCTGACAGGGAACGCAGGAACGCGCCCAACCCGCTACCTGTTTCCGTAGGCCATGCCAGACAAACCGAGCTGCTACCAAAGCAGAGGTGGAGCGGATGGACGGGTGCGCCAGCCCATGAATGGCATCAAAAACCCGGCGCTAAAGGGAGGGCGGTACTACCGGCCTGGGACGGGGAAGGGAAACATCACACCAGCCTTTCGTGCCTTCCGACCCGCAGGCTACCTGAGCCAACTTCAATCCCGAAGTGGTGGACTGGTATGCCGAGGCGGTATCCGCTAGAAGCTGTGCCTCCGCAAGCTCCTGGGGATCCACCTCGCAGTCCACCGCCGAAATAGGGGAAAAAGCAGGTCTAGACAGGGCGTCAGCGACGGCATTAAGCTTACCCGCGACATGACGGACATCGGTGGTAAATTCGGAGATAGCAGTCAGGTGCCGCTGCTGGCGGGCCGACCATGGGTCAGACAATTTGAAAAATGCAAATGTTAATGGTTTGTGGTCCGTAAAGGCCACAAATGGGCGGCCCTCAAGGAAATACCTGAAATGACGAACAGCTAAATAGAGGGCCAGAAGCTCTCGGTCAAATGCGCTATACTTCAGCTCAGCCGAATTTAGTTGCCGGCTGAAAAACGCCAAGGGCTGCCAACGGCCACCGACCTGCTGCTCCAAGACCCCGCCCACCGCCACGTCAGAGGCGTCAACCGTCAGGGCCGTGGGGGCGGAGGGGCTCGGGTGGACCAACATGGTGGCATCTGCTAATGCTGCCTTAGCTGCTGTAAAAGCCGACTCTGCGGCCGGGGACCATATCAACTCTACCGGTTTTCCCGCAAGGCACTGGAAGAGCGGGCGCATGACCCGCGCAGCTGCCGGAACGAACCTATGGTAGAAGTTAACCATGCCTACGAACTCCTGTAGTCCTTTTACTGTGGTGGGCCTGGGAAATGCCCGGATAGCCTCCACCTTCTCGGGCAAAGGGGAGGCGCCGGCAGGGGTAATTCTGTGCCCTAGAAAATCAAGAGAAGGGAGGCCGAATTGACACTTGGAGGGTTGGATAATGAGCCCGTGGTCTTGGAGCCGCTGGAACACAGTCCGCAAGTGGACCTGGTGTTCCTGCACTGAGGGGCTGGCGACCAGGATGTCGTCTAAATAAATAAACAAAAAGGGTAAGCCCCGACCCACACGGTCCATCAGTCGTTGGAAAGCCTGTGCCGCGTTCTTTAAACCGAAAGGCATACGCAACCATTCAAACAACCCGAACGGAGTAATCGTGGCGGTTTTCTGTATGTCCTCCGGACGCACCGGAATCTGGTGGTATCCTCGCACCAAATCGATTTTGGAGAACACCACCGCTCCTTCCAGCCCAGACGAAAAGTCCTGTAGGTGCGGTATGGGGTAGCGATCAGCCGTGGTGACAGCATTGAGACGCCGATAATCGCCACATGGTCTCCACCCCCCAAATGCCTTGGAGACCATATGCAACGGCGAGGCCCACGGGCTGTCAGACTGACGGACAATTCCCATTTCCTCCATCTTCCTAAATTCCGCCCGTGCCACCACCAGTTTGTCCGGCGGTAGTCTCCTGGCCCGAGCGAAAACGGGAGGGCCCTCGGTGCGGATGTGATGGACCACGCCGTGCTTGGCCGAAGGCGTGTCAAAACGTTGGATGAGCAGCTCTGGAAACTCCGCCAGGATCTCAGCATACGAGTCAGGGGCCGCGACGACAGCCTGGACAGTAGGGCTGGGCGGGGAGGCGATTGTCGGAGCGACGGGCTCCTCGCCGGCGGAGGGTCGGAGGTCGTTACCGCGGACATCAGGGACCAGTGAAAAAGCCCAGAGAAAATCTGCGCCCAGGATCGCTTGTCTGACGTCTGCTATGATGAATGGCCATTCGTACGTGCGGAGGCCTAACACAAGGGACATCTTCCGTATACCGAAAGTGCGAATGGGGCTGCCATTAACCGCGATGAGGGTGGGACCTGTCTTACCCGTTCTGGTTTCGAGGTCGGTCGGCGGCACTATACTGACGATGGCTCCCGTGTCCACCAAAAATTCTGTGTCCGTGAATCGATCGTGGACGTAGAGGCGTCGGTTCTGGCCAATCGTAACTGCCCCTATGTACGATCGGCCGAGGCATTTCCCGCGAAGGTACAAGGTGAGCGGCAGTTGCGGGATTCGCTACCCCATCGTAGGTGATAATAGCACCAGCCGCGCTTGTGCGGATCTTTTTGGCGGGCTTTCGGGGAACTGGCGGGAGACGCGGCGCCATCTTGATGTCGCTGTGGCGTGGTCACTGATGTCGAGACCTTGTTGATCGAACCGCTTGCCTTGTTTTTAGCCGCTATGAGCGCGTCCGCTTTCGCTGCATATGCTTCGGGGTCCTTAAAAGAACAATCCGTGAGCAGCAGTCGGACATCCTCAGGAAGCTTCTCTCGGAATGCCTGTTCGAACATAAGGCAATCCGTATGCTCACCGGCTAGCATCATCATTTCGGCCATGAGAACGGAAAGCCGTCGATCTCCGAGGTCCGGTAGGTGCAGAAGTCTTGCAGCGCAATCATGCCTATTAAACCCGAAGGTTCGCAGTAACACTTTCTTCATGGCCTCGTACTTGCTTTCCGCAGGCGGATTCACGATGAACCGCATCACGCGTGTGGTCGTCTCCGGTGATAGAGCGCTGACGAGGTAGTAATACATCGTCGAGTCGTCCGATATCTTCTTTATATGAAATTGAGCTTCGGTGTGGACAAACCAAGATTGCGGTGAATGTGTCCAAAACAACGGAAGGTGAACGCTTACCGCGCTTAACTCCGGTGTGCCAGGCGCGGCAATCAACAACGAGGCGTCGTGTCCCTGCATAGTCGGTGATCGTCCAGATCACGTCGGGGTCACCAATATGGCGAGTCCGAAAACTTGTTGGTTGTAGAAGAAGTTTATTGCAGCCGCAATATTCGAATACAGAGTTAAACAACAAGGTAAAGGACAACCATCAAAAACTTACTGTCTTCTTCGAAGACTTCGCCGAACTGAACATTTCGGGCGCCAAAAGCGCACATGACCACGCTGGCCAATCAGCGATGTCGCTCTCTGGACCAATCCCCACGGTCGCGTTCACACGTGACCTCGCTGGCCAATCTGAGGGTTCGACGACCCGGACCATTCTCTATGGTCGCTACAGTCCAAGGGTCTCCAATGAGGTGGATAGTAGCTCCGGACTGCTCTCTAGTTGTTGGTAGGATCATAGTAGCTGGGAAGAAACTGTCCCTGAATCTGGAGGTGTGCGTCTTCACACTTTCTGTACTGCTTGCCTGATGGAAGAAGGAGTGGTCAGGGTGCGACTTGTCCTTGATTATGTTGCTGGCCTTGCCAGGCAGTGTGGTGTGAGTGGAGAGGGAGGAAGAGCAAGTGATTGGGGTGAGACTGGTCCCTGGTTATGCTGCTGACCTTGCCGAGGCAGCATGGTGCAGGTGGAGAGGGAGTGACCGGGGTGAGACTGGTTGCTTGTTATGCTGCTGCCGTTGCCAAGGCAGCTGTGCAAGTTGGGTAGTGCCTGTGTTTCATTTATCCAGGGACAAAACTTATTGTTCTTTGTCTGACACCATTTTGACAGGAAATTTGTTCTTGCTTTGTTTCCATGCAGCTGATCATGGTTTAGCTTTACCTTTCTCTAAAATTTATCTCTCCAACTTTCTCTCACTGTTGAACCACATCCCTGCAAAATGATTTATTTTCAATTCTTTATGCCCTGCTGCAAATTCCTAAGATGCACAATGCGTGAAATGCAGCCCTTTGTTTGAGCGATGCTTAGCTGACTGGTGTCCATGTTAGCTTGAGATGAACGTCTGTGGCCATTTACAGCATGAATTGTGGCTGAAGGTGCCTCTGCGGTCCTCACCCGACGCTATTATCTGGAGTTGACAGACTGTGATAGCAATGAACACACAATGGCTAACAGCAGTGCTGCCAAATCAGATCAGTGCGGGAAATGATGCTTAAATGAGCAACAATTAGCAGCAGGTGAAACCTCACCCTGCACCATCTACAGTGCAGCATCATTTACACACATTGGATTTGTCTTTCTACATTGTTAATGTTTGTTTGTTTTATGTATGTGCAGTATGTATGTACGTATATGTATGTATGTGTGTATATGTGTGTATATGTGTGTATATGTGTGTATATGTATGTATGTGTGTATGTACGTGTGTAAATGTATGTATGTGTGTGTAGATATATATATATATATACATACACACATGAAACAGACAATAAAACAAAAAGTTTTGTCTTTTTGCACTTTTATTGTTTGTTTCATGTGTGTGTGTATATATCACACATATAAAACAAACAATAAAATGAAAATAAGTTCAGTGTACACACACACACTATATATATATATATATATATATATATATATTATGGGTGCGTCATGGCAGTTCCTCTAGGATGTATTGCAGAGGCTTTATAAGGTGCTGGTCAGATCACATTTGGAATATTGTGAGCCCCCTTTCTGAGGAAGGATGTGTTCGTGTGGGAGGAGGTTTACGAGAATGATCCCGGAGGAAACCCTCAGGGTCACAGGGAGAGAGTGCAAACCCCACGCAGACAGACAGCAGCCGAGGTCAGGATCTAACCCGGATCTCTGGCGCTGTGAGGCACTCTACCAGCTGCTTGGAGTAACACACCAACAAAGACGAGCTTTCTTTGCAGGGGTCATACATCTGCTGATCTTTCACTCCTTTACCGTAGTTTATCTTCCTTCAAAGTGGTAAAGCGGTAACAATGAACCAAGGTTGAGTGGATATTTAGGACAGTCTCGGGTCACACTTAGAAATGACCAGTGCCTGGTCCTGTTCTGATGATGACCTCAATCTTCCCTTTAATAGACTGCAGCCTACTTTCATCTATTTGCAGCTTTAGTTTAGTTTAAAGATACAGCATATAAACAGGCCCTTCAGCCCACTGAGTCCATGCCGACCATCGATCACCCATTCACACTAGTTTAATGTTATCCCACTTTTTCCTCCACTCCCTGCACACTAGGGGGTAATTTACAGAAGCCAATTAACCTACAAACCCGCATGCCTTCGGAATGTGGGAGGAAACCGAAGCACCCAGAGAAAACCCACGCGGTCACAGGGAGAATGTGCAAACTCCACACACAGACAGCACCTGACTGAAATAGCTTACTGCTGACAGCACAAAAGTGCATTTGGGTTTGTATATAATGTTGAAGGTCTTCTGACCACTTCCCCTGTGTGCTGGTTAGAATTAAGATGCCATCTTGACTGCAAAAACATTAGACCCTTGGAGCATCTTATCTTGGAGGTGATGATCTTGGCCTGTGATGAACTTACCCCATACAGTACAAACCTTCTGTGCATGTTCACTATCAAGTATTCTTGCATCTTGGGGTGCAGGTCCACAGCTTCCTGAAAATGGCAACACAAGTAGATCGAGTGATAAAGAAGGCATATGGTGTGCTTGCCTTCATCGGATGGGGCATTGAGTATAAGAGTCAGAGAGTCATGGTGCAACTCTATAAGACTTTGGTTAGACTACATGACCCCATTTGGAGTATTGTGTGCAGTTCTGGTCGACCCATTGCAGGAAGGATGTGCAGGCTTGATGAGGGTGCAGAAGAGGTTTACCAGAATGGTGCCTGGATTAGAGAGTATTAGAGAGCATCAGAGGTTGAGGGGAGACCTGGTAGAAGTGTTTAAAAGTATAAGAAGCATAGATTGGGTGGACAGTCAGAACTTTTTCCTGGAGTGGAAATGTCAAAGACCAGAGAGCATAGCTTTACAGCGAGAGGGGCAAAGTTTAAAGGAGATGTACAGGGCAAGTTTTTTTTTACACAGAGTGGTGGGTGCCTGGAATGTGCTGCCAGAGGTAGTCGTGGAGGCAAATACAATAGTGACATGTTAGTTAAGCACATAAATATGGAGTGATATGAATCACATGTTGGCAGAGGAGGTTAATTCAACTTGGCATCATGCTTGGCATGGACATTGTGGGCAGATAGGCCTATTCCTGACCTGAACTGTTCTATGGACTTAGTTTTTTAGTTTAGAGATATAGCATGGAAACAGGCCCTTCGGCTCACCGAGTTCTTGCCGGCCAGCAATCACCTGTACACTAATTCTATGCACTAGGGGCAATTTACAGAGGCCAATTAACCCACAAACATGCACGTCTTTGGATTGCAGGAGGAAACTGAAGCACCCGGAGAAAACCCACGCGGTCACAGGGAGAACGTACAAACTCTGTACTGACAGCACCTGTAGTTGGGATTGAACCCGAATCTCTGGCGCTGTGAGGCAGCAACTCACAGCACCTGTGAGGCTACCCACTGCACCACCGTGCCGCACGCCCCAAAGGGCATCTTGATCATCTTGGTCATTCATTTATTTTGCACAGATGGTAAATATATTAGTTACATGATATATATATTACATGTTCCTTTGTGTGCTATTTGAAGTCCTTCCTCAATAATTAAAACAAAGAACCACAAACAAACTATATAATTTCACAACTGCTTTTCCAGTGCTGCCTTGTGAAGAAATTGTGTGATCTCAGCACTCTAAATGGGAAGTTTGAAAGAAATAGATAGTGTGAAAGATTACATTCACCGACACGGTGGCACGGTGGCGCAGTGATAGAGTTGCTGCTTCTCAGTGCCAGAGACCCGGGTTCGATTCTGAGTACAGGTGCTGTCTGCAGGGAGTTTACACGTTCTCCCCGTGACCGCAAGGGTTTTTTCCAGGTGCTCCGGTTTCCTCCCACACTCTAAAGACATACAGGTTTGTAGGTTAATTGACTTCTGTAAATTGTAAATTGTGCCCAGTGTGTAGGATAGTGCCGTGTACAGGGTGATCGCTGGTCGGCACGGGCTCAGTGGATCCACGCTGCATCTCTAAAGTGTAAAGTCTAAACTGCATCTCTAAAGTGTAAAGTCTAAAGACTCCACTGCAAATGAATAGTTATCTTGAACTGGACACCACAAGAAGTTTAAAATCAATTGCATTAACAATCTCCAAAAGAAATAACATACCCTCGGTGGGGAAAAATATAGGTCAGCACTCATGCTAAATGTTCTTTGTTCTATTCCGATCTCCTGATTAAAAAAACAGAAGCATCCTCTGAATTACCAAAAGTTAAACACCATCGCAGGCAGATTGAGATAGAATCATGGAGACATACAGAACAGAAACAGGCCTTTCAGCCCGACATGTCCAGGCTGACCAAGATGCCCCATCTAAGCTAGTCTTATGTGTCCGTCTTTAGCCCATATTCCTCCAAATCTTTCATAGCCATGTACCTGTCCAAATGTCTTTTAAATGCTATCATGGTTGTCATTGAGCTGGAAAGAGTGCAGGCAAGATTTACAAGGATGTTGCCAGGACTCAAGGGCCGGAGCTATCGGGAGAGGATGGGCAGGCTAGGACTTTATTCCTTGGAGCACAGGATGATGAGGGATGATCTTTTCAAGGTGTGTAAGATCATGAGGGAAATAGATAGTGTGAATGCACAGTCTTTTACCCAGGGTAGGGGAATCAAGAACTGGAGGACACAGGTTTACGGTGAATGGGGAAAGATTTACCAGGAACATGAGGGCCTACCTTTTCACTCAGAAGGTGGTGGGTCTATGGAACAAGTTGTTCCAAAGGAGGTAGAAACAAGGAACTGCAGATGCCTGTTTACACAAAAGGATACAAAGTGCAGGAGTAACTCAGCAGGTCAGGTCTGGAGAACATGGATAGGTGGCGTTTTGGGATGGGACCCCCCGGCTGTCAGCTCCAAAACATGGTGACTCTTTGTGAGGCTTAAGTGATGTCTGCTGTATGATTTTACCGGGTTGTATGCAAAACAAGCATTTCACTGTGACAACAAAGTATCATTGAATCAATGTGTTGAGTTTCTTAATTCTGTTGTGCTTAGGAAGTCTTCACATTGCAGCAATGGAGATCAGATGTCAAGCTAGGAACTACTTTCTTTGTCCAATATGAACAGGAAAGGTTTAGAGGGCTATGGGCCCAACAAGGGCAAATGAGACCAGCACAGTAGGCCAACTTGGTGGGCATGGACAAGGTGGGCCGAAGGGCCCATTTCCGTGCTGTAGAGCTCCATTACTCCATCGACTCTGAAATAATTGCGACATCCATTCCCACATTTCATTAGTCACCTGCCTTTCATCAGTTACTGTGTTGGCATCCTCTCTAAAGTAAGGGATAATCAAACATATTTAATTTCTTACTTTATTATTGCAAGACAAAATGTTACATCAGTGCTTCCTTGACAACACAAGAAACGATCATAAATTTTAAATTAAAAACAATGAGAAAATGTAACGTTCTTCAGTAAAAATCAACCGCACGTATCATTTCTTCGGGTGTAGGTACAAGTCGCGATATCAGGAGTTTATTTAGTATTCTTCTGAGGCAATAATTACTCTTTTCTAACTCTTCTGAAGATACAAACCTGAAGATTCTGATTGTAAAAGATGCCTTAAGAATGGAGATGAGAGGGGTGGGATCATGCCAATTTAGTACAAGGACATTTCACACAAGGTTCTACTTCATCGGATGGTATTAAGCCCTTATGTGGGGAAAATTATCTTTGCAGAGCTCATTTTAATATAGTTTAGTTTAGAGATACAGCGCATTAAAACAGGTTCCTTTGGTTCACTGAGTCTGCGCTAACCAGCAACCAACCAGTGACCCCTACACACTAGGGATAATTTACAATTTTTACTGAAGCCAATTAGCCTACAAACCTGTACGTCTTTGAAGTGTGGGAGGAAACCGGAACACCCGGAGAAAACCCACGCAGGTCACAGGTAGAGCGTATAAACTCCGTAAAGACAGAACCCGTAGTCAGGAGCCAACCCGGGTCTCTGGCGCTGTAAGGCAGCAACTCTACCACTGCACCACCGTGCCGCTCCCCACTAGTGGAAGAAATCTATTGCGTGGATTATGGAAGTTGATGGTGAGAGGACAATGGGGGTGGGGGAGAGAAATGGGGCTGGTATTAGCTGTGGACAGCGGGAAGCAGTCAGTGCATCAAAGAATCGGCATTGGAGAATGAACAGTGGTGCAGCTGGTAGAGCCACTGCCTCACTGCGCCCGAGACCTGGGTTCAATCCTGACCTCGGGCACCCTCTGTCTGTGCGTGGAGTTTGTACGCTCTCCCTGTGACTGCATGGGTTTCCTCCGGGTGCTCTGGTTTCCTCCCACATCCCAAAGATGTGCAGGTTTGTAGGTTAATTGGCTTTTGTAAATTGCCCCCTTAGTGTGTAGGAATTGGATGAGAAAGTGGGGGAACATAGAACTTATGTGAATGGGTGACGGATAGTCGGCATGGACTTGGTGGGCCGAAGGGCCTGTTTCCATGCTGTAACTCTAAATTAAACTAAGACAAAGCATCGCTCCTTTCCATATTTATCATTCTTTGCAGGTTTAAAGCAATGGGCTGAAAAGAAATCAGCCAAATATCCCCTCATTGTTAAAAATAACATCTCTATAAAAATATAAAAGTATTAAAAAGTAATAAAGCTATATAACCAACAAAAACACACAAAAAAGCAGGTTCCTCATTCAATCTACACAGTCTCTATCAACCAGAGTGTGCAAAATCACCATTGAAATGGATAGGCAACATTTCCCGTCGGGATCCTTCTTCAGTTTCTGACTCTTCTTCAGCTTAGGAACAAAGATGAACTTCAGTGAAGATTCATTTAAGCAATCCTCATTTGGCAAGAATTGTGAATGCCAACTTTAAATGAAGCAAACAATAAATGTAAGTTGAGTGGGTAGCTTCAGATGCGGATTTTGCTGGGCACTTGTGTGAGCTTCTCCCTCGCAACATATTATTTGGCCGTCATTTAATGACACACTTTGTCCACATCAGAGTGGTACAAAGACGATTCATTCAGTGCGTCATATCACACTTGTATCCTCTTCATTTTTCAGATCGTCAATGGTGGGTTTAATCGGTGTCCAAAGATTATTTTCTTGAGAAGATTTCTGCGGCTTTTTCCGGTTCATGTAAAAGTAGACAGCGAGGGCAGAGAGAGCTATGAAGATGATGAACGGGTAGACAAATAGGAAGTAGAAGAGGGATGAAGAGGCACAGGCTTTGGTGTGGAGTGTAACAGCTGGAAATAAAGAGGCAAAAATCATGTTAGAAGTGGTAATGTTCTTTGAAACAATGAACTGCATATCAAAAGATTCTTCCCAACAACTATCAGGATATCAAACACCACAAACTCCAACTAAACGCCAAACTGCTTGGGTTGTACTAGGGATTGAGGTTTAGTTTGGTTTTACCCAGGGTATAGTTATTTAAAAGACTGTGAAATGCCAAAAAACTACCAGAATTTTAACAATATCAGGAGGGAGATTTTCACTTCTTCGACGTAACCGCATTGGAAACATCGGGCCAAAGAATGAAGAAGTTCTACGGCCAGGCGTGCGTGTAAACAAAGCTTCACACAATTGCAATTGGAGGAAGTGCACAAGAGAGCTTCTCTTCAAATCTGTCCAAAATATATTCTGTTACATTGTTTTGAGTACCCATGGTCTTGTTATTCAAACATGAACATCATCCAAAATTAAAAAAACATACAAAACAAAAACTGTGCAAAAAGTCTTCATTCATTCTCGGTGTCTCCACATTTAATCAGTTTAAGGTGAGGGGGTAAAGATTCAATAGGAACCTAAAGGCATCTTTTTCACCCAGAGGGTGGTGAGTGTATGGAACAAGCTGCCAGAGGAGGTAGTTGAGGCAGGTACAGTCACAACATTTCAATATTTTGGATAGATACATGGATAAGATAGGTTTAGAGGGATATGGGCCAGATGCATTCAGGTGGGACGAGTGTAAATGTGACATGTTGGTCAGCTTGGGCAAGTTGGTCTGAAGAGTCTGTTTCCATGCTGTATGACTCAATTACTCTAATAGTGTCATACTCAGCAGTTTAGTTCAGTTTCAGAGATACAGCATGGGAACAGGCCCTTCAGCCCACCAAAGATCCACTGACCCTCCATCACCCATTTACATTTGGGCTATGTTCTCCCATTTTCTCATCCACTCCCTACACATCATTGGCAATTTACAGAGGGTCAATTAACCCACTAACCCGCACGTCTTTACGATGTGGGAGGAAACCGGAACACCCAGAGGAAACCCAGGCAGTCACAGGGAGAACGTGCAAACTCCACACAGAAGATGGCACTCGAGGTCAGGATCGAACCTGGGTCTCTGGTGCTGTGAGGTAGTGGCTTTACCCGCTGCACCACTGTGCCGTCAACTGTGTTGCACCTATCTTTAAACAAGATACCCTTGCCACTCATGTGATCCTCTGGGGTGATATCCCTTCCCCTGTGGGGGGTGTCCCACCAGACTCTGCCTCCTCCTTGTCCAGCAGTGGAAGGACCCTAGACTGTTGTCCTCCCCCACAGAGCCTTGGTGATGGCTGCACCGAGCTTCAGCGAGTCCCTCAACATGTACTCCCTTCTGGTTATCCCTTTACAAATGGAGTGGCGCAGTGGTAGAGCTGCTGCTTTACAGCGCCAGAGACCCTGGTTTGAACCTGACTATGGGTGCTGTCTGTATGGAGTCTGTACGTGCTCCCTGTGACCACATGGATTTCCTCCGGGTGTTCTGGTTTCCTCTGGTTTCCTCCCACTCTCCAAAGAATTGCAGGTTAATTGGCTTCGGTAAATTTGTAAATTGTCCCTAGTGTGTCGGGTAGTGCTAGTGTACGGGATGATCGCTGGTCGGTGCGGACTCGGTGAGCCAAAGGGCTTGTTTCCGCGCTGTATCTCCAAAGTCTAACGTCTTACTGAATAAAGTGGGGATCAGCAAGATAATTCAAGCAGTAGGTAGCCTCTGATGAATGAATCATTAGAAGCAATAAAGAGCTCTTTGAATAATTCTGCTCATTAGAAGTGGAGATTATAAAAGAAGTAATTAAATTTGCATGCCCATAAGCCAATGATTTGGTCTTGGCTCATGTGTCTGGAGTCCAGAGGCAACTTCAATGTGGAAAGTACTTCAGTATTAGTATCTATTGAATAAAATAGCACTAGCATGGCTCCATCAGTAATACAAACTAAACCAGCACTTGATGTAAATTGAGTGTGCAAATAAATTAGGAAAACAAGTTAAAAAACCCTAGAGTAATCACAAAAAGACACAAAGTGCTGGAGTAACTCAGCAGATCAGGCAGCAATTTTGGTGGACACTTGAGGAAGGGTCCTGATCAGAAACATCCATGTCCTCCAGAGATGCTGCCTAACCCACTGAGTTACTCCAGCACTATGCGTCACTTTTGTAAACTAGCATCTGCAGTTCCTGTTCCTACGTTTATCAACAACTATCCATCAATATACCCAAGGTTGCAGACACTTTAACTTGTAATACATATAATAACAGAACTCTAAATCTAAGCAAATAAATGTTCTAAATCATTCACTTACATTATCCATCAGCTAAGGATTATTAATAAACATAAGGAAGATAAACACAAAATGCTGGAGTAACTCAGTGGGACAGGCAGCATCTCTGGAGAGAAGGAATAGGTGACGTTTCAGGTCGAGACTCTTCTTCAGACTGAAAGTGACGGGAAAGGGAAACAGATCTCGATCCGAAATGTCACCCATTCCTTCTCTCCAGAGGTGCTGCCTGTCCCTCTGAGTTACTCCAGTATTCTGTGTCTACCTTCGATTTAAACCAGCATCTGCAACACTTGGTGCACTGTACCATTACAAAAAGAGAAAACGTGACCAAGATATAATTTAATTGGGCACAGGCAAACAAAAACTTTTCACTGTCTGGGGGCACGAGGAGGAGACGAAGGAGGATAAAATGGAGACGAGGAGGTATTTCTTTAGCCAGAGGTGATGAATCTGTGGAATTCATTGCCACAGACAGCAGTGGAGGCCAAGTTATTAGGTATTTTTAAAGCAAAGATTGACAGGTTCTTCACTGGTAAGCGCATCAAAGATTACAGGGAGAAGGCGGAATTACGGGGTTGAGATGGAAAAATAGATCAGCCATGATTGAAGGGCGGAGTAGACTCGATGGGCTATGTCTTATGGTCTTATAATAAAACAATACCAAATACGTAATATAAAAACAAGGAACTGCAGATGCTGGTTTACAAAATAAGACAGAGTTCTGGAGTAACTTAGAGGTTCAGGCAGCATCTCCAGGGAACATGGGGTGTTCTATGGATGTTCCAAATAATATAAAGAAGACACTAGGAACTGCAGATGCAGGAATCTTGAGCACAGGGCAAGGCGCTGGAGGAACTCAACGGGTCAGGCAGTACCCGTGGAAGGAATGGACAGGCGACGTTTCGGGTCAGGACCTTCTACAAATGCCCAAATAGTATAACGTGCTTTAAGATAATTATTGAGGACAAGGGTAAGATAATAAGCAGGCCATAGATTGGAGACCAGGCAGCGTCAAGGGTATAAGATTAGAACCTGGTAAATTAAAATACACAATATTGTTGGCAGAAAATAAGATTGAAGAACAGTGGGGAACATATAAACGAGCTTCCAACAGAGTCCAGGAAAATATAGGCTACTCAAATAAAAACAAACTAAGCCCAACGGATGAATAAAGATGCAGGAGGAATGAAAATGAGTAAAAAGAAAAACAATTTGGAAGGCAAATAAAAAGAACGGAATTACTTTATCAAAAGACCAAATTAATAACCGTGGACGACTCGACAAATATCAAGAAAAAAGGAAGGTTGCAATACAGGGGCACAGTGGCGGAGCACTAGAGTTATTGCCTCACAGTGCCAGAGTCCCGGGTTCAATCCTGGCTACGGGGGCTGTCTTTACGGAGTTTGTACATTCTCCCTGTGACTGCGTGGGTTTTCTCTGGGTGCTCTGGTTTCCTCCCACACTCCAAAGACGTCCAGGTTTGTAGGCTAATTGGCTTTAGTAAAATTGTAAATTGTCTCCAGTGTGTGTAGGATAGTATTTATGTGCGGGGATCAGTGGTCAGCGCAGACTCGGTGGGCCAAAGGGCCTGGTTCCATGCAGTATCTCTAAACTAAACTACAAATCCTGCCCCTTCTGGCGTGGAGTAGACTGACATGGATCACATGCAGGCAGAGGTTAGTTTCATTTGGCATCGTGTTTGGCATGGACATTGTGGGCCGAATGGCCTGCTCCTTTGCTGTACTGTTCAATGTTCTACAGTATGTTCTTTGACAGGATTAAATCACAGAATGCAGTATTAAAAAGAAAAGATATTAAATAATTATTTAACTTTGGCAGTGATCAGGGAGTCTGCTCACTTAAACACAGCATCAAAACACGAGATTAAAATGAGATAGCCGTATTTAAAATAAAAAGTTAATCAAATGAAGACAATCAAAGTCTTGATCTGAATGGATGACTCCGGTAAGGGAGAGAATCCAGGGAAACAGAAACACAATTACACATAACAATTAGCTTTAAATAGATGCCAAGGGTCTGTGCAATAGCTTGGATAATGGGACATTTGAAAAGGGAAATAAAATATCTTCAGGGAAGGATAATCCCAATAGTTTAATTTCAGTGATAAGAAAATAATGGAATTCAAGAGTCGAGAGTGTTTAATTGTCATATGTAGCGATAACGGAACAATGAGTTTCCTATTTGCTGCAGCTTAACAGCTCCATTAACGTAAAGGACTCAAATAAATATACAACAATGACCAATACTATCAATCAATGATCAGTAGTATTAGGTAACTAGATCATAATAGTGTAAAACCAAAGTTCCACAGTGCAACTAAATCAAGTTCCGTTCTAGTCCACTGTTGCTGAGGGGGTGATGCAGTGATTGATGTGTGGTGTTCAACAGTCTGAAGGTTCCCTTGGCAGAAGAAAATAGAAACAGCCAGAAAAAATGAATAAACGTAGAGCCGACGAGGGGCGGCAGAGTAGCGCAGCGGTAGAGTTGCTGCCTTGCAGCACCCAAGACCCAAATTCGACCCTGGCTACGGGTGCTGTATGTAAAGAGTTTGTATGTGCTCCCTGTGACCGTGTGGGTTTTCTCCAGGTGCTCTGCTTTCCTCACACACTCCAAAGACGTGTAGGTTTGTAGGTTAATTGGCTTCTGTAAATTGTCCCTTAGGTGAAGGATAGGAATAGTGTATCATATCATATCATATCATATATACACAGCCGGAAACAGGCCTTTTCGGCCCTCCAAGTCCGTGCCGCCCAGTGATCCCCGTACATTAACACTATCCTACACCCACTAGGGACAATTTTAAAAAAAACATTTTACCCAGCCAATTAACCTACATACCTGTACGTCTTTGGAGTGTGGGAGGAAACCGAAGATCTCGGAGAAAACCCACGCAGGTCACGGGGAGAACGTACAAACTCCTTACAGTGCAGCACCCGTAGTCAGGATCGAACCTGAGTCTCCGGCGCTGCATTCGCTGTAAAGCAGCAACTCTACCGCTGCGCTACCGTGCCGCGGGTGATCGCTGGTTGGCGTGGATTCGGTGAGCTGAAAGGCCAGTTTCCACGCTGTATTTTTTTAACTCAATAAGCTAGATTAATGATGGAAGGTGACCTAGAGGGGCACGTGGTAGAGCAACACAAAGTGCTGGAGGAACTCAGTGGGCCAGCTCAAGACTGGAATGATTGCTGTACGCGGGAGAAAGCTGGAAAAGTGAGTTGGTGGGGGAGGCAAAGCCTGGTGAGTGATAGGTGAATATAGGTGAGGGAGGCAGCCCCTGGCGACCAAGATACCCCATCTACATTAGTCCCACCTGCTCACATATGGCCCATATCCCTCTAAACCCTTCCCATTCATGTACCTGTTTAAATACCTTTTAAATGGTGTTATATTACCTGCCTCAACTACCTCATCTGGCAGCCCATTCCATACACCCACCACCCTCTGTGTGAAAAAGTGACCACTCTGGGTAAAATGAACTGTAGATGAAAATGAACATGAGCAACTAAAATTGATCTTACGAAAAAATCAATTGAATGACAAATGGCACAATTGATAAGGGGAGTTATAGAGACATAAAGTCATGGAGCACAGAAATAGACCCTTTTATGAAAACATAACTTGAGGTTTAATCAAAGTAAGTTTTGTTGTGAATCGTAGTTAGTCCACATTTAGAACACATAATATAATCAAATTAGGAAAAGGTGGAGGAGTTGCTAATGGAAAATAAATTCCACATTCACTGTAGAAACAAGGAACTGCAGATGTTGGTTTACACAAAAGGACATAAGGTGCTGGAGTAACTCAGCAAGTCCAGCAGCATTTCTGTAGAACATGGATAGATGATGTTTTGGGTCGGAACCATGTTTTCCAGAGATGCTGCCTGACCTGCTGAGTAACTCCAGCACTGTGCGTCCATCATTGACTTGGTTGGGTTGAATGGCTCATTTTTTGTGCTCTATAATTCTGAGAGTAATTTTCTTTTTTTCTTTATATACGTCACAGATTTCTGAATTTGGAAAATTAAATTATTCCAATAAAGCTTTTATTCAATCTATGTATACCTCAGGATGATTATATGTTTAGCTAATACTCTAAAGCTTATTAAAGACATTATCATGTTATTAAAGATGTTATATGGGCCAACAGGTGGGAATAGTGTAGATGGGGCATCTTGGTCAGCATTGACAAGCTGGGCAGAATGGCCTGTTTTTATGCTGCATGACTCTAGGGCTTGAAGTTGTAAAAGAAGGAGAATAATAAATTAGGTCGAATTACTTCAGAGATACAACGTGGAAACAGGCCCTTCAGCACACTGAGCCCGCACCCTGTACACTAACACTATCCTGCACACACTAGGGACAATGTACAATTTTTACCCAAGTCACTTAAGCTACAAACCTGTACGTCTTTGGGACGTGGGAGGAAACCAGAGTACCAGGAGAAAACCCACATGGTTACAGGGAGAACGTACAAACTCCATACAGATGGCACCCGTAGTCAGGATCGAACCTGGGTCTCTGGCGCTGTGAGGCAGCAACTCTACCGTTTGGCCACCATGCCACCCTGGGTAAAATGGTTGCTGGCGTTACCTGAAGGTTGGACTTGAACAGTTGTTCTTCCAGATTCATCGCTTCCTTGAAGAGCCCATTGATTCTGGCCGTTTGTGACCCATTCCTCCACACTGCAATAGTAGACGCCACTATCAGCGGGCGCCATGCTGGTCATGATCAGCTTGTAGTTATTGCTGGAAACCTTCGCACTTTGGAGCGTCGACTTGTGTGAATCTGCCATGAGGTCGCCACGGTAATGCTGGATGTTGTCGCGATCTGTATGGAGCAGCTCTCTCCGAGATGCCTTGGGCTGCCCCTCGTTTTGGAAGAACCATGTCACGGAGAACTGAGAGCTTGCCCGCGTTTGGTTGGTGATAACGCACTCGATTTCAAAGGCCGCATCCTCCTGGACCGACACATGCTTGACCTTGTCAGCGACTTGTAGATTGGCATCTGCAGAACCGATGGAAGGCAGAGACAACAGTGGCACTTAATTTAGTCTAAATGCAATAAAAAGCAACTGCAGATGGCGGCTTATGCCAAAGATAGACACAAAGTGCTGGAGTAAGTGGGGAGTGCTGGGGAGAAGGCAGGAGAATTGGAATGAGAGGAACAGATAGATCAGCCATGACTGAATGGCAGAGCAGACTCGGCCTAACTCTGCTCCTATGACTTAGGAAGTTATGAACCTATGAACACAGCGAGTCAGGTAGCATTTCCATAAAAAATGGATAGGTAATGTTTCGGGTCGGGACCCTTCTTCAGCCTCGACCCAAAACATTGAATATCCATTTTATCCAGAGATGCTGCTTGAACCACTGAATTACTCCAGCACTTTGTGTCTTTTTGAGCTGACCTTATATTTAGACTTCAGAGATACAACGTGGTCGCAGGCCCCTCGGCCCACCGAGTCCACACCGACCCGTGATCATCCTGTACGCTCGCACTATCCTATACACTAGGGTCAATTTTACAATTTAACGAAGCCAATTAACCTACAAACTTGGACCTCTTTGGGGCGTGGGAGGAAACTGGAGCACCCGGAGAAAACCCACATGGTCACAGGGAGAACGTACAAACTCCACACAGACAGTCAGGATCAAACCCGGGTCTCTGGCGCTGTAAGGCAGCAACTCTACTGCTGTGCCACTGTGCTGCCTCTATCTGTGTGTGGTGCATCTGATCTGTTTGGATGGCATGCCTGACAAAGTTTCTCACTGTACCTCGGTGCAACTAACAATAACAATAAACCTAAACCAAAACTTAAATCTAAATCAGTGGTGTAGGATGGAACTACAAATGCTGGTTTGCACTGAACATAGACACAAAATGCTGGAGTTATTCAGCATGTCATGCAGCATCTCTGGAGAAAAGGAACAGGTGGCGTCTCCTAAATCATCACCAAAATCATGTTGTCCAGAGATGCTGCTTGACCCACCGAGTTACTCCAGCACCTTGAGACTTTTGGAGAACTCATGGAGATGTAAATAATCACCTGAACTATCACCTAAATCAGTGGCATTAGTTCCAGTCAAGAGGTGTTTGTGAGATATGTTTACCTGGTGTATGCACTTGGACGGTGGTCACTGCCGATATCACCTTGCTCACTTTATACCAAACATTGTTAGGGTCTAAAAGCCATTCTGAGACCTCACAAAAGTAATTCCCTTGATCGGTCACTTCAGCTTTCCCTATAATTAGTTTGTAAAGATCACGCAAAGTCTTCTCAACCCGCATCTTCATCCACTCCCGATCGCTGGCTCGCAATTGCTCGTCGTATTGAATGATGTTGTTGCGATCAATGTTCAGAAGAGTTCTCTCCTTCTGCCTTTGTGACTCATGGAAGAGCCACGAGACTGAGAACTGGGAATCATTCTGGGTTTGAGCAAAGATTTTACAATCGAGTTCAATGACGTCGCCAACCCTTTTCCGTATAGTTGTGGCCCCTTGCGCAAGCTGCAACCGGCTTACTGCAGAAGTAGAAGAGAAAACATTTAAAAAAACTTTATTATATTTCTTTGTACCATTTAAGCACTGTGGCACAGCATGTAGAGCTGCTGCCTCACGGTGCCAGAGACCCGCATTCGATCCTGACCAAGTGTGCTGTCTATGTGGAGTTTGCACGTTCTGCGTGGGTTTCCTCCGGGTGCTCCGGTTTCCTTCCACATCCTTGCACTAAGTGATTTTTAACTTCATCTTAATTAATATTAATGTTTTAATTCATTTACAACAGTCGGTTGGGTTTTACTTCAAATTTTCTTTAGTCAGCATTGTTTATATTTTGAATATTAGCAACTGTGAAGAACGTTCCCGTCCTAAAACATAGGCAAACCATTCCCTCCACAGATGCTGCTTGACCCACTGAATTACTCCAGCACTGTGTGCTCTTGATTTAATATTCAACTGAATTATCAGGCAACTGAAACACCCTCTAACCAACTAGAGAGCGAGAGCGGTCCTGACTTCCCATCTACCTCACTGGAGACCCTCGGACCAACTAGAGAGCGGTCTTGACTTCCCATCTACCTCACTGGAGACCCTCGGACCATCTAGAGAGCGGTCCTGACTTCCCATCTACCTCACTGGAGGCCCTCGGACCATCTAGAGAGCGGTCCTGACTTCCCATCTACCTCACTGGAGACCCTCGGACCATCTTTAATCGAACTTTACTGGACTTCATATGCAGGAAAGAACTGCAGATGTTGGTTTATACCGAAAATAGACACAAAATGCTGGAGTAACTCAGCGGGTCGGGCAGCATCTGTGGAGAAAAGGAATAGGTGACATTTCGAGTCGGAACCCTTCCAAAGACACCCTCATTCTGAGGAAGGGTTCCGACCCAAAACGTCACCTATTCCTTTTCTCCAGAGATGCTGCCTGACCTGCTGAGTTACTCCAGTATTTTGTGTCTATTAACTGGACTAAGCATTATCTTGCACTAAACGTTATACCTTTGATCCTATATCTGTACGCTGTGGAAGGCTTGATTGTAATCATGTATTGTCTTTCCACTGACTGGATAACGCACAACAAAAAGCTTTTCACCATACACGTGACTAAACTAACTCAATTTTTTAAAGTCCTATTTTTCTTCCTTGCAGTAAAAAGAGGAAGCCAAGCTGGGAACAAGGAAAGACGAGGAGGGATCATTGCCTTACCTGGGGCTTGAACCACCACCTGCAGGATGTTTGACATCGCACTGACTATCCTGACCCATTGATTCGGCCGTTGTCTTTTCCACAATACTGCATTGCATAGAAACTTCCCAGCTTCCAGGCTGCTGACCCTGGACACACGCAAGCGGACCGTGTTGGACGCTGTTTTAGCGACTATCATTTTCCCTTTGAAGCTCACTGCTTTGTCTCCCCACTCGATCGCAGTGTCGTGGCTGAAAGTCACAAGGTGGAAGCTCTCATTCGAATTAGCCGGCTGAAATTTCCACGACACGTCAATTGGGAGGTGATTGATGATTGAAGGCTGGATGTAGCACTGCAGTTCAAATGTACCATAGTATCTTGCATTTGGCGTGCGGGTTATGGCAATGACTTTAAAGATGCTTTCTGACAACAAATTTTAAAAAAGAGAGAAATTAACCTAAGCGAGTTTCCTCCGGGTGCTCCCACATCTCAAAGACTTCCGGTTTGTAGTTTAATTGACCCTCTGTAAATTGCTCCTTGTGTCTAGGGTATGGATGAGAAAGTGGGATAGCATAGAACTAGTGGGAACGGTGATCGATGGTCGGCGCAGAGTCAGTAGGCCGAAGGGTCTGTTTCCACACTGCATCTCTAAACTAAACCTGAAGGGCAACATTTTTCCACACAGAGGGTGACAATAGACAATAGACAATTGCAGGAGTAGGCCATTCGGCCCTTGGAGCCAGCACTACTGGTGGGTATATGGAATGAGCTGCCAGAGGAGGTAGTTGAGGCACGTACTATAAGAGGATAGGACCATTCGGTGAACTTTTGTAACTTTGTCGGCGCCAGAAAAGTGGCGACACTTGTATTGGGTTGTGTGCAAAACAAAGCATTTCACTGTATCTAGGCACATGTGGCAATAAAGTATCATTGATCATTGAATATAAGCGATACGTGATCAGGTACATGGAAAGGAAAGGCTTGGAAGGATATGGGCCATATGGGCTAGTGTAGATGGGGCATCTTGGTTGGCATGAGAGAGTTGGGCAGAAGGGTCTATTTCCGTGCTGAATGACTCTGACTGTGCCTCTAGGCGGTAAATCCCTTGCATCAAAACAAAGTGTCATAGACAATCGAAATGCTCACCCAGAGATTTAATTCTCACTGCCTGATCACTGCTGACATAATCTCCGATTAGTTTCCAGTGTTGGTTGGGCATCACCGTCCATTTCATCACTTTGCAGGAGTACAGTCCTTCGTCTGAAATCCTGGCATCATAAATGCCCAACGTGAAAGTATCGGACCCCACTCTGGCCATCCGGACTTCGCCGTGACCAACTCGCTCATGGTAGGGCGGAGCGGTGACTTGGACACCATTCTGCTGCATCTCAATTATATCGCTCTTCACATTGTGCTTGTCCGTGAACTGCCAAATAACTGAAAGCTGCCCATGCACTGTGGCCCCCGAATGAACGTTGCAGGCAAACTCAAGTACATCTCCTTCCAAAATCTCCGTTGCATTAATGCTGATCTCTACCCTAAGGTCCGCCTCTGTGAAGCAAGAGAGAGTTGTGTTAATGTCGGCAGTCTTTGATGCAATGTATACTTGGTAGAGGAAAAACAAGATTTAAATCATGTTCACAAGTTGTAGGAGTAGAATCAGGCCATTTGGTCCAATAAGTCTACTCCGCCATCTGTCTTCCCTCTCAATGCCATTCTCCAACCTTCTCCCCATAACCCTTGACACCCTTACTAATCAAGAACCTATCAATCTCCACCTTAAAAAAATTAATTGACTTGGCCTCCACAGCCTTCTGTGGCAATGAATTCCACAGATTCACCATTCTCTGACCAAAGAAATTCCTCCTCATCTCCTTTCTAAAGGTATGTCTTTTTATCCTGAGGCTATGGCCTCTGGTCCTAGACTCTCCCCATAGTGGAAACATTCTCTCCACATCCACTCTATCCAGGCCTTTCACTATTCGATCTGAAGAAGGGTCTCGATCCAAAACATCATCTATTCCTTTACTTCAGAGATGCTGCCTGACCCGCTGAGTTTCTCCAGCATTTGAGTCTATCTTTTGAATTGATAATGTTAGATAACATAATGATGAATAATAATAATGCTTTGTGGTAAAAAAAAACCCCACACAAAACACTGGAGTAACTCAACGGGTCAGGCAGCATCTCTGGAGAACATGGGAACATGGTTGGGACCTTTTTTCAGACTGAACTTGCCTTACCAGCGATACAATATCATACATTATCCATCCTACTTATAAGCCAACTCTTTTTTACTCTTGATACAAGGAACTACAGATTCTGGATCCCAGGCCAAAGAAGACATAAAGTTATTCCTAACTGAGCTAGGAATGAATTGAATCCTATTCCAAAGCTTTTTCAGTACAGTCCCACCTCTGCTTCATCCATGCGTCTGCTGCCATTGCAATATCGTGGAGAGCACAAAACTGATCTGGTTTTTATTGCCGAAGATTAATGCTTCATCCACCTTTTTCAATATTGTGGCTGAGCACAGGGCCGTCTTTACAGCATTATGGGCCCCAGGCAAAGCAGTGTACTGGGGCCCCTACGACAACTACTCACACGAATAAAAATGTAAATGGTCGATAAAATTAAACATATATTTATTTTATTGGCACTTCCAACTCTCTCTTCCCCCACCACCAACCCCCACCCTTGCTGTCCCCCTCTCTAGTCCCACTCTGCCTCCTCCCACCCCCACTCTCTCCTCCTCCCACCCTCCCCGTCGCCCCCACCGTTACTCTCCCCCACCCCCCTTTCCCTACCAGCCCCCCCCTGTCGTGCCGGCGAAAAGCACTTACCGAAAAGCACTTAGCGATGGACTTAGGGTGCTACATTGTTGCGAAAAGCACTTACAGATCGCTGTGAGAAGCACTTAGGGATGGAAAAGCAAAGCACTTAGGGAGCTAATTGTTGCGAAACAGATCGCTGTGAGAAGCACTTAGGGATGGAAAATGTTGTGAAAAAAACACTTAGGGACCGAAAATGTTGCGAAAAAAAGCACTTATTGAACCTACATTTTTAAAGTAGTATTTATTTATTGCAAGTCACTTAACATACACAGATCAGCATGGGGCCCCTATGCTCGTGGGGCCCCGGGCAAGTGCCCATCAGGCCCATGCGTTAAGACGGCCCTGGCTGAGCAGAGATCTTCTTACAATCAAAATGTACCATTTTATCTATCAATGTATCATAAACACTAATAATGCACAATTTTATCTTTTGCTATATCATAAGCACTAATAAATAATGCAATTTGGTCGTGTTTTCGATACAACAATAGATGATGTTTTGCAGTGTTTACAATACAGTAATAGAAAAAAATGCATTTTGTAGTGTTTATGATATTATAAAAGATAAAATAAATTTGTCGTTTATGATACCGTAATAGATAAAATACATTTTGTAGTGTTTACAATACAGTAAAAGATAAAATAGTACATTTTTAGTGTTTACAATTGTAATGCATTAACTTCATCTATTACAATTGTAAACACTGAAAAATGTACTATTTTATCTTTTACTGTATTGTAAACACTACAAAATGTATTTTATCTATCACGGTATCATAAACGACAAATTTATTTTATCTTTTACAATATCATAAACACCACAAAATGCATTTTTTTTCAATTACTGTATTGTAGACACTGCAAAACCTGTTATCAATTGTTGTATCGAAAACACGACCAAATTGCATTATTTTTCCTGTTACTTTATCTTAATCACAATAAAAAAAAGAAAACTGTTCAAGTCTGTGTTCCTTACGTGGTCTTTGCACAGTGATTACAATCTCCTCGGACCTGTTGGAAGAGAACGCTCCCATTGTAACTTTCTCACTCTCCTCCACCTGGCAGCGATAACTCCCTCCGTCCTCCAGTTTAATCTGGTACAGTTTCAGAATGTATTCCTTGTCGTCTTTCTTCCTGACGGCCAACTTTCCTGAATTCTCTCTCGCTCCGTATTCACCGTGGAAGGACAGGACCGCACTGGGTCCCATACGAACCACCTCATCATTGTTCAGGAACCAGAGCACGGTGAAGAATCGCTCTGTAGGATTCCGAGCTTCCACCATACAGGTAATCTCCAGCGAGCCTCCGACATTAATATTAACTTCCTTGGCTTTAATAAGAGCACGAAACTCCTTACCTGCAAATAAAGCAAGCGGCAGTTAGTGTATTGTCTTTAGCTAGGTTTAGTTTAGTTTAGTTTTAGTTTAGTTTAAATTTTAGTTTAGTCACAATGTTGCAAATATCTGTAATCTCTTCTTATCAACATTTCAACATCACCTGCAGCTCATTATCTGAAGAAGGGTCTCGACCCAAAACGCCACCCATTCCCTCTCTCCTAGATGCTGCCTGACCTGCTGCGTTACTCCAGCATTTTGTGATACCTTCAATTTGTACCAGCATCTGCAGTTATTTTCCTACACTACTTGCAGCTCATTATTGGCAGCTATTCAAACTGAGCCAATAAAGCAGATCTAAAACATGCTTTTGAATGATACAGCCGGGATAGAGTGGATGTGGAGAGGATGTTTTTATTAGTGGGAGAGTCTAGGACCAGAGGCCATAGTCTCAGAATAAAAGGGCATACCTTTGGAAAGGAGATGAAGAGTATTTTTTTTTAGTCAGTGGGCGGTGAATCTGTGGAATTCATTGACACAGTTGGCTGTGGAGGCCATCAATGGACATTTTTAAAGTGGAGATTGATAGATTCTTGATTAGTAAAGGCATCAGGGGTTATGGGGAGAAGGCAGAAGAATGGGGTTTAGAGGGAGGGACCGATCAGCCATGTCTGAATGGCGGAGTAGACTTGATGGGGCGAATGGCCTAATTCTGCTCCTATCGCTTGTGCAATACTATCTTTTATATTACTAAAACTCTCATCTTGTATATTTGTAGGTTTGTGGATATATTTGTTCCCGAAATACAGCCAAAATGGTACGCGATAGCGCAACAATTTTAGGCCCACCCTACTCACCATTTGCCCGCGATCTCGATTGATCAAGTTTTCTTACATTTTAAAAGCAATTAACTTAATAAACTTTGATAAATGTGCTTTCCCCCCCCCCACCGGGAGGACCGGCGCCCGTCCCAGTGTGCCCTGCACCTGACTTTCCTCCCATGGTGCAGCGTGGCTGTAGAGGGTCAAAGAAGATGGCCGTCGCTGTCGAGTTGCCATTGTAGGAGAGGTTTGCACCCAACGGGCCACCCGGGGTGAGTGGCTCCCCCTCCCCTTTCCTCTCCACCCTCGTCCGCCCACGGCCCTGGAGGAGACACCCAGGCCGGCAACGGGTCCACGGGTCGTCAGTTGGGGGTGGGTTGCCGAGCCCGCTGGAGAGGTTTGGACCCAACGGGGGTTGCCGGGCCCGCAAGAGAGGTTTGGACCCCAAAGGTCCACGCCCGTCTAATAGTATTTTAAAATTTCAGTCTGCGCCCTCTGTGTATGTTGAAATCATGAGGTGAATAAATAGGACAGATGCACAGATGCCAGGGTAGGGGAACCATGAACTGGAGGACATAGATTTAAGGTGAAAGTCAGGGGACAGTGAAACTAGAGGAATGAGGAGTTACAAAGAACAAAATAAAGAAAGGTATGAAAAGATCAAATCAAGGACAGCAAGATGATTAAGGATAGGTGGAGTCTTCAATGGTCCATTGTTGACGGAGAAAGAGGGGATAATGAAGGAATACAAACAGTGAAACTGTGGGAGAACTAGGGTGGGGAAGGGATGGGAAGAGAGGGAATGCAAGGGTGACTTAAAATGAGAGAAATCATAATTCATACCGCTGGGTTGTAAGCTGCCCAAGCAAAATATGAGGTGCTGTTCCTCCAATTTGCGTGTGGCCTCACTCTGATATGGGAGATGTTTGCTGTTGACGTTTGCTGAGGTTTAATTGCAGTGATTCACACTCCATTAATATAACACTGTGTTTTATTAAAGGTCATTGTCTCCAACTTCGACAGAAAAGCTACATTTAAGCTCGTCTCCACCATAATTAACCTGTCCAATGCTATATTATCCCTTATCATCTCCTGTCACTACTATAATTAGTCAGATTACCAGCAGTTCACTGGTTACCATCCAAAGAAGAAAGTCAACAGTAGGCAAAGGGAAAAAAACACATAATGATTAAAATAAAATGGTTGGAATGCCTCTACAGCAAGGGTTCCCAACCTGGGGTAAATTTACCCCCAGGGGATAAATTCCACCTACCATCATTGTTATTTGTACTTAAAGTAATAATGTTAAAAACATTATTTTAACATTTCCCCTTTGTCGGTTGCTTTATTATGGTAGAAGTGTAAACTCAAATTACAGAACAAAACAGGGTGGGGGTAAATTTACTTTCAAAAGGTTGCCAGGGTAAACGGGACGAAAAAGGTTGGGAACCCCTGTCAGAGACCCAAGTTCAATTCCGAGCCCGGGTGCTGTCTGTGTGGAGTTTGCACGTTCTCCCTGTGACCGCGTGGGCTTTCTCCAGGTACTCCGGTTTCAACCACATCCCAAGGTTTGTAGGTTAATTGGCCCTCTGTAAATTGCCCCAAGTATGTAGGGAGTGGATGAGAAAGTGGCATAACATGGAACTGGCGTGAACGGGTGATCGATGGTCGTGTGGATTTGGTGGGCCGAAGGGCCTGTTTCCATGCAGTATCTCTAAATTAAGCTAAATTAAAACATTTTAGTACCATAATATAAATATATATTTTAAGGATGTCAAAGAGGGCTTCAATACAATTGCTTCTGTTTGCTGCAATTAGTCTTCACAATCCAAGTCTGTATAACATCTCTGTGTAGCTAAAACCCCCTAATCCAGGCATCGTTCTTGTAAACCTCATCTGCACCCTCTTCAAAGTCTCCATATCCTTCCTGAAATGAGGCGACCAGAACTGCACACAATACTCCAAATACAGCCTGACCAAAGTTTTGTTATGTAACAACAAGGTACTACAGATACTGGTTTATACCAAAGGTAGACACAAAATGCTAGAGTAACTCAGTGGGTCAGGCAGCATCTCTGGAGAACATGCATAGGTGACATTTCAGGCTGGGACCCTTCTTCAGACTGTTTGTACGGGATGGAAGGGGGGGGGGGGGGGGGGGAAGGGAGAAGAGGGGGCAGAACAAATCATGGCCGGCAACAGATTATCATAGACGATGGGGTTCCCTGTAGCCAGATTGTCAGAAACAGGTGTGAACACAAAAGGGATACATAGATGCGAACTGTGAAGCTAGTTAAAGGGCTTTTGATCTTATAAAGCAGCATCATGACTTCCTAACTCTTATACTCAATATGCCTTCTTTACCACTCCATCTATATTTGTTGCTACTTTCATTTGTGGACTTGGATCCTTCTGTATATCAATACCGTATTTAAACACCTGTAATATATATATATATATATATTATATTATTATAGGTGTTTAAATATAGATACTGTCCCTTCCTTTTTATATAATACTAGAAAAGAGGGCCCGTTGGGCCCGTCCCCACACCCCCCATTCTCACTCCCCCAGCCCCACTCTTACTCTCCAAGTGTGCCCGTTGGGCCCGGAAAAGAGGGCCCGTTGGGCCCGTCCCCACACCCCCCATTCTCTCCTCCCCCAGCCCCACTCTTACTCTCCAAGTGTGCCCGTTGGGCCCGTCCTCCTGATCTGTGTATGTCAAGTGACCACTATAGCCTTCATTCTTTTTTTTTTCCCCTAATCAGATGTTTGTTTGTTTTTTCCTAATCAGATGTGCAGTACTTTGGTCAACGTGGGTTGTTTTTAAATGTGCTATACAAATAAAAGTGACTTGACTTGACTTGACTTGCAATAACAAAAAAGACTTCTTGGAAGCTTTTCGAAACAATGTAGCCGTCACAAGCTGAAAACTAAATCCTTGCTGAAAACTAAATCCTTTTCTGGAAACTTTTGGAAACAAATGTAGCCCCTTGAAGAAAAGGGTTAGAAATGAAAAATTTAAACTTTAATATCTCTCTAGCTTTAAAAAGGTAGCTTCAATTTGAACGAAAGTACTTACAATAGTTGCCCAGGTTAATGGTGAATACGGCGGTACAAAAATCGTAGCGCTTTGGTGTACCGTCTAGGAGGAGTAGGGTTTGTAAGTAATCTTCCGTACATACACATATACATACATACATACGGAATGTTGGACCGCAGAGTTTTAGTATTATATAGATAGATATATAAAATATTTATCATATATAAGGGGCGGTACAATGGCGCAGCTGGTAGAGCCACTGCCTCACAACGTTAGAGACCCAGGTTCAATCCTGACCTCGGGTACTGTCTGTGTGTGGAGTTTGTATGTTCTCCCTGTGACCGCGTGGGTTTTCTCTGGGTGCTCTGGTTTCCACCCATATTCCAAAGACATGCGAGTTTGTAGGTTCATTGGTCTCTGTAAAATTCCCCCTAGTGTGTAGGGAGTGGATGCAAAAGTGTGATAATGCAGGACTAGTGTA
This sequence comes from Rhinoraja longicauda, assembly GCF_053455715.1. Classification (NCBI taxonomy): domain Eukaryota; kingdom Metazoa; phylum Chordata; class Chondrichthyes; order Rajiformes; family Arhynchobatidae; genus Rhinoraja; species Rhinoraja longicauda. The sequence goes on along the minus strand of NC_135964.1, from coordinate 26,688,980 downwards.
AACTCTGTACACTCTATCTCCAGACAAATCCAACAAAACCTATAGAAATAGCTCAGATAATCAACTAGGTCTTGGTAGTCACAAGGTCTTTATCCACATGATACATACCAAAGAATGCATCATTGGACTTTTTCACACCTAGACTTAGCAATCACTTTATGAAACTGTCGTAAAAGGAAATGCATTTCACTTGGGGTGAGCAGTTTTGGGCCCCATATCTGAGGAAGGATGTGTTGGTGTTGGAGAGGGAGCTGTGGAGGTTTAAGAGAAAGATCTCAGGGATAATTGGGTTAACATACGATGAGCATTCGACGGCTCTGGGCTTGTACTCGCTGGAGTTTAGAAGGATGAGCAGGGGACCTCATTGAAACTTACTGAATAGTGAAAGGTCTGGATACAGTGAGTGTGGAGAGGATGCTTCCACTGCGGGAAGAGTCTAGGACCACAGGGCACAGCCTCAGATTAAAGGACATCTTCAGAAAGGAGATGAGGAGGAATTTTTTTAGCCAGAGGGTGGTGAATCTGTAGAATTCTTTGCCACAGACGGCTGTGGAGGCTGTCATTGGGCATTTTTAAGGCGGAGACGGTCAGATTCCTGATTATTACGGGTGTCAGGGATTATAGGGAGGAGGCAGGAGAATGGGGTTAGGAGGAAGAGATCAGCCAGTAGACTTGATGGGCCACATGGCCTAATTCTTCTCCGAGAACATGCATTTATGAACTGCCATTGCTCCTTACCCAGGCTTCTGACATTGACGCTGACGTTGTGTGTCCGTCTTTCAGACAGCTCCTGCCAGGATTTGTCTGGGTCTTGCAACCACTCCACACTTTGGCAGTTAAACTGCCCTTGCTCGGACCTCTGTAAATTGTGGATGGTGAGCCTGAACGAGGTGGCTCCTATCTTGTCCAATCTCACGTCTCCCGACGCCTGCCTTTGCTTGTACAGTTCTCCGGCGCTCAGGATGAAATCTCGCGTTAGAGAGATGACCGGGACCTCCTGACCTCCCTTCTCCAGGTACCACGTGACGGCCACATGCGTGTGGTACGGGGTTTGTTTGGATACCTCGCAGACCAGCTCCAGCGAATCACCTTCCACCTTATTGATGACCTGAGGCACCAATGTTGCACTTAGTGTATCTGGAATAACTAGAAAAAGACATGTCTTAGAGTCGCTTGAAGACATCACACCACATGTACACAGGACACACACAGGATCTCAGTAGTTCCCTGATAATTTCTTTAGTCATAGCAGCAGAATTAGGCCATTTGGCCATCAAATCTACTCTGCCATTCAATCATGTCTGATCTATCTTTCCCTCTGCATCTACTCTTTCTAGGCCTTTCACTATTTGGTAAGTTTCAAGGATGTCCCCTTTCATCTTTCTAAACTCCAGCGAGTGCAGGGCCATTGCTATCAAACCCTCATCATACGTCAAGCCAATCATCCCTGCCTTATTTCTCCTGGTTCAAGACACTGATAGGCCACTTGGTGTCTTGCATTCAAGAGAGAGCTAGATAGAGCTCTTAGGGATAGCGGAGTCAGGGGGTATGGAGAGAAGGCAGGAACGGGGTACTGATGGTGGTGCTGGCTCAAGGGGCCAAATGGCCTACTCCTGCACCTATTGTCTATTGTCTAGTGAGAGTGGTATGGGCCAAATGTGGGCAGGAGGGACGAGTGTAGATTGGGCATCTTGGTCGGCATGCGTGAGTTGGGCCAAAGGGCCTGTTTCCGTGCTGTAACTCTGTGAGCTATGCATACCTTCTCAGTACAGGCCCACAAATCACAAAGCAGTCATACTTGCTGACAAGAATCTATCTACACCCTACCTGCACTTCTTGCTAAACTGGATTTGAAACATTTAATAGAATTACACTATATTGCCATTTGACATACTGGTAGGTTTTGTAATAGAACATTACAGATTGCTTCGTGCTGGAAACCTGATTATAACATTCTGATTGGGGAAAATATTGAAATATTGAGTTTGTTTCTCTCTCCACAGGTACTGCCTGACCTGTTGAATAATACTCCCAATGCAGTTTATCCGTTTATCCACCCTGCGCTGTGTGACCCGACAGCCGAACAAAAAGTACAGGTGACTTACCTGTTAACTTTGTGAATGCATTGTAAGATCCCCAGTATATGTCCTCCATGTTGGGAGTGTGGCAGGCGTACTTCCCCGTATCGCTCTTCCGCAGATTGGTGATGTGTAGCCGCACAGAGATATTTGTGATTCTTTCCACGTAGATCTCCCCAGACGCCACTCTTTGACTGTACACGGCGTACGTGTAGCCAGGATCATGACTGCTGATGATCTGAACGTCCCACGTGGGCTTCTCCAGGAGGGCAACAGACCACTCGAAGCTCTGCTCTTGCGACAGCTGTGTTCCCCGCACCTCACACTGCATCGTGACGTGACGCCCTTCGGCCCGATAAAGGGGCCCTTCTGGTAATATCACCTTCCTTTGTGCGAAACACGTCTCTGTAACCAGAAATAAATTGGTGAGGAATTTCAGCCACTTTCTTTCTCGATGCCCTCACAAAATCATTCCAACACAAGTGGAACTTTATTCTAAAAAAGCAGGCCAACAATTTATCCAGAATCCATACAAATACAATTAGTTTAGTTTAGTTTAGTTTAGAGATACAGCGTGGAAACAGGCCCGTAGGCCAACCGAGTTCGCAACGACCATTGATCACCCATGCACTTGTCCTATTCTGCACACTAGGGGCAATTTACTGAGGGCCAATTAACCCTACAAACCCGCACACCTTCAGGATGTGGAAGGAACCCGGAGCAACCAGAGGAAACCCATGAGGTCACAGGGAGAACGTGCAAACTCCACACACAGACAACACCCAAGGTCAGGATCTAAACCTGGATCTCTAGTGTTGTGAGGCAGCAGATCTACCACTGTGCCACTGTTACACTGATGTAATTCTAAAACAATCCAAAAAAAATGTGGAATCAATTTAAAAAAAGGCTTATTTTACAACTGATCACTGAATATTTGCCCAATGTGCTGTGCTATTGAGTCAGCAAATCCAACAAAGATGACCTTAAATACACAAAGCGATGGAGTAACTCAGTGGGTCATGCAGCACCTCTGGAGAACATGGATAACTAAACTAAACTGAGATAGACACAAAATGCTGGAGTAACTCAACGGTTCAGGCAGCATCTCTGGAGAAAAAGGATGGGTGACGTTTCAGGTCAAGACCCTTCTTCAGAGTGAAAAGAAAGGGGAAGGAACTGGAGGTAGGAAAAGGCCAGAACAAATTAGGGCTGGTAGCAGATGACCAAGGAAGGGTGGAGCCCATAATGGCTCATTGTTGGCTGGGAAAGGACTTCTGCATGAACTAAGATAGACACAAAAAGCTGAAGTAACTCAGGGGGACAGGCAGCATCTCTGGAGAGAAGGAATGGGTGACAATTCGGGTCGAGACCCTTCTTCAGACTGGTTAGGGGTAAGGGAAACGAGAGATATAGACGGTGATGTGGAGAGATAAAGAACAATGAATGAAAGATATGCAAAAAAGTAACAATGATAAAGGAAACGGACCATTGTAAGCTGTTTGTAGGGTGAAAATGAGAAGCTAGTGCGACTTGGGTGGGGGAAGGATAGAGAGAGGAAATGCCGGGACTACCTGAAGTGAGAGAAATCAATATTCATACCACTGGGCTGTAAGCTGCGCAAGCGAAATTTGCATTTAGCCTCACTCTGACAAAGGAGGAGAACGAGGACAGAATGGTCTGTCTAGGAATGGGAAGGAGAATTAAAGTGTCCAGCAACTGGGAGATCAGGTTGGTTCAGGCGAACTGAGCGAAGGTGTTCCGCAAAACGATCGCCCAGTCTGCCTTTGGTCTCGCCGATGTATAAGAGTCCTCATCTTGAACAATGGATACAGTAGATGAGGTTGGAGGAGGTGCAAGTGAACCTCTGCCTAACCTGAAAGGACTGTCGGGGTCCCTGGACAGAGTCAAGGGAGGAGGTATAGCGACAGGTATTGCATCTTCTGCGGTTGCAGGGGAAGGTACCTGGGGAGGGGGTGGTTTGGGCGGGAAAGGACGAGTTAACCAGGGAGTTGTGGAGGGAACAGTCTCTGCGGAAGGCGGAAAGGGGCGAAGATGGGAAAATGTGGCTAGTGGTGGGATCCCGCTGGAGATGGCAGAGATTTCAGAGGATTATGTGTTGTCAGCGACGGCTGATGGGGTGGAAGGTAAGGTGTAGGCGGACTCTGTCTCTGTTGAGACTCGGGGGAGGGGGAGCAAGGGCAGAGCTGCAAGGTACCAAGGAGACACGAGTGAGGGCCTCATCTATGATGGGAGAGGGGTTACCCGTTCCCCAAAGAATGAGGGCATCTCGGATGTTCTAGTATGGAACACCTCATCTTGGGCACCGATGCGGTGTAGACAGTGGAATTGGGAGTAGGGGATAGAGTCTTTGCAGGAAGCAGGGTGAGAAGAAGTGTAGTCAAGATAGTTGTGGGAGTCAGTGGGTTTGTGTGCCTACATAAACTAAACCTGATCTTGTTTCTTATGAAGATAATATTTAAGACCACCATTTTGTAATGGTTACTGGTGTGTAAAGTAAAGTCACTGGGAAGCAGAGAAGTGTATAGCCCTGATAACAAATGAGTTTCAACAAACGTCCCAGTAGCCAACTGGGAGAAAGGTGGGTAATTAACTCAAACTGCTCTTAATGACAATGTTCCTAATAACTTTGATTTCTAGTGGGATACAGACTGTGACTATCTAATGGGTATTTAATGCTGTGTACTTGTTAAATCTCTAAGCAGTTTATTTAAATTATTCTCTTCAATCTTCATCAGACACATTTGAGAAGCAGCAACACAGTTAAAGCTGATGCCCTGTGACATTCCTGAATGTTTTCTGTGTTAATTAAATGCTAGGTGATTGAACACCTTGGGACTGGTCTTGGGCATTGAAAGATATTGGTAAAGAAGGCATATGGTATGTTCGCCTTCATCGGTCGAGGCATTGAGTATAAGAGTCAGGAAATTATGATGCAGCTTTAGTTTAGTTTAGAGGTACAGTGCGGAAACAGGCCCTTCAGCCCACAGAGTCCGTGCCAACCAGCGGTCACCCCATACTCGAGCATTATCCTACACACTAGGGGCAATTTACAATTTTTACCAAAGCCAAAAAATCTACAAACCTGTACATCTTTGGCATATAAGATAATTAGGGGATTGGACACATTAGGGGCAGATAACATGTTCCCAATGTTGGGGGAGTCCAGAACAAGGGGCCACAGTTTGAGAATAAGGGGTAGGCCATTTAGAACGGAGATGAGGAAGAACTTTTTCAGTCAGAGGGTGGTGAAGGTGTGGAATTCTCTGCCTCAGAAGGCAGTGGAGGCCAGTTCGTTGGATGCTTTCAAGAGAGAGCTGGATAGAGCTCTTAAGGATAGCGGAGTGAGGGGGTATGGGGAGAAGGCAGGAACGGGGTACTGATTGAGAGTGATCAGCCATGATCGCATTGAATGGCGGTGCTGGCTCGAAGGGCTGAATGGCCTACTCCTGCACCTATTGTCTATTGTCTATTGTCTATTGTCTATATGGGAGGAAACCGGAGCTCCCAGAGAAAACAGGGAGAACGAACAAACTCTGTACATACAGCGCCCATAGTCAGGATCAAACCCAGGTCTCTGGGGCTGTGAGGCAGCAGGTCTACCGCTGCGCCACCATGCCGCCCTCTGTAAGGCTTTGGTTAGGCCGCATTTAGAGTTTTGCATGCTGTTCTGATTGTCCCCATTACTGGAAGGATGTGGAGGTTTTGGAGAGGGTACAGAGGAGGTTTACCAGAATGTTGAAACAAGGAACTGCAGATGCTGGTTTACAAAAAAAGACACAAAATGCTAGAGCAACTCCCAGTCCAGGAATGTCAGAGGTTGAGGGGAAACCTGATAGAAGTATGTACAATTATGAGAGGTATAGGGAAGATAGACAGTCAGAACCTTTCTCCTAGGGTGTAAAGGTGGAAATGTCAGACTAGTGGGCGTGGCTTAGAGGAGATGTGCAGGGCAGGTTTTTATTGTGCCTGAAACGTGTTGCCAGAGGTTGTGGTGGAAGCATATATGATAGTGGTGTTTAGAGACTTTTGGATAGGCACAAGGACATGCAGGGAATGGAGGTTTATGGCTCGTGTGCTGGCAGGAGAGATTAGTTTAACTTGGCATCATGTTCAGCTTAGACATTGTGGGCCAAGGGACTTGGTCCTGTGGTATGCTATCCATTTAACTGTTATGTTGATATTTATCAATAAAACCCGATGAGAATAATTACGTTCAGTGCACCCTCCTATAAGGAAGAAGCCATTAGCTGGAAAAAGTGCAGAGAAGCTTTACGAGGATAGACAATAGACAATAGACAATAGGTGCAGGAGTAGGCCATTCAGCCCTTCGAGCCAGCACCGCCATTCAATGCGATCATGGCTGATCACTCTCAATCAGTACCCCGTTCCTGCCTTCTCCCCATACCCCCTCACTCCGCTATCCTTAAGAGCTCTATCCAGCTCTCTCTTGAAAGCATCCAACGAACTGGCCTCCACTGCCTTCTGAGGCAGAGAATTCCACACCTTCACCACCCTCTGACTGAAAAAGTTCTTCCTCATCTCCGTTCTAAATGGCCTACCCCTTATTCTCAAACTGTGGCCCCTTGTTCTGGACTCCCCCAACATTGGGAACATGTTATCTGCCTCTAATGTGTCCAATCCCCTAATTATCTTATATGTTTCAATAAGATCCCCCCTCATCCTTCTAAATTCCAGTGTATACAAGCCCAATCGCTCCAGCCTTTCAACATACGACAGTCCCGCCATTCCGGGAATTAACCTAGTGAACCTACGCTGCACGCCCTCCATAGCAAGAACATCCTTCCTCAAATTTGGAGACCAAAACTGCACACAGTACTCCAGGTGCGGTCTCACCAGGGCCCGGTACAACTGTAGAAGGACCTCTTTGCTCCTATACTCAACTCCTCTTGTTACGAAGGCCAACATTCCATTGGCTTTCTTCACTGCCTGCTGAACCTGCATGCTTCCTTTCATTGACTGATGCACTAGGACACCCAGATCTCGTTGAACTCCCCCTCCTCCTAACTTGACACCATTCAGATAATAATCTGCCTTTCTATTCTTACTTCCAAAGTGAATAACCTCACACTTATCTACATTAAACTGCATCTGCCATGTATCCGCCCACTCACACAACCTGTCCAAGTCACCCTGCAGCCTTATTGCATCTTCCTCACAATTCACACTACCCCCCAATTTAGTATCATCTGCAAATTTGCTAATGGTACTTTTAATCCCTTCGTCTAAGTCATTAATGTATATCGTAAATAGCTGGGGTCCCAGCACCGAACCTTGCGGTACCCCACTGGTCACTGCCTGCCATTCCGAAAGGGACCCATTTATCCCCACTCTTTGCTTTCTGTCTGTCAACCAATTTTCTATCCATGTCAGTACCCTACCCCCAATACCATGTGCCCTAATTTTGCCCACTAATCTCCTATGTGGGACCTTGTCGAAGGCTTTCTGAAAGTCGAGGTACACCACATCCACTGACTCTCCCTTGTCAATTTTCCTAGTTACATCCTCAAAAAATTCCAGTAGATTTGTCAAGCATGATTTCCCCTTCGTAAATCCATGCTGACTCGGAATGATCCCGTTACTGCTATCCAAATGCTCAGCAATTTCGTCTTTTATAATTGTTGCCAGGACTCAAGGGTCTGAGCTATATGGAGAGGTTGGGCCGGCTAGGACTTTATTCCTTGGAGTACAGAGTCATATAAAATCAATAGGGGAATAGACAGAGTGAATGTATGGAGTCCTTTGCCCAGGGTAGGAGAATCAGAAAACATGGATTTAAGGTGGGAGGAGAAACATTTAAAAGGGAACTGGGAAACATTTTTTTTCCTCACAGAGGGTGGTGGGTGTATGGAATGAGCTGCCAGAGGAGGTAGTTTGGGAAGATTCAATAACAGCATTTAAAAAATATTCAGGTATGGACATTACAGGTTTAGAGTGATATGGGCCACACGCAGGCGAATGGGGCAAGCTTAGATGGGTCACATTGCACGGCATGGACAGGTTGGGCTGAAGGGCCTGTTCCACGCTGCATAACTCTGATTCTCAGAAGCAATTGGATGGTTGCAGAGATGGATGCAAGTTTGCTTCATTTGATATTATCTTTATTCATTGTAATAGACTCAAGTCTAATGACTAATGAGTCAGTGGAACGGGAAGTGGCTTCCGAATGTCATTTGGACCAAGTGCTAAACCTCAGCTGCAAGACGTTTGTGACCTCAACCCTGCCAAAATCAGCAGAATAGAGGAAACACGACACCTTACCTCAAACTCAGAGACCTCGATTTTAAGTGTAAAGAGTTCAAACTTCAATTTAACTTTGTAAAAGTTTTCAGTAACATGTATTTGATGCCTCCATGTGTCTTTAATATTAATCCTGAGGCCTTGTTTCAAGGAGGGAAAGATTAGGTCACTATGTGATAAAGCAGGCGGCAAATAAAATGCCGCACAAATGTTCGGCACAGTGACGCAGCGGGAGAGACCCATGTTCGATCCTGACAATGGGTGCTGTCTGTACGGAGTTTGTACATTCTCCCTGTGACCACGTGGATTTTCTTCGGGTGCTCTGGTTTCCCCCCACACTCCAAAGATGTGCAGGTTTGTAGGTTAATTGGTTTCTGTAAGTTGTAAATTGTCCCTAGTGTGCAAGATAGTGCTGGTGCACAGGGTGATCGCTGGTTGGCTTCGAGTCATAAGGTCATAAGAAATAGTAGAATTGGGACATTCGGCCCATCAAATCTACTCCACCATTCATTCATGGCTGATCTATCTTTCCCTCCTAATCCCATTCTCCTGCCTTCCCCCAATAAGCTCCGAGTCGGTGGGCCGAAGGGCCTGTTTCCGCCCTGTATCTCTAAAGTCTGAAGTCTGAAGTCTAAAACAAATGGTGACATTTTGGTAAAAACACAAACTGCTAAAGGATCTCTGGGAACTAACTTTGTGTTTCACTCACAAATCCAGCATTGCCAGTTCCTTGTGTCTCCATTTGACATTCTGGTGTATTTTAAATATCTCTAAACTTTCTATCATTTTCTCCTTTGTATATTGTCACCTGTACTTCCTCATTGTAAACATTTCATACTCGGCCCACCGAGTACATGCCAACCATAAATCGCACGTTCACACGAGTTCTATGTTATCCCACTTTCTCATCCACTCCCTGCACACAGAGGGCCAATTAACCTACAAACCCGCACACCTTTGGAGTGTGGGGGGAAACCAGAGCACCCGAAGAAAACCCAGGCAATCACAGTGAGAACGTGCAAACTCCACACATGGATAGCCCCCGAGGTAAGGACCGAACCCAGGTCTCTAGCATTGTGAGGCAGCAGTTGTACAGCTATGCCGCTGTGTTTAAGATAACTTGTTTACGGTAATCTTTAGAAACAAGGAACTTCAGACTGATCAGAATGTGAAGAAGGGTCCCGACCTGAAACGTCATATACCCATGTTCTCCAGAGATTCTGCCTGATCCACTGAGTTACTCTAGCATTTTGTGCCTTTTTTAAAAAAAAGGTAACCTTTGTCAGATTTCTTGACTGCCACTCCCTCTTCTGAGTTTAATTCACATGTCAGTCCACTCTTGAAGCAAGAAATTCCAGTTCCTGCAGCCTGCTGTACACAACAACCTAATGAATTGTCTCATCCTGACCCATAGAATCCTTTTTAAACAGTGAATGTACCAGCTGGGCTGTTTACGTGCCAACACCAGGCATCCTCCATATCAGGGCTGCAGTCTCCACGACTCATCTCCACAACTAGGGCAGCACGGTGGCACAGAGGTAGAGTTGCTGCCTTACAGCGCTAGAGACCTGGGTTAGACCCTGACTATGGGTGCTGTCTGTACTGAGTTTATAGATTATAGACAATAGACAATAGGTGCAGGAGGAGGCCATTCGGCCCTTTGAGCCAGCACCGCCATTCAATGTGATCATGGCTGATCATTCTCAATCAGTACCCCGTTCCTGCCTTCTCCCCATACCCCCTGACTCCGATATCCTTAAGAGCTCTATCCAGCTCTCTCTTGAATGCATTCAGAGAATTGGCCTCCACTGCCTTCTGAGGCAGAGAATTCCACAGATTCACAACTCTCTGACTGAAAAAGTTTTTCCTCATCTCAGTTCTAAATGGCCTACCCCTTATTCTTAAACTGTGGCCCCTTGTTCTGGACTCCCCCAACATTGGGAACATGTTTCCTGCCTCTAACGTGTCCAACCCCCTAATAATCTTATACGTTTCGATAAGATTCTCCCCATGACCATGTGGATTTTCTCCAGGTGTTCCGGTTTCCTCTCACACTACAAAGACATGCAGCTTTGTAGGTTAATTGGCTTTGGTAAAAATTGTAAAATGTCGCTAGTGTAGTGCTAGTGTACGGGGATCACTGGTTGGCACAGACTCAGTAGCCGAAGGGCCTGTTTCCGCGCTGTATCTCCAAAGTCTAAAGTAAAGTTTTTATGTATTAATCACATCTGCAGTTCTTTGTTTCTCTATAATTGAATATATATGTTATCAGAACAATTGCAGCGGCAGACAGAGGATGTTATACTTGGTTTCAAACTGATGCAAAAGATGTGCATGATTAAATCTGCCGACCACTTTATAACCTCATTAGAGCTATTGGCATGAGGTGATGTCACAGACATCAGGTCACACTACCAATCTCCTGCCAGACCTCAGACTGAGACTTGAACCACTTCCCCTCAACTTGGGCAACATGGTGGCGCAGCAGTAGAGCTGCTGCTTCACAACGCCGGAGACCCGGGTTCAATCCTGACTGGACGTGCTGTCTGTACGTTCTCCCTGTGACCGCATGGGTTTTCTCTGGCATTCAAGAGAGAGCTAGATAGAGCTCTTAAGGATAGTGGAGTCAGGGGTTATGGGGAGAAGGCAGGAATGGGGTTCTGATTGAGAATGATCAGCCATGATCACATTGAATGGTGGTGCTGGCTCAAAGGGCCGAATGGCCTACTCCTGCACCTATTGTCTATTGTCTACTACAGGGAGAGGTTGGGCAGGCTAGGGCTTTATTCCCTGGAGCGCGGGAGGGTAAGCGATGTTCTTATAGAGGTGTATAAAATCATGAGTGGAATAGATAGGGTGAATTCCCCAAAGCAGGGGAATCAAGAACCAGTGGACAGAGATTTAAGGTAAGAGTGGAAAGATTTAATTGGAACCTGAGGGGCAACTTTTTCACACAGAGGATGGTGGGTTTATGGAACGACTGCCAGAGGAGGTAGTTGAGGCAGGTACAATAACAACATTTAAAAGATATTTGGCCAGGTACATGGATAGGAACATTTTAGAGGGATATGGGTCAAATGCGGGCAAATGGAGCCAGCTTTGATGGGGTATATTTTTGCTGGCATGGACGAGTTGGGTCTGTTTCTGGGCTGTATTGCTCTATACTGGGGCCAAATAATTAGATTTATTTGTATTTCTAAAGTACTTATTAATAAGTGGTTCACTGAACTTTCAGAGAGACCTAACCCATAAGTAATTGCTGAACAACGTCTGCTGAATATCTAGATGCCATGATTGTAAATAAGAAACATGTCGAAATGATTGCAGATAGACACAAAAACCTGGATTAACTCAGTGGGTCAGACAGCATCTCTGGAGAAAAGGAATAGGTGATGTTCCGGGTGGAGACCCTTCTTCAAAATGACTGCGTTTGGTTGCACTATTCAGAGCAGTTACCATACAGACACACTCACATTTTGTGGTGACAATTTCTGCAATTTTGTGACATTCAACTAGTACTGACCTCCCCACCATCGAAGGGACCTACAGGAGTTGCTGCCTCAAAAAGGCAGCCAACATCATCAGAGACCCACACTACCCTGGCCACGCTCTCATTTCATTCCCGCCATCCGGAAAAAAGTATAGGAAACTGCAACGTCCAGGTTCAGTAGCAGCTTCTTCACAACAACCATCAGGCTATTGTATACTACAACCTCCAAATATGCTCTGAACTATACGGACTTGGAGATATTGGTTTTATTTTTTTCACTATTGTTGCGTGTTTTTATGTGTGTGTATATATATGTGTGTGTGTGTGTGTGCGTGTGTGTGCGCGCGTGTATTGTGTATGTATACACACACATATATGTATATATAATAAACAAGACAAAGCTCAGAATATATAGTATAATAAACAAGAAAAGGTTCAGTACATATATTGAACTATATATATATATATATATATATATATATATATATATATATACACACTAAATATATATATATATATATATATATATATATACTAAACATTTTTAAAATTATATTGATTACAGAGTACTATGTTTACATATTCTGTTGTGCTGCTGCAAGTAAGAATTTAATTATTCTGTTTGGGACAATAAAACATTCTTGACTGAATTTGAGAATAAAGAGAGAGGGAAGATATTTGGATTGATATATGAACAATCAGGGTTTGGAGGGATATGGGGGCAAAGGCAGGCAAATGGATGCTGGCTGTGTGTGGAGTTTGTATGTTCTCCCTGAGACAGCATGGGATTCTTCCCACATCCCAAAGACGTGCAGGTTTGTAGGTTTGTAGGTTAATTGGCTTCTGTAAATTGTCCCTCGTGTGTGTAGGGAATAGATGAGAAAGTGGGATAACATAGAACTAGTGTGAATAGATGATCAATGGTAAGCGTGGACTCGGTGGGCCAAATGGCCTGTTTCCATGTTGTATCTCTAAACTAAAAGCTAAAGCTGCCAGAGGAAGCTATTAAAGCAGATACAATTATGACTTTTAGAGTCATGGAAACAGGCCCTTCAGCCCCTCTTACCCATGCTGACCAAGATGCCCCATCTATGCTAGTACCACCTGCCTGTGATTGGCCCATATCCTTCCAAACCATTGATATCTATGTACCTGTCCAAATGTCTCTTAAATGTTGCAATGTAAATGTTAAATACCTGCCTCAGGTTACCTACACTAACCACCTCCTTCGGTAGCTCATTCCATACACTCACCACCCTCTGACTGAAAAAGTTGCTCTTCAGGTTCCTTTTAAATCTTTCCCCTCTCACCTTAAACCTATATCCTCTGGTTCTTGATTCCCCCACCCTGGGTACAAGACTGCATTCACCCTATCCGTTCCTCTCATGATTAAAAAAACATTTGGACAGGTAATTGGATCGGAACAGTTTAGATGACTAAGGGCTAAATGCAGGCAAATCTAGTCATAGAATCGTACAGCGTGGAAACAGGTCCTTCGGCCCAACTTGCCCACACCGACCAAAGTCCCATCTACACGAATCAGTGCATTTGGCCTGTAGCCCAAATGGATTTGATTAGCCCAATGTACCGACTAGGTCAGCACATACAAGGTGGACCGAAGGGATGGGTTGCTAGGACACTTTGTGACCAGCCCGATATTAATATCTCAATCATTTTTTGCTGAAACTGTATAAACTTGTGCCATTTCATGCAAATACAAATGCAAGTTAGCGTTTCTCTGAGACGTTTAATAATTACCAGCACAGAAGACTTTAGCTCCTTGTTGCTGTTACTTTCTGGTTAATAGCAGTCGACCGGGGCAGTTCTGCCAAAGGTGCGGCTTGAAGAGCCGTCATTACCCGAACTGGGTTGAAACAAGGCGTGACATCTCCCAGCGTGGGACACAGGAGCTCAGAGTCCACAGGGACTACTGCGATAAGCGGGCTGGCTACTCACCAAACGACAGAATCAGAGAGAAGATCAGAAACTTCAAAGAAGTCGAACGAGGCAACTCCATCCCTGTAAGTCCAGGTGACAGTCTGTGTTGCATGCAGTCAGTCGTCAAGGAAGTTTCGGAAAATAACTAGCAGTCTCTTTTAACCGCGACTTTGAGCAATAGTTCTATGTTTAAAAAAAAAAAAAAATTTGCAGCCACAAGTGGTTTAAGTTCTGCATTCCAGTTTTACTGTTCTGACATTTCTTTTGCAGACTTCGGCAGCCGTCAAGCAGCAGTCAGTCGCTTGGTGCTGCTCATGCAGGGACTAGTTCAGCAAAGCCACCTCGGTGAGGGTGTGAGGGTGTGAGGGAGTTGTGCTGGCAGCTGATGATCTCATTCCAGGATTGGCTCACTGGACAGATGTCAACCTGTTTGTCAAACGCTGAGCGACTGCTGTGCTCTCTTCACGCCAGAGACTGCCTTGTAAATCAGCTATGGGAAGTGTAGGCGATACTTAAGAAGACAGATTGGAGGGGAAATGGAGATGGCAGGCAAGGTAAAGGGGAATCCCAAGGGATTCCACAGATATATTAGGAGGAGTAAAAGGGTGGCATTGTGCGTGTGCGTGGAGTGAGTGAGTGGTCATAAGGAATAGGAGCAGAATTAGGCCATTCGCCCAGCTAGTCTACTCCGCCATTCAATCATGGCCGATCTATCTCTCCCTCCTAACCCCATGTATGTGTGTGAGAGTGGAGAGTGGTGTGTGTGTGTGGTGTATGTGTGAGAGAGAGTGGTGTGTGTGAGAGAGAGTGGTGTGTGTGAGAGAGAGTGGTGTGTGTGTGAGGGTTGTGTGTGTGCGAATGGTGTGTGTGTGAGAGAGAGTGGTGTGTGTCTGTGTGTGTGATGGTGGTGTGTGTGAGAATGGTGTGTGTGAGAGAGTGGTGTGTGTGAGAGAGTGGCGTGTGTGCGAGAGAGTGGTGTGTGAGAATGGTGTGTGTATGTGTGTGTGTGAGAGAGAGTGGTGTGTGTGAGAATGGTGTGTGAGAGAGAGTGGTGTGTGTGTGAGAGAGAGTGGTGTGTGTGAGAATGGTGTGTGAGTGAGGGTGGTGGTGCGTGTGAGAGAGTGGTGTGTGTGGTGTGTGTGTGTGTGAGAGAGTGGTGTGTGTGTGAGAGTGGTGTGTGAGAGAGAGAGTGGTGTGTGTGAGAGTGGTGTGTGTGAGTGAGGGTGGTGGTGCGTGTGAGAGAGTGGTGTGTGTGTGTGGTGTGGGGGGAGAGTGGCTTGTGTGTGTCTAGGAAGGCTGTATATTCAGCCTGCATTAGGAGATGAAAATCTCTGAATGCTGAAGGAGGCATAGAAGTGAACAGTGGGTGTGCGCATGAGTGTGTGGGACTGTGCATGTGTGCGTATGTGATTGGAGAGGGGCGGGGGGGGGGGGGGTGAGCATTACAGAAGGGGAATCAAGAAACAGTGGACATAGTTTAAGTGAGTGGAAAAAGATTTAATAGGAACCTGAGGGTCAACCTATTTTTTACAATGTGGGCAGTAGTTATACGGAAACGAGCTGCCGGAAGATGTGGTTGAAGCAGTTGCTGTAACAACGTTTCAAAACATTTGGACAGGTGCATGGATAGGTCAGGTTCAAAGGGACATGGGCCAAACGCATGCAGGTGTAACTAGTGTAGGCTGGGCATGTTGGTTACAAAGCGTACGAAGGTCATTCCCTGCAATAGGGGTGGTGCAAACACACAGGTATTTCCTTACACAACAGCGTGCAATGTGTTGCAGGATCTGATTGACCACTGGTTATTTGCTCGAAGTAATCAGACGGAGGAATTCCCCTGTTGAACATGATCAAAAACAAGGCGCACATTGGCGCAAATAAAATCAGTAGAAAGAGGGATGAAGATCTTGCAGAGTGAATGTAGGGAGTTAAGCAGAAAGTTAAAAAGCAGGGCCTGGTGTTCCAGGGTCTAGGTGTTACAGGCAGGAGAGTGGAGGAAAGGGACAGAAGGCTTGTAAAAGCTTGCCCCGCACACCTCCTTTAAATGTTGCCCCTCTCTTAACCGCCCTGAACCTTCCTGTCACCCACCAACCAGAGAGTGGTCCTGACCTCCCATCTACCTCATTGGAGACCTTCAAACTAGTGCATTCAGAAAGTATTCAGACTCCTTCACTTTTTCCACATTTTGCTACATTACAGCCTTATTTTAAAATGGATTCAATTCATTTAAAAAAAATCATTAATCTACACACAATACCCCATAATAAAAAAGTGAAAACAGGTGTTTTGAAATTTTTGTAAAGTAATTAAAAATAAATTACTGAAATATAACATTCGCATAAGTATTCAGACCCTTTTACTCAGTACTTTGTTGAGGCACCTTTGGCAGCGATTATAGCCTCAAGTCTTCTTGGGTATGATGCTACAAGCTTGGCACACCTGTATTAGGGTAATTTTTCACATTCTTCTCTGCAGATCCTCTCAAGCTCTGTCAGGTTGGGTGGGGAGCATTGATTCACAGCTATTTTCAGATTCCTCCAGAGATGTTCGATCGGGTTCAAGTCCGTGCTCTGGCTGGGCCACTTAAGGACATTCACAGACTCGTCACGAAGCCACTTCTGCATTGTCTTGGCTGTGTTCTTAGGGTTATTGTCCTGTTGGAAGGTGAACCTCCGCCCCAGTCTGAGGTCCAGAATGCTCTGGAGCAGGTTTTCATCAATGATCTCTCTGTACTTTGCTCTGTTCATCTTTCCCTGAATCCTGACTAGTCTCCCAGTTCCTGCCGCTGAAAAACATCCCCACAGCATGATGCTGCCACCACCATGCTTCACCGCAGATATGGTATTGGCCAGGTAATGAGCAGTGTCGCTGAGCATTCAGGCCAAACAGTTCAATCTTGGTTTCATCAGACCTGCGAATCTTGTTTCTCATGGTCTGAGAGTCCTTGAGGTGCCTTTTGGAAAACTCCAAGCGTCATGTGCCTTTTACTGAGGAGTGGCTACCGTCTGGCCACTCTACCATAAAGGCCTGATTGGTGGAGTGCTGCAGATATAGTTGTCCTTCTGGAAGGTTCTCCCATCTTCACAGAGGAACTCTGGAGCTCTGTCAGAGTGACCATCGTGTTCTTGGTCACCTCCCTGACCAAGGCCCTTCTCCCCCGATTGCTCAGTTTGGCCAGCTCTATGAAGAGTCCTGGTGGTTCCAAAGTTCTTCCATTTAAGAATGACGGAGGCCACTGTACTCTTCAGGACCTGCAATGCTGCAGAAATTGTTTTATACCCTTCCCCAGATCTGTGTCTCGACACAATCCTGTCTCGGAGGTCTACAGACAATTCCTTCAACTTCATGGCTTGGTTTTTGCCCTGACATGCACTGTCAACTGTGGGACCTTGTATAGACAGGTGTGTGCCTTTCCAAATCATGTTCAATCAATTTAATTTACCACTGGTGGACTCCAATCAAGTTGTAGAAACATCTCAAGGATAATCAATGGAAACAGGATGAACATCAGCTCAATTTTGAGTGTCATAGCAAAGGGTCTGAATACTTATATAAATGTGATATTTCAGTTATTTCTTTTTAATTGCTTTGCAAAAATTTCTAAACAACTGTTTTCACATTTTTATCATGGGGTATTGTGTGTAGATTGATGTTAAAAAAATTTGATGTTAATTTAATCCATTTAAAAATAAGGCGTTAACATAGCAAAATGTGGAAAAAGTGAAGGGGTCTGAATACTTTCTGAATGCACTTTACCTTTGATTGGACTTTACTGGCCTTTTTCTTACACTAAACGTTAATCCCTTTATCATGTCTCTGTACACTGTGGAACGCTCGATTGCAATCATGTATAGTCTTTCCGCTGACTGAACAGCACACAACAAAAATAGCTTTTCACCGTCCCTTGGTACACATGACAATCAACTAAACTGACTATTGGTAGACACAAAGTGCTGGAGTAACACAGCGGGTCAGTTAGCATCTCTGGAGAAAAAAGATGGGTGACATTTTGGGTCGGAACCCTTCTTCATATTCTGAGGAAGTCTGACGAAAGGTCTCGACTACGAAATGTCACCCATTCCTTCTCTCCAGAGATGCCACCTGTCCCGCTGAGTTACGCCAGCATTTTGTGTCTATCTTCGGTATAAACCAGCATCTGCAGTTCCTTCCTAAACCCAACTATTTTTGGGTTCTGCAGCTGCGGCTCACCGGCAGTCTCTCTGTCTTTTTTTGTTTTTGTCTATTGTCATCGTTTAAATGTACGTTTTGATCTATTTTTAACTCTGTTTATGTGGGGGGTGGTGGGGGGGGAAACCTTTTTTCCAATCTCCTCCTCAACGGAGATGCGACCTTTATCTATGTCGTATCTCCGTTCGCGCTATGGCCTAACACCGTGGAGTCGGCGGCCTCCAGCTGGGATCGACCTTGAAGACTCCGGTTGCAGGGCCTGGACTTACCATCTCGGAGGCTTCGGCCGTGGGCCCTGCGGACCGCAACATCTGGAGTTCGCAGGTCCCTGGCTGGCGACCGGCTTTCGGGTGCTCCACCCGTAGCAGCTTCGACCACCCCGGAGCGCGAGGTTTGATCGACCCGCTCGCAGGCCCTTCATCGCCCTGCGTGGCCTGGCCGCGGCACTTTCCATCGCACGGTGGGGGCTCAGGACCTTCATCGGCCTGCTCGGCTCGGCCTGGGACTTTCCATCGCCCGGTGGGGGCTTCAAAAGTCGGGAGCCTCGATCGCCTCGTGGCACCACGGGAGAAGAATGAGGAGGAGATAAGACTTTTCTTTGTCTTCCATCACAGTGAGGGTGTGCCTGGAGCAATCACTGTGATGGCTGTTTGTGTTAAAATTGTAATTGTGTGTCTTGTGTTCTTTATTGTCTACTGCTGGACCCTGACGTGAGAGGACGCTGGCGCTATTTGTTCGCCGCTTCTCCGTCAGGATAGTTCGTCTGTTTGTTTTTATGTCATGACTGTTTTGTAAGGCGTCTTTGAGCACTTGGAAAAGCGCTACATAAAATAAATGTTTATTATATATTATTATATAAAATACCCAATTAATAACAACATTTGTCGAGATGGTTCACCATACAGCTGCTGCCCTGATCTTTGATAAGGTATATCTCTCAAAAATTGAGATAAAGAACTAATAGAGAGCACAAAGAAAATCAATGAATAATATTGTAAAAAGAATTAAAGATAATGATGCAGGTTTACAAAAAAAAACATTGTATAAACTTATAAAAAGGATTTGTGTTCGAAACATAACATGAATGTATCTTGAAATGAGCCATGGATAAAGCCTCTGTAATTATTTTGCCCTTGGTAATTTTATAATTAGATATGTTTCCGTATATTTCAACTGCCAAGGTCGAAGAAAAATTATTAGCAATGAACCTTTTTTTATTGTGACTGACTATTCTGTATGTTTGTACCTGTGCAGCCTACATTAATAAGGCTTGGTTTTGGCATTAAAATCATATGTTACTATCAAGGTCACATTTGTCTCAATAACCAGTAACCTTGGATTACAGCGTTTCATTGAACAATCCCGAATGTCAAAACTTCCAGTGTTAATATATCATTTGCTATAGTTGGCAAGTGTTTTGCCTTACAAAATCATTCAATTTCTTAAGCTAAAGAGCTATGCAGTTTTTTTTTTAAATGACACATGCACAGGATGATTTAAGCCATGAAATTTCATTGTAAAATATTTAAACAAAAACCTAAATTTTAATACCACGTGTTTTTATACTGTATCATATTTTAATACCATGTAGTTTTATACTGTATCACCTGTCGGTGTATTGTGATAAAGCAGAAATGACTCAACTCGGCTTAGAAACTGGATTTTCTAAATGCCCTTAGAACATGGAACAGGCCTTTCGGTCCACAATGTCTGTGCTGAACATGATGCCAAGACCAATTGTATCTGCCTGAACATGATCCATATCCCTCCGTTCCCTGCCTATCCATGTGCCTGCTCAAAAGTCTTTCAAACACCACTATCGTATCTGCCTCCACCACCACCCCTGGCAACGTGTTCCAGGCACACCACCACTCGGTAAAAAACTTGTCCTGCACATCTCCTTTAAACTTTGCCTCTCTCACCTTAACACTATGCCCTCCAGTCTTGGATACTTCCAGTCTTGGATACTTCCACTCTGGGAAATGGTTGTGACTGTCTATCCTATCTATGCCTCTGATAATTTTATCTGCTTTTGTCAGGTCTCCCCTCAACCTCCGGCGCTCCAGAGAAAACAATCCAAGTCTGTCCAACCTCTCCCTTAGAGCGGATACACCCTAAATCAGGCATCATACCAGACTCCAAACATCACCTATCCATTTTCATCAGAGATGTTGCCTGACCCGCTGAGTTATTCCAGCATTTTATGTCTCTTATTACGGTAAGCCTCCTCTGCACCCTTTGCAAAGCGTCCACATCCTTCCTGTAATGAGGCGACCAGAACTACACGCAATACTCCAAATGTGGCTGAACCAAAGTCTTATAGAGCTGTATCAGGACTATCTGACTCTTAAATACTGCTAAGTATGCAGTGCATGCGGTGCACATGCACAAGGCTTTCCCAGCTATGCAATATGAACTAGCTTGTTAAAATCTGCACGGACACATTGCAGGCACGTGATCAAGCCCTGAAGCGGGACTGGAGTGTTTTCTGACAGATCCTCACCCAACTAGTGAAGGTACACACCTAGTTACGCCGCAGCGTGCAAGGGCGTCGATGCTTAAAGGTACATTCCCAATGGCAAGCATACAGCAGCAACTCGCCAGCATCTCCACTACAACCAACCTCAGGCAAGAGGCACAGAAGTGTAAAAACACACACCTCCAGATTCAGGCACAGTTTCTTCCCAGCTGTTATCATGCAATGATCAACAGCTAGAGAGCAGCCCTGACCTCCCATCTACCTCATTGGAGACTCTCGGACTATCTTTAATCAGACTTTACTGAACCTTATCTTGCACTAAACATTATTTGCTTTATAGATACAAAAAGCTGGAGTAACTCAACAGGTCAGGCAGCATCCCTGGAGAAAAAGAATAGGTGACGTTTCGGGTTGGAACCCTTCCTCAGATTGAAAGTAGAAGTGGGGGAGGGGGGAAATAAACTACGGGCAAGAAAAGGCCAGAACAAATCAGGGATGGCAACCTATTTACCTGTTGTGCTGCTGCAAGTAAGAATTTAATTGTTCCGTTTCGGGACATATGACAATGACACACTCTTGATAGACTGGAGCGACTAGGCTTGTATACACTGGAATTTAGAAGGATGAGAGGAGATCTTATCGAAACGTATAAGATTATTAGGGGGTTGGACACGTTAGAGGCAGGAAACATGTTCCCAATGTTGGGGGAGTCCAGAACAAGGGGCCACAGTTTAAGAATAAGGGGTAGGCCATTTAGAACTGAGATGAGGAAAAACTTTTTCAGTCAGAGAGTTGTGAATCTGTGGAATTCTCTGCCTCAGAAGGCAGTGGAGGCCAATTCTCTGAATGCATTCAAGAGAGAGCTGGATAGAGCTCTTAAGGATAGCGGAGTCAGGGGGTATGGGGAGAAGGCAGGAACAGGGTACTGATTGAGAATGATCAGCCATGATCACATTGAATGGCGGTGCTGGCTTGAAGGGCCGAATGGCCTACTCCTGCACCTATTGTCTATTGTCTACTACAGGGAGAGGTTGGGCAGGCTTTATTCCCTGGAGCGCGGGAGGGTAAGCGATGTTCTTATAGAGGTGTATAAAACCATGAGTGGAATAGATAGGGTGAATTCCCCAAAGCAGGGGAATCAAGAACCAGTGGACAGAGATTTAAGGTAAGAGTGGAAAGATTTAATTGGAACCTGAGGGGCAACTTTTTCACACAGAGGATGGTGGGTTTATGGAACGACTGCCAGAGGAGGTAGTTGAGGCAGGTACAATAACAACATTTAAAAGATATTTGGCCAGGTACATGGATAGGAACATTTTAGAGGGATATGGGTCAAATGCGGGCAAATGGAGCCAGCTTTGATGGGGTATATTTTTGCTGGCATGGACGAGTTGGGTCTGTTTCTGGGCTGTATTGCTCTATACTGGGGCCAAATAATTAAATTTATTTGTATTTCTAAAGTATTTATTAATGGCCTCCTCCTGCACCTATTGTCCATTGTCCAAGTTCTACATTATCCCACATTCTCATCCACTCCCTACATACTAGGGGGCAATTTATAGAAGGCCAATTAACCTACAAACCTGCATGTCATTGGGACGTGGGAAGAAACCGGAGCACCTGGAGGAAACCCATGTGGTCACAGAAAGAACGTGCAAACTCCACACATTCAGACAGCACCAGAGATCAGGATTGAACCCGGGTCTCTGGTGCTGTGAGGCAGCGACTCTGCCAGCACCGATTTTCTGCGTGAGTTGAGGGGGGAGGGTGGAAGATCTGCCGGGGGCACCATATCAGGAACTATCACAACGTACAGGAAACATTTAGACAGGTAGATGGATTGGACAAGTTTAGAGGGATATGGGCCAAACACAGGCATGTGGGATGAGTGCAGATGGGACATTTTGTTCCTGTGGGCAAGTTGGGCCAGAGGGCCTGTTTCCATGCTGTATGACACCATGGTGATGACTCTTAGAGTCAAAGAGGAGGTGACTGGGGTAAGAATCATCGTACGAAGGAGCGACGCCGAGATATTTCATGTCCTTACAAGATGTTTCAAGGTGAATCAACACAGAAAACACCCTCCTTTGTGTTCTTACTTAGTAAGAGACGGAGAGAAGTTGTTCGTCACACAGTCTATTAAGCCTTGCCTAATCTCCACGCCCACTCATTCCAACACCACACCCTGCCTTTACCCTTGACTTCCTACCCTTACGCCACCCACATTGAGCTCAATCCTCCATACACAGAGGAATAAAAAAGGCCACTCGCTTTCCTTCTCCCCCGTTCAAGCTAAGAAGAATCTGCAGGACCTATACATCAGGAGGTGCAGATCCAGAGCAAGCAAGATCATGAGGGACCCCTGCCACCCCAGTAACGGACTGTTCCAGATGCTACGGTCAGGCAAACGCCTCCGCTGTCACGCTGTGAAAACGGAGAGGATGAGACGGAGCTTCTTCCCACAGGCCATCAGGACTGTCAACTTTGATAACCCCAGACTAAATTTTTGTCGACACTTTTTGTGCTATGTTTAGTAACTTATTAACTTTATTTATATGCTGTAACTGTAATTATTTTTGTGCACAACCCGCAGGCATTGCCACTTTCATTTCACTGCACATCGAGTATGTGTATGTGACAAATAAATTTGACTTGACTTGACTTGACTTGGGTAGAGCTGCTGCCTCATGTCGACAGGGACCCGCGTTCGATCCTGGGTGTTGTCTCTGTGTGTGTGTGTGGAATTCGTACATTCCCCGTGTGATTGCGTGGGTTTCCTCCAGTTTTCCCCCACATCCCAAAGACATGAGGGTTTGTAGGTTAATTGGCCCTCTGTAAATTGCCCCCAGTGTGTAGGGAGTGGATGAGAAAGTGGGATAACATAGAACGAGTGTGAATGCATGATGGATGGTCGGCATGCACTCAGTGGGCTGAAGGGCCTGTTTCCATGCTGTATCCCTAAACTAAATAGCCACCCACATGAGAAAGGGTCCTCTAGGTTGGAGGGGATCCGTGGGAGGTAATGTAGTCTCTGCACCTGCACCACCATGATTCCTGATCACTGATCAACAATGGGAAGGCTGGTCCAGGTTTGGGCAAAATGAAGGCCAGCAGAATGGACTACAATGGAGAAACAAGGAACTGCAGATGCTGCTTTACGACAAAAAGACACAAAGTGCTGGTGTAACAGCAGATCAAGCAGTATCTCTGGAGAACACGGAAGTACGACGTTTCAGGATGGGACCCTTCTTCAGACTCATTGCGGTCATGGGAGGGGGGTGGAGAAAGCTGGAGGAGAGGAGGGGGCAGGACAAAGTCCAACGAGTGAGAGGTGGAATGAAATGTAACGGAAAGGAACTGCAGATGCTGGTTTATACCAATGATAGACATAAATGCTGGAGTAACTCAGCGGGTCAGGCAGCATCTCTGGGGGATGTGGATAGGTTCCGTTTCAAGTCGGGACCCTTCTTCAGACTGATTGTGGTGGGGGGGGGGGGGGGGGGGATGGAGGGGAGGAACCAGAAGCAAGAAAATACTAGAACTAACCAGAGGTGGCAACAGATGACCTCAGGCAGGGAGTGATAGGTGGATACAGGTGAGTGGGAGGGGTTTGTTAGGCAGATGGTTGGACAAGGGCCAGGGATGAAAAGACAAAACGTTGTGGGAGGAGGATAGAAGTGTGACTTGTGAAGCCAGGAATATAGATGGAAATGGACTAGGGAGAAATGGGTATGAGTGAAGCCGGGGCACAGGGAAGAGAGGGGGGGGGGGGAAGGAAACAGGGGTGGGGGTGGGGGTTGTAGGTTAGTTACTTAAAATTGGAGAATTCAATGTTCATACCATTGGGTTGGAAGCTACCCTAGCGGAATGCGAGGTGCTGTTCCTACAGTTTGCGCGTGGCCTTACTCTGGCTATGGAGTACCAAATGCAGTTAAGAACATTTGCTTTAAAGAGCTCCTTACACTTTGCAAGTACTTCTTGAAATCGTTCTTCATTCCTGAGAGTAACCACACAGAAGGATTGAGATCCACAAGCCTTCTTCTGTTCCTCATTCAATACACGCACATGAAACACGCATCCCTCCTCCACAGTCCCAAGCAGAATTGGCAGTCCAGTGTGGGCAAGCACAGTGCAGCGGGTAGAACCACTGCCTCACAGCGCCAGGGAACCGGGTATGAATCCACGCCGACCATCGATCACCCATTCACACCAGTTCTATGTTATCCCACATTCTCATCCACTTCCTACACACATGGGGCAATTTACAGAGGCCAATTAACCTACAAACCCGCACGTCTTTGGAATGTGGGAGGAAACCAAAGCACCCGGAGGAAACCAACGCAGTCACAGGGGGAACGCGCAAACTCCACACAGAGACCGCACCCGTAGTCAGGATCGAACCGGGTCTCCGCCGCGGTGAGGCAGCGGCTCTACCAGTTGCACCACTGTGCCGCAGAAAGATGAGGCAGCTGATAAAGGTCTGGAAGAAAACAGATTAGATAAAATTAGGAAAAGTCTTTGTCAATGGTTGTGCTCTACTTATTACCAAGACCATCTCACACCGATTCAAGGGTTCTGTACTGTCACGTATGCACTGCACAGTGACATTTGTTTGCACAACCCACAAACGCAGAGTCGTCAGATATTGGCACCGTTTACAAAGGAAAAAGTACAAAGTCCAAAATGCGGCTCCACATGCTGCAAGTACTGGGTGCTCGTTATGCAGCATGCCATGCTCTGCAAAGGAGAAGTGGCATTGCAGCTGAGAGCCTGAGGCATTTTGACACAAAAGTTTGTTTCTTTTGTATTCCAAGCTGCATGGGGAAAATAGCCCCAAAACATTGAGGATTGATTGCCACGTTCCTCCTGGAGTAATTATTTGTTGCTGACTACATCCTCATCGTGTCAGCTGCTGTCGATGAGGGGGCTTACCTCTCTAATGGTTACAATCACAGCCTGCACAAAAGAAGATATTAAGAGCTATTGGAGAGAATACAGAAGACAGAACAGCACAGGAACTGATCCTTTGGCCCACAATGTCCGTGCTGAACATAATGTCAGGTTAAACTCATAAGCCAACTGATACTCACACACTCATAACCACAAACTCGGGTACCGTCTGATTCTCGCAATTGATGACATTGAACTTTGTCTCTGGAACTGGTGCACTACAATGCTGAGAACTGTATTCTGCACTCTGTATCTTCCCTTTCGTTCTACCTATTGTACTTGAGTTTGGCTTGATTGTATTTCTGTACGGTATCTCTAATTTGTTTGGATAGCATGCAAAACAAAGCTTTTTGCTGTACCTCAGTGCGCATGACAATAATAACTAAAGACAGAACTAAACCAATGTCATTGGAAATAGAGCCCATCGGGTGAGTTCACCTCACTGTGTGTGCCAGTGTGTTCATTGCAGATCAGGGGTCATGACCGATGCAACACCACACAAATGTGAAGCCACTGATAATGGTTCAGAGATATCCTCTCAATATGATAGTGCTGTTTAAGAGGCTTTTAGATAGGCATTTGGATATGCAGGGAATGGAGGGACATGCACCACATGCAGTCAGATGAGATTAGTTTAGTTTATTGTCACGTGTAACGAGGTACAGTGAAAAGCTTTTGTTGCGTGCTTACCAGTCAGCAGAAAGCCAATACACGATAGCAATTAGTTTAATTGGGATATTATTTGGCACATGCATTGTGGGCATTTCTGTGCTGTACTGTTCTACGTTCTAGTAGTCTAGACATTAAATCCAAAACACAGAGCTGTGAAATGAAGTATTTTTTATTGAATTAACATATAACAATAACATATAACAACTACAGCATGGAAACAGGCCTGTCCGGCCCTACCAGTCCACGCCGACCATTCTCCCTGACCTAGTCTCATCTACCTGCACTCAGACCATAACCCTCTAATCCCCTCTCATCCATATACCTATCCAATTTACTCTTAAATAATAAAATCGAGCCAGCCTCCACCACTTCCACCGGAAGCCCATTCCATACAGCCACAACCCTCTGAGTAAAGAAGTTCCCCCTCATGTTACTCCTAAACCTTTGTCCCTCAATTCTGAAGCTATGTCCCCTAGTTGGAATCTTCCCCACTCTCAAAGGGAAAAGCCTACCCACGTCAACTCTGTCCGTCCCTCTCAAAATTTTTAAAACCTCTATCAAGTCCCCCCTCAACCTTCTACGCTCCAAAGAATAAAGACCCAACCTGTTCAACCTCTCTCTGTAGCCTAAGTGCTGAAACCCAGGCAACATTCTAGTAAATCTCCTCTGTACCCTCTCCATTTTGTCGACATCCTTCCTATAATTTGGCGACCAGAACTGCACACCATACTCCAGATTCGGCCTCACCAATGCCCTGTACAATTTCAACATTACATCCCAACTTCTATACTCGATGCTCTGAATTGGTGTAAATTTTTATTTAATTTCACTCTCCTGAAATACCATGTAACATTTTACTATGTTTGGCGTTGAAGAGGCTTTTAGATGGTCATCTGGATATGTAGGGAATGGAGGGATGTGGATCACGTGCAGGGAGAGGAGATTGGTTCAGTATTTTAATTATTATTGTCATGTGTGCCGAGGTATAGTGAAAAGCTTTGCTTTGCATGCTATCTAATCTGATCAAATAATACTATATAAATACAATCAGGTCAAACTCAGGTACAACAGGTAGAGTCACAAAGAGCTGGAGTAACTCAGTGGCTCAAGCAGTATCTATGGAGAAGATGTATGCATTTAGTAGAGTTAGCTTAGTTTATTATGATTGTCATGTGTACAGTGAAAAGCTTTTTGTTTTTGGTCGGGACCCTTCTTCCATCTGAGGAAGGGTCCTGACCTAAAAGGTCATCTGTCCATGTTCTCCAGAGATGCTGCCTGACCCTCTGAGTTCCTCCAGCATTTTGTGTCTTTTTTATGCAAATCATCCTTTGCATATCCTTGTTTCTAGGTAGAGCTAAGGGGAAGATCCAGGGTGCAGAATATAGTTCTCAGCATTGTAGCAGCACCAGTTCCAGAGACAAAGTCCAAAGTCCGCCACGAGGTAGAAGTGAATCGAACAGTACCCTAGCTTATGGAAGGGCTGTTCAGAAGCCTGATAACAGAGGGGAAGAAGCTGTTCCCATGTCTGATGGTGCGCCCTTTCAAGCTTCTGTACCTTCTGCCAGATGGGAACAGGGAGAAGGAGGAATGACCAAGGTCAGACAAGTTTTCGATAACATTGAGATGTCCTAATATATATTGTAGGAACATATGCTGCCCATGCTTCGGTTTCCTCCCACACTCCAAAGACGTACAGGTATGTAGGTTAATTGGCTGGGTAAATGTAAAAATTGTCCCTAGTGGGTATAGGATAGTGTTAATGTACGGGGATCGCTGGGCGGCACGGACTTGGAGGGCCGAAAAAGGCCTGTTTCCGGCTGTATATATATGATATGATATGATATGATATGAATGCTGATAAAAGAGGTCAAAGTTTCAATTAAAATAACTACAATAATGGCTTGGTTATTTCAGAAGAGAGGTGGAAATGATTAGCTCAACAGCCCCATCTGGAGGATAGAAGCTGCAATACGTGACAACCTGCAAAAACATTAAATCAAATGGCATCAAAACATTCCGTTCACGGATGCATTTGCTACTTGCGAACTGTTCGGGATAAGAACCATTTTCCCCATATTTTTCCCCCTACCAACAGCTCTGTTTTTAATACCATTACCAAGGAATCAAGGGATAATGGGAGAAAAGCAGGAACGGGGTACTAATTTTAGATGATCAGCCATGATCATATTGAATGGCGGTGTTGCCTCGAAGGTGCTGGCTATGTTTGTATCCCATCCAAGCTCATCACCAAACTTATGGAACTTGGAGTCAGCATTCGTCTCTGCAACTGGATCCTCAACTTCCTGATCAACAGACCCCAATCAGTGAGGATAGGAGACAAATCATCCTCTACGATAATCCTCAACACAGGTGCTCCGCACGGATGCGTTCTCAGCCTCCTCCTTTACTTCTTGTACACACGTGACTGTGCAGCCAAGTACAAATCCAATTCAATATACAATATACAAACTCACAGATGAAATTGGATATCAAATAATGACGAGACGGAGTACAGGAAGGAGATTGAGAACTTCCTGACCTGGTTTTGAGACAACAACCTTTGGTTGAAAGCTTCAAGTTTCTTGGAGTAACTATCACCAGCAACTCTCCCGGATCACCCATATCGAAGCAATAGCCAAGAAATGACACCACTCCTCCTACTGCCTTAGAAGGCTTCGGAAGTTTGGCATGTCCCCCAACAACTCTCACATATTTCTATCGATACGCCGTAGAAACCATTTTATCAGGATGCATCGCTTGGGAACAGCTCCATCCAAGACCTGCAAGAAATTGCAGAGAATTGTGGAAGCAAATGTGGTGAACAGAATTCTGATCAGAACATTGACTGAGTAGACGAAAAGTGCTGGAGGAACTCAACGAGTCAGGCAGCATCTCCGGAGAGAAAGGATGGGTGACATTTCGGATCAGGACCGGGACTCTACTTCAGCACTTTGTGTCCATCTTTGGTATAAACCAGCATCTGCAGTTCTGTTTCTACATATTGACTGAGTAGAATTGGCAAATTATGATCACAAGAATATATTACCTATTACTCCTTGTCTACCTCTAATTTCAGTTTTTTTTAAATGGTGCATGTGGAGGAAACAGAAATAATTTAATTTCAAAACCAAAAGATAATGTGAACTTGGCATTGTCTTCACTTTTACATTGTGGAGTTCATATTGACTCATTTCTCCACTTCCTCTCCATAAGATTAGTGTACACATCCCACAGAACACACAAATATCAAGTTGCACCTCCTACAATATGTTTGGGCATGTTAACCATGTCAGCTGGGTGAGGTAGTCAATTCTTGTTCAGCCAAGCGAAGTTCAATAACTCTGCCCATGACGGCTGTTTGCAAGGATTACCCAATTTTCCCACTCCCCTTCACCTTCCCCAATGCCCTGACAATTCTCTCTCTCTTTCTCTCTCTGTCTCATTTCTTCTTGACAATTACTAATGAATCATTTCCCACTTCCCTGTCAGTCACGGTGTTCAAGATCACAAGATTGACAGCAACAAATGGAGACACAAGGAATTGCAGATGCCGGAATCAAGAGCAGAACACAAAGTGCTGGAGGAACTCAGCAGGTCAGGCAGCATCTGTGGAGGGAATGGACAGGCGACATTTCAGGTCAGGACCCTTACAAATTTAGACTTTAGAGATACAGCATGGAAACAGGCCCTTCGGCCCACCAAATCCACGCCGACCAGAGATCACCCCATACACTAGCATCATCCTGAGCACTAGGGCCAACTTACAATTTAGGGAAGCCTATTAACCTACAGAACTGCACATCTTTGGAGTATGGGAGGAAATCGGAGCACCCAGAGGAAACCCACATGGTCACAGGGAGAACGTAAAATCTCCATACCGACAGCACCCAGACAGCGCAGCTGGTCAGGATCGAACCCAGGTCTCCGGTGCTGTAAGGTAGCAGCTCTTCCGCTGTGTCACCGTGCCGCCCCAATTGTTGTGGAGCGTTCCTTCCTGCCTTGTTTCTTAATACTGAAACTGATCTCCCAAGTAGAAAGAAACCAACATATAATTAATTGCGCAGGTCAAAATTAAAATGCCACTCTGGTTTGTGTTTGAACCCACACAAGCAAATTATAGAACTTACTAATTTATCTTAATGGGTACGTTAGAGTCTTTGCTCTGCCCTTCAGTGATGTCACTTTAACGATCCATTCTGTGTTATTTACTCAGCAAAGGACACAGAAAATTACAGCACAGGAACAGGCCCTTTGGCCCACAATGTTTGTGCTGAATGATGGCAAGATAAATTGACCTTATTTGCCTGCACATGATCCATACCCCTCCATTCCCTGCATCTCCATGTGCCTCTGGAAAAGCCTCTTAAACACCACGGTCGTGTCTTCCCCCTCCACCACCCCTGGCAGTGCGCACCAGGCATTCACCACCCTCTGTGTAAAAACACTTGCCCTCCACATCTCCTTTAAACTTCTCCCATCTCACCTTAAAGCCACTCCACTCTTTGACATTTCCACCCTGGGAAAAAGGCTCTGTCTACACCAACTATGCCTCTCGTAAGTTTACATACATCTATCAGGAATCAATGGTCTAGAAGATTAAGTTTAAGTTTAATTCAGTTCCATGATACAGCATGAAAATAGGCCCTTCGGCCCACCGAGTCCACGCCGACCAGCGATCACCCTTTCACACTAGTTCTACGTTAGCCTACTTTCACATCTACTCTCTACACAGTCGAGGCAATTTCCAGAGGCCAATTAACCTACAAACCCGCACGTCTTTGGGATGTGTGAGGAAACCGGAGCACTTGGAGAAAACCCACGCGGTCACAGGGAGAATGTGCAAACTCTGCACTGACAGCATTGGAGGTCAGGATCGGACACGGGTTCCTGGCGCTGAGAGGCAGTGGCAGCTGTGCCAACCTGGTGGTGTGGCTGGTAAGGATGTCAAAGGTTATGGGGAGAAGGCAGGAGAATGGGATTGAGCTACTAATTCTGCTACTATGTCTGATGGTCAAAACTCTATTTGATTGTCCCTGCCATCCGTTGGACCATAGGTTCTAGGAGCAGAATTAGGCCATTCGGCCCATCAAGTCTACTCCGCCATTCAATCATGGCTGATCTTTCTTTCCCTCTTTCTGTTGCCTTCTCACCATGAACCCTGACACCCTTACTAATCAAGAATCTGTCAATCTCCGCCTTAAAAATACCCAATGGCCTTCTCCATAACCATGAATTCCACAGATTCACTATCCTCTGATGAAAGGAAGTCCTTCTCATCTCCTTTCTAAAAGAGATTCTGTGGCTCTGTCCTCTGGTCCTAGACTCTCCTACTAATGGAAACATCTTCTCCACATCCACTCTATCCAGGCCCTTCACTATTCGGTAAGTTTCAATGAGGTCTCACCTCATCCATCTAAAATTCAGCGAGTACAGGCCCAGTGCAGTCAAACGTCACCATCTGTTAACCCAATCAGACAGACCGGGTATGTCTGAACAATGGGCCTTTCATTTTAAAAAGGATCAGCATTGCAACCAATTGAACTGGAATCCAGATTATTCACTACAGCTTCGGAGTGTTTGGTCTGACTGCTGGGAGTTTGTCAGTCTGCCTCGGCCGAGTGTTTTACGATAACATTCTTCTTGGTATTTTGACAAATACATACTTCTGCATGAATTCCTCAGTGTTTATTCACCCCGGGGCCAGGCTTGGTGTTAGCTAAACTGCAATCTTACTAAAGATTACACGGTTGAATGCAATTTTGAGATATTTCTCAGTCCTCAAACTGTGGCCAGACAACGAAGGCAGCAAAGATCTTGCGCAAAGTTCAATAATAATCTTTCATTTATGTGATTCCTCACTGAAACAAAGCATGTACCTGTAAACCAGACACACAAGGAACTGCAGATGCCAGAATCCTGAACAAAATGCAAAGTGCTGGAGGAACTCAGCGGGTCAGGCAGCACCTGTGGAGGGAACGGACAAAAGACGTTTCGGATCGGGACCCTTCTTCAGACTGAGAGGGGGGAGGAAAGCTGGAAAAGAGGTGCTGGCGGGACAAAGCACGGCAATTGATTGCAGGATGTAGAAACAAAGAACTGTAGATAGACGCAAAATGCTGGAGTAACTCAGTCTGTCAGAAAGCTTCTCTGTGGGATATAGTTGACGTTTTGGATCAGAGCTCTTCCTCAGACCCTTTACGATAGTGTAGTTTAACAGACTTTTAGATAGGCAGTGGATGGAAGGATATGGATTATGTGCAGGCAGTGGAGATTGGTTTAACCTGACATCCTGTTCAGCACAGACATAGTGGGCTGAAGGGCCTGTTCTCGTGCTGTACCCGAGCTTTTCTTCAGAAGTGCTCACCGTACATATAAATTCACAAAAGCATCTTTTCCCACAATAACAGAAAGTTCAAATGACAGCTTAAAGCCTTGCCATTCTGAGCACTCATACACAACTCGTGTCTAATTGCTGCAAGTATTTATTGAGCCAGTAAATTATAGCATCATTTTATGCCTCATGTTTACACCATCAATTAAATGTCGGTTTAGGTTTATTATTGTCACATGCTCCTCAGCCCACCCAGTCCAGGCCGACCAGCCATCACTAACACTTTCCTACATGCTCCTCAGCCCACCCAGTCCAGGCCGACCAGCGATCCCACCAACACTTTCCTACACACTAGGGACAATTTAAATTTCTTTCCAAAGCCAAGTAAACTACAAACCCGCACGTGTTTGCATGGGGAGAACGTGCAAATTCCCCACACAGACAGCACCCGTAGTCAGGATTGAAGCCGGGTCTCTAGCGCTGCAAGGCAGGAACTCTACCCACTGCACCACCTCATGGGGGAATGAAGCCTACGGGGGTGAGATTGGAACAAACAGGTGTGTGGCTGGGGAGCAGAAGACCTGCGAGACACTCAGGTGGTGAAATCAGGAGGGTGGGGGCTGTCAATTAAAATGCAACTTGTATCAGAATCACACCTGCCCCCCCCCCCCTCTAGCCCTTGCCATCCACGCTACTGGGAGGAGGAAGAACAGATGGCGACAAAACCACAAAGAAGGTGCTGTCTCTATTGTCTTCTGCTGCCATGGGAATATAATCATTTTGTGGTCTAATGTACGGGGATCTATCCAGCTCCCAGGATCAGTGTGTTTGAACAGGGGGGGTTTCCAGTTAACTGGGGCTTTTCAGATTCAAAAGTATAACTGCTTTGAGCTGGCTTATAAAATGCCTTGGGTGGCTTAATCTCTACACTCCCTTCCCACCACCTACAATCGTACAGTAGAGGGTGTGAGAAATATAAAGCAACACCTAAACCCCATCCTTATCAGCTGTCCCAAACCTAAAGGTTAATTGGCGTCTGTAAATTGCCCCTCGAGTGTGGGATAGAACTAGTGTAGGGCAATCGCTGGTCGGTGCGGACTGGGTGGGCCAAAGGGCTTGTTCCATGCTGTATCTCTAAACTAAACTAAATTAAACTCTATATGGACAAGTCAGTCCACAGTCCAATGTGATTTATTTACATTGCAATGTGATGTCATTGCTATTTGTTAGATAATTACTTTCATACCTTCATGAAAATGATTTAGAGCAGAATAGATTAAATATGGGCACAGAGTGCTGGAGTGACTCAGCAAGTCAGGCAGCATCTCTGGAGAAACACGTACAAATGACGTTTTGGGTCAGGTCCCTTCTTCAGACTGATTGTGTCTACGTCTATGGTTACTTATTAATTGGGCTTGTTAGAGGTAACGTTTAGAAACAGAACTGCAGATGCCAGTTAATACACAAAAGGACACAAAGTGCTGGAGTAACTCAGCGGGTCAGGCAGCAACACCGGAGAACATGGATAGGTGAAGTTTCAGTTTGGGACCCTTCTTCAGACCTGAATCATCACCTGTCCATGTTCTGCAGAGTTGCTGCCTGGCCTGCTGAGTTACTCCAGCACTTTGTCTTTTTTTTTTGTTGTGAACCAGCATCTGCATTTCCTTGTGTCCAAAAATTAAATAGGGCTCCCATTTTGGTAAAAGGAACCAAATAATCTTGCTTCTCTACTTTTTTCTTGTACCTTGTGACTATTTCCTTTTTATATATTAATTTAATTCCCTTTTGAAATATTACTTTTGAATATGCTTCCTCTGCTCATTCAGGCAGTGGATGCCGACTTAGTACCATTTCCTTTCACTTGATGTTCCTCCATGTTTACTGCACTGACTCATTTAAATTGAGCACATTGATCAAAGCCTCTCATAACCCTCACCCCGTGTAAAGATAGCATCTGTCATCTTTCTCAAAAATCATTTTTTGGGGTCTTCCAGCGTGCTCAGAAATTGTGAGATAATTAAACAATTGTCAATTAAACAAATTATTTTATAATACGTTGCATCTTGCTATAATTGTGTCAAAACCAAAGGTCTCATAGCCCAGACCATCATGCAAAACCACCCTCTCTTCCATTGACTCCATGTATACTTCACGCTGCCACGGCAAGGCCACCAGCATAATCAAGGATGAGTCTCACTCCCTCTTCTCCCCTCTCCCATCAGGCACGAGGTGCAGAAGTTTAAAAACACACACCTCCAGATTCAGGGACAGTGTCTTCCCAGCTGTTATCAGGCAACTGAACCGTCCTCTCACCAACTCGTCTTTGACATTACCTTCCAGGGAAACAGGTTCTGTCTACCCATTCTATGCTTTTCATAATTGTACATACTTTTATCAGGCCTCCCCCCAGCCTCCGACAGTTCAGACAAAACAATCTAAGTTTGGCCAACTTCTCCTTATAGTTTAAACCTTCTAATCCAGGAAGTAAACCTCCTTGGCACCTTCTCCTTGCCTCCATATCCTTCCTGTAATGCGACAACCAGAACTGCACACAATAAAGGCTTTGCAATGACTTATGAAGAGTCAGTATTATAAGTTGGCAAAATTAAATGCATCAGTTGGAGGAAAAAGCACTCTTTTAGAGTCATAGTTTTTCAGTATGGAAACTGTCTCTTCAGCCCAACTTGTCCATGCCAGCCAAGATGCCCCATCCAAGATGGTCACATTTGCCCGAGTTTGCCAACATCCCTCTAAATCTTTCTTATCCATGTATCAGTCCAAGTATCTTTTAAATGCTGTTATAGTACAATAGTGTATTGTATATGTGCAGTAGAACTGCTGCCTCGCAGCGACAGCGACGCGAGTTTGATCCTGACTTTGGATGCTGTCTGTACAAAGTATATCTGTTCTACCTGTGACCTGGTGGGTTTTCTCCAGGTGCTCTGGTTTCCTCTCACACTCCAAAGACGTACAAGTTTGACGATTGATGGGCTTCAGTAAGTTGTTCCTAGTGTATGGAATAATCATTGGGCCGAAGGGCCTGTTTCTGCGCTGTATCTCTAAAGTCAAGTCTAGTACCTGTCTCAAATACTTCCTCTGGCAGCTTGTTCCATATACCCACTCACTCGTATGCAAATGGAGGTTTTTGTTTTGCTTGCTACGCTGTACAAACTATCACCATTAATCCATGGGGAGAGGAAAATTCAATACCTATTTTGAGACATTTAGTGTTTCGTTGTTCATTGAGCTGATGCTGTGAAATTGGCTCCCAACATAAAGCAAGCAGCTTCCACAGCACCAGCAGCCCGTGGCAATCAGCTAATTACTCTTTAGAAGTCTACGCATTCTACATAAAGACATCACTGTTTCATCAACTGTATTCTATGCATCTCTGATCTAGATCAGAAATAGCTGTAAACAATGAGGATCTTTAATCAGCAAGAGTTAATATATTTCTTGCAAAGCACAAAGTGCTGGAGGAACTCAGTGGGTCAAGCAGCATCTCTGGACCTGGATCACTGGAGCTGTATCTCTAAAGTCTAAAGTCTAGAGATGAAAAGGACACAAAATGGTGTCAGGTTGGGAGGGAAGAAGAGGAGTGAAATGTAAAGAGGAATGGGGGTGTATGGGGATGGGGTGGGAAGGAAAAGAAGGAAGGATTGTGGGAGAAATGGGATCACACTGGGGCAGGAAAGGGACAGGGGGTAGAGAGAAACAGAAATGAAGTTAATAAAAGATAAGTGTGCATGTAGAAAAAAATTCCGTTGCTGTGCAGTGCCAGATCAGATGGTCCACCAAACAACCAGCAGCGATGGCCACAAATTTACTTTAGATACAGCACAGAAACAGGCCCTTCGACCCACAATGTCCATGCGGAACATGACGCCCAGAGCTGTCCGCACATGATCCATATCCCTGAATAAATCTGGTGATCATAAGGTTGCAATTTAGATAAAGTTGTTTTTCATAGTATACTATGTGACATCCAAACATGCCTTGCAAAAGTTGGCAAAATCTTTCACTTAGCAAATTGCATAAACCTTTGTCAGGACCAAAATAACTCTCAGAACTTCAGTAGTCTGAAAGGAATACCATGGGCACTTAGGAAGGTAACTAAGTTTAGAAATGAAGGGAATGAGTGGTATGCAGTGCTGTGTTCTCTCGTATGAAATTGCCCAGCAAAGTACAGATAAGAGGCTCGAGAAAAATAGATCGACAAGCTGACAATTATGAAGCACAATGTGTGATTATCCCTTTTCCCCAGGCAAATCTGTTTTTGAGAGCATGGTATTGATGCGTTATTTGAAAGCATATTTCATTGTGACTTACTTACTACATAGCACAACCAGTGCCAAATTAAATCCCCATAGGGTGAAATTCCTTAAACAGTCCTTGAAAGAAACAAACACAAACATACACTAGTTCTATCCTACACACAAGGGCCAAAAAGGCTCTGGAACGAAGGGTGGCAGTAAATCAGTGGTGGACGCGTATTAATAATTTTAACACACTCGTTTTACATTAACTCTAGCACTTACAATATTCCAAAAGAAGCAACATAAGATATGATCCCGAGAATGATTCAATCAATAAGGGTATTCTGAAACTACAGTGCATTCAGAAAGTATTCAGACCCCTTCACTTTTTCCACATTTTGTTACTTTAGAGCCTTATTTAAAAATGGATTAAATTCATTTTTTTAATCATCAATCTACACACAATACCCCAGAATAAAAAAGCAAAAACAGGTGCTTAGAAATTTTCGCAAATTAAAAAGAAATAACTGAAATATCACATTTACATAAGTATTCAGTCTCTTTACTCAGTACTTTGTTGAGGCACCTTTGGCAGCAATTACAGCCTCAAGTCATGGGTACGCCGCTTCAAGCTTGGCACACCTGTATTTGGGTAATTTCTCCCAATCTTCTCTGCAGATCCTGTCAAGCTCTGTTGGATGGGGAGCACCGATGCACAGCTATTTTCAGGTCCCTCCAGAGATGTTCGATCAGGTTCAAATCCGGTCTCTGGCTGGCAAAGGTGCCTCAACAAAGTACTGAGTAAAGAGACTGAATACTTATGTAAATGTGATATTTCAGTTATTTCTTTTTAATTTGCGAAAATTTCTAAGCACCTGTTTTTGCTTTTTTATTCTGGGGTATTGTGTGTAGATTGATGATTAAAAAAATGAATTTAATCCATTAGGGTCGTTGTCCTTTTGGAAGGTGAACCTCCGCCCCATTCTGAGGTCCAGAACGCTCTGGAGCAGGTTTCAATATAGGTTCTCTCTGTACTTTGCTCCATTCATCTTTCCCTCGTTCCTGCCGCAGAAAAACATCCCCACCATCATGCTTCACCATAGGTATGGTGCCAGGTTTCCTCCAGACATGAAGCTTGGCATTCAGGCCAAAGAGTTCAATCTTGGTTTCATTAGACCAGAGAATCTTGTTTCTCATGGTCTGAGAGTCCTTTCGGTGCCTTTGGGCAAACTCCAAGCAGGCTGTCATGTGCCTTTTCCTGAGGAGTGGCTTCCGTCTGACCACTCTACCATAAAAACCTGATTGGTGATGCTGCAGATACAGTTGGCCTTCTGGAAAGTTCTTCCATCTCCACAGAGGAACTCTGGAACTCAGAGTGACCATCGGGTTCTTGGTCACCTCCCTGACCAAGGCCCTTCTCCCCCGATTGCTCAGTTTGTCCGGGTGGCCAGCTCTATGAAGAGTCCTGGCGGTTCCAAAGTTCTTCCATTTAAGAATGACAGAGGCCACTGTGCTCTTCGGGACCTGCAATGCTGCAGAAATTGTTTTATAACCTTTCCCAGATCTGTGTCTCGACACAATCCTGTCTCGGAGGTCAACGAACAAATCCTTCGCCTTCATGGCTTGGTTTTTGCCCTGACATGCACTGTCAAGTGTGGGACCTGATATAGACATGTGTGTGCCTTTCCAAATCATGTCCAATCAATTTAATTTAACACTGGTGGACTCCAGTCAAGTTGGAGAAACATCTCAAGGATAATCAATGGAAACAGGATGAACCTAAGCTCAATTTTGAGTGTCATAGCAAAGGGTCTGAATACTTATGTAAATGTGATATTTCAGTTATTTCTTTTGAATTACTTTTGCAAAAATTTCTAAACACCCATTTTTGCTTTTTTATTCTGGGGTATTGTGTGTAGATTGATGATAAAAAAATGAATTTAATCCATTTTAAAATAAGGCTGTAACGTAACAAAATGTGAAAAAAGTTTAGGGGTCTGATTACTTTCTGAATGCACTGTGAACTAATATTCCAACTAATAAACCAAACTAATATTCCAGCAATGCATAGTTGGCAGATTTTCACTCGTCTGTACAACACACACTAATTCGCACACACACACACGCCGGCGCCTCATCCACATGTGCGCCATGGAGCAGCTGGTTTAGCTTCTCCAGAGATCACCAGCCATTGGTGATCACTTCTGCAGTGGGGAAGTCAGCAGAGGTTGTAACCACTGCACTACGCTGCAAATAAATGCTCAGATCTGGGTGATTCTCCACGGCGGGTTAAAGTGCCTGAGTGGGTTTGAAGCAGTTTGTCAACTTTTAACATTATGGAGGTATTTAAATAATGCAATATGAGACACGTGTGAACAAGACGTTAACTGCTAATCAACGATAAAGAGGTCAACAAGGAAATGGCAGTAGTGGAAATGTTTTGCTTAAACTCAGAGCAACAGGCCCTTTGGCCCAACTTGCCCACACCAACCATAGCAACAGGCCATAGCATAGCAACAGGCCCTTTGGCCCAACTTGCCCACACCAACCATAGCAACAGGCCATAGCATAGCAACAGGCTCTTTGGCCCAACTTGCCCACACCAACCATAGCAACAGGCCATAGCATAGCAACAGGCCCTTTGGCCCAACTTGCCCACACCAACCATAGCAACAGGCCATAGCATAGCAACAGGCCCTTTGGCCCAACTTGCCCACACCAACCATAGCAACAGGCCATAGCATAGCAACAGGCCCTTTGGCCCAACTTGCCCACACCAACCATAGCAACAGGCCATAGCATAGCAACAGGCCCTTTGGCCCAACTTGCCCACACCAACCATAGCAACAGGCCATAGCATAGCAACAGGCCCTTTGGCCCAACTTGCCCACACCAACCATAGCAACAGGCCATAGCATAGCAACAGGCCCTTTGGCCCAACTTGCCCACACCAACCATAGCAACAGGCCATAGCATAGCAACAGGCCCTTTGGCCCAACTTGCCCACACCAACCATAGCAACAGGCCATAGCATAGCAACAGGCCCTTTGGCCCAACTTGCCCACACCAACCATAGCAACAGGCCATAGCATAGCAACAGGCCCTTTGGCCCAACTTGCCCACACCAACCATAGCAACAGGCCATAGCATAGCAACAGGCCCTTTGGCCCAACTTGCCCACACCAACCAACATGTCTCATCTACAATAATCCCACCTGCCTGTGTTTGGCCCATATCCCTCTAAACCTGTCCTATCCATGTACCTGTCTTAACTATTTCTTAAATGTTGCAATAGTACCTGCCTCAACTACCTCTGGCAGCTTGTTCCATACACACCCTCTGTGTAAAAAAAAGTTGCTCCTCAGGTTCTTATTAAATCTACCCCTTCACCTTAAACCTCTGTCCCCAGGTTCTCAATTCCCCTACTCTGGGCAAGAGACTGTGCATTTACCACAACTATTAATCTCATGATTTTGTACACCTCTATAAGAATACCCCTCATCCTCCTGCACTCCAAGTAATAGAGTCCTAGTCTGCTCAACCTCTCCCTATTGCTCAGTCTTGGCAACATCCTCATAAATGTTCTCTGCAACCTTTCCAGCTTGACAATATCTTTCCTATAACCTGGTGACCAAAACTGAACACAATACTCTAAATGTGGCCTCACCAACATTTTATATAACAGCAACATGACCTCCCAGTACTCTGACTGATGAAGGCCAATTTGACACCTTATCTACCTGTGATGCCAGTTCCAAGGAACAATGTACCTCCACTCGCAGCCTGACCCGCTGAGTTACTCCAGCATTTTGTGTCCACTCCTAGAGCCCTCTGCTCTACAACACACCCCATAGTCCTACCATTCTGGGGAGTGTTGTAGACCAGAGAGATGTAGGAGTGCAGGTAGTGGTGGCACGGGTCACATTGCTATTGAATGATTTCACCCTGTGACTGTACCTTACAACTAGGGGTGCCAACTAACTCACTCGCAAATACGGGTCAAGATGACGTCACCGCCCCGCACCCCACGTGACCTCACCCAGCCAGCGGCCATGTGCTCCCGCTCCACCAATAGTGGCTGCCCAGGAGGCGGGTTGCTATGCAACCTTTGTTAGGCGGTGCCCGGGCCTCCAGACCTAGACTGTCCAGAGCTAAAATGTGGGAAACCTAGAGTGTTGGGACCTAAACTGTCGGGACCTACAGTGCCCCCTTGGCCTAATATAGGACAAGGGCGGTCCCGTATGGGACAAACCAATTTAGCCCAAAATACGAGATGTCCCAGCTAATACGGGACAGTTGGCAACCCTACTTACGACTGATCCTCCAGTGATGCTAGCCGTGAGCCCTTTCTTCTCCCAAGGGATATTTGAAGGAGATTAATATCTCTTATTTTCCCCTCCAAAGTTTGGCTGACATCAGATGGTGCAGAGGCTGAAAGATCAAGTGCGCGCACAGCTTTTACCATCGTGTTAATCTTTGTCGGCAACACCACAATTTTCATTCCATCCCCAGTCTGAAGGCAGCCTTTTCAGTGTCTCATCACGTTGGTGATGGTGGGAAGAAAGTCCGCCCAATATTCCTCCCGACCACCCTCCCATTTATTCTGCCCATATTCTCGCCGAAGAAAAATGTGGTGGCAGTGGTAGAGTTTCTGCCTTACAGCGCCAAAGACTCCAGGTGCTGTCTGCATGGAGCTTGTACGTTCTCCCTGTGACCGCGTGGGATTCAGCACCACATATTTCACTTGGGCAGCTTGCAACCAAGCGGTATTCATTCAAGTAACCCCTGCATCTCCTTCCTCTCTGTCCCTCCCCCACCCTAGTCGACCTACTAGTTTCACGGTCATGCAGCTTAGTTTCACTGTTTGTATCTACTCGTTATCACCTTCGCCACAGCCGATGGACTATTATGGACTCCACCTTTCCTTGATCATTGTTGCTGGTTTTGATTTGTTCTTTTTGCATCTTTCATTCATTTGCTCTTTTACCTTTTCATACATCTAGTTTCTCTCTCCCCCCGACTCTCAGTCTGAAGAAGGCTCTCGATCCGAAATGTCACATACATCTGCCTATCTAAAAGCCTCAAACATCCTCATCGTATCTACAACATACTCAAGGCAGCAATGAAATGTTTCCACTTATTGAAATTAACCAATTAATATGGAAATAGGCGAGATCATGTTGCTCACTCTTGCAGAAAAAAAACCCTTTGCTTTTTGGGGCAGAGATTCGTTGACAAGGAGTTTAAGAAAAGTGCAGAACACAATGCTTAACTAGAGGCTGCGGCAGCTTTAGGTTGGAACATGTCACTCTGCCTAAAATGAGCTCCATAATATCATGAGAGGAATAGACAGGGTGAATGCACAGTCTTTTACCCAGAGTAGGGGAATCAAGAACCAGAGGACATAGGTTTAAGGTGATGGGGTAAGATTTAATAGGAACCTGAGAGGCAATTATTTTACACAAAGGATGGTGGGTGTATGGAACATGCTGCCAGAGGAGGTAGTTCAAGCAGGTACTATCACAACATTTAAGAAACATTTAGACAGGTACATGGATAGGACTGGTTTAGAGGGATGTGGGCCAAATGCAGGCTTGAGAGATACAGTGCGGAGAGGCCCTTTGCTCCACTAAGTCTGTGCCGCCCAGCGATCCCCGCACACTTGCACTGTCCTACACATTATGGACACATTACAATTTTACCAAAGCCAATTAACCTACAGACATGTACATCGTTGGAGTGTGGGAGGAAACTGGAGAAATCCCACGCAGTCACAGGGAGAAGGTACAACCTCCGTACAGACAGCACCTGTAGTCAAGATTGAACCTGGGTCTCTGGCGCTGTAAGGCAGCAACTACCACTGTGCCGCC
The DNA here is from genome assembly GCF_053455715.1 of Rhinoraja longicauda. Classification (NCBI taxonomy): domain Eukaryota; kingdom Metazoa; phylum Chordata; class Chondrichthyes; order Rajiformes; family Arhynchobatidae; genus Rhinoraja; species Rhinoraja longicauda. The sequence goes on along the minus strand of NC_135964.1, from coordinate 26,646,449 downwards.
CCTATGGATATGACTCGCGTAGATGGGGCATGTTGGTCATTGTGGGCAAGTTGAGCAGGAGGGCCTGTTTCCACACTGTATGACTCCATGACTGGATACGGTGATTTGGAACTCATCTTTGCACAACAAAATACTTATCTATACATCAAAGAAAGTGGCGTTTATTGTGCACTCCGTCAGTGTTGCCAGCGCAATGATAAGGTGTCCGACCCGCAGACACCGGGGGAACGTGACCGGGCCCAACTCCTCACGTCCAAACTAGGCAAAAGGAGAAGAAATCGGCAACGTCTCCGTAGCGCAAGTTACTGCAACAAAAAAACTTTTTAAAAAAAATAAAAATCACACTGACATTCCCAAAATATTTTTTACTCCACGCAAAGAAACTGAACATGGCTTTTTGTTTTAAATTACAAATCACTGCACGTGGTAAATATCTAAAAGATCCGGCTCTGCTTGTCATCCCCCAAGTGTCAGCGTACAGGTAGTTTGAGTGGTTCATTCAGGTGTTAGTCCAGACCCTGGCTGGAGGTCGTGTCAGCTCAGCTCAGCTCAGGCATTTGTGGAGTAGCCCACGTCGCTCGTCCAGGGGTACAGACCTCCCTCTTGGAGGCTTTGGGAAGGCACAATATCCGATGGTGCAGGCGAGAATCCCAACCAGTAAGGCACTGACTACTCCGTACAAGAGCGGCATCTTGAAGGAGTCTAGCACTGGAGGAGAGGGGCGGAAAAAAGGGAAACAGCAAAAAGTGGAAACAAAAAACGTCAGTGTAAGTATCTTTGATATGCGATTCCTCACACCATTAAGCTACTTCCCGTTTCTATTACCAGCATCTTATCAGTTTACATTAGAGATACGGTGCAGAAACAGGCTCTTGGGCCCACCGAGTCCGCGCCGACCAGCAATCCCACACACTAGGGACAGTTTACAATTTTACCAAAGCCAATTAACCTACAATCCTGCACATCTTTGGAGTGTGGGAGGAAACCGGAGCACCCGGAGAAAATGCATGTTGTCATAGGGAGAACGTGCAAACTCCTTACGGACAGCACCAGTCAAACCCAGGTCCCTGGCACTGTAAGGCAGAGAGTCTAAATAGGTGTCCCACAACATTTCCTGTTCATTCCCTCCACAGATGCTGCCTGACTCGTTGAGTTCCTCCAGCACTTTGCATTTTGATCTTATTATTCAAGTGTATTTATTCACTCATCTGCTCAATTAAACTCTTTCTTTTGGTTCCTAACAATGTTCAAGAAAGAAGCAAAGATTGAAATTCCTTCCCAATAGCATTTAAACCCTTTACTCAAAACTAAACATTCGGGAGTTTTAATTAAAGGTGAAAAATCAAAACAAAACACAAGGTGCTGGAGTAACTCAGCGGGTCAGACAGCATCTCTGGAGAACATGGATAGGTGATGTTTTGAGTCGGGACCTTCTTCAAATCGATTGTAGTAAAGGGTGGTGGTGGGGGGGGAAGGAACTCGAAGGAAGAAAAGGCCAGTACAAATCAGGGCTGGTAACAGATGACCTCAGGCAGGGAGTGATAGGTGGATACAGGTAAGGGGGGGAGGGGCTTGATAGGCAGATGGTTTCAGGTTGGGACCCTTTTTCAGCTGATATATTTTCGCACAGGGTGAATGAAGCACTGGAGTTTTATTCTCCGGTAGATAAGACATAAATTGTTGGAGTAACTCAGTGGGTCAGGCAGCATCTCTGGAGAAAAGGAATAGGTGACATTTCTGGTCAAGACCCATCTTCAGATTGAAAGTTAGGGGAGAGAGAAACTAGAGGCGTGAAAAGGTACACAGAACAAGTGAATAAAAGGTGTGAAAAGAACAAATCAAAGCCAGCAACTGTGATCAAGGAAAGGTGGAGCTCACAATAATCCATTGTTGGCTGTGGGAAAAGGTGACAGAGGTGAAACAAACAGTGAAACTACACAGGACGACAGTGAAACTGGTGGGACAACTAGTGGAGGGAAGGGCGGAGAGAGAGGGAATGCAAGAGTTACTTGAAATGAGAGAAATCAAGATTCACACCACTGTTTTTTTTAAAGATTTAGAGATACAGCGCGGAAACAGGCCCTTCGGCCCAGCGATTCCCGCACATTAACACTATCCTACACACACTAGGGACAGTTTTTACATTTGCCCAGCCAATTAACCTACATACCTGTGCGTCTTTGGAGTGTGGGAGGAAACCGAAGATCTCGGGGAAAACCCACGCAGGTCACGGGGAGAACGTACAAACTCCGTACAGACGGCGCCCGTAGTCAGGATTGAACCTGAGCCTGCGGCGCTGCATTCGCTGTAAGGCAGCAACTCTACCGCTGCGCCACCGTGCCCCCCCTTATAAGCTGCCCAAGCACAATTCATTTGTTCTTTGCACCTTGTTCGTACCTCTAGTTTCCCCTCTCACCTGACACAGTCTAAAGAAAGGAGTCGACCCGAAAAGTCACTTTTCCCCAGAGATGCTGCCTGACCTGCTGAGTTACTGCAGCATTTTGTGTCTATATTTGGTGCCCCCTTTCTGAGCAAATCTCCACTGACCTGAAATATCGATGCGCACGGAAAGGTGAGCGGATTCCTCTGGAGGGATTTGGTCCCATTTCTCCGTCTGATATTTTATCCAGGGTGTCACTTTGCAAAAATAATCTCCAGCGAAACCGCGGTCCGCACAGTGCACTCTCAGTCGGAAGCCGTGCCTGCTAACCCGTTCAACGCTGATCCCACGTGTCGCAAAGTCTTCCTGGTAGGTGACTACCGATCCCCGATCCACCGACACCAAAGGACTCAGTGTGGCATTAAAATGAATTCCTTGGAAGTACCATTCCACTTCATACAAAACATCTATGAGGAAAGTAGATAGATCATTTGGATTAATGAACAGTCCAAGACAATGGGCATTTCTAAATTCAATTCAATCCCATTTATACCCATGATACTATGGGCAGCACAATGGCGCAGCAGTAGAGTTGCTGCCTTACAGCACCAGAGACACGGGTTCGATCTTGACTAAGGGTGCTGTCTCTACACAGTTTGTACATTCTCTCTGTGACCGTGTGGGTTTTCTCTGGGCGCTCCGGTTTCCTCCTACACTCCAAGGACATGCAGGTTGTGGGTTAGTTACTTGGCTTCCGTAAATTGCAAATGTTCCCTAGTGTGTAGGATAGTGCAAGTGTACGGGGTCATCGCTGGTCACCACAGACTCAGTGGGCCGACGGACTTGTTTCTTAAACAACTTAAAACTATATAATTCCACTTTGTTTTAGACTTAAGAAATACAGCACAGAAACAGGCCTTTCGGCCCACCAAGTCTGCGCTAGCCAGCAATCACCCCGTATACTAGCACTATCCTACACACTAGGAGCAATTTACAATTTACAGAAGCCAATTAACCTACAAACTGCACGAGTTTGGAGTGTGGGAAAAAACTGGAGCACCCAGATGAAACCCACGCGGTCACAGGGAGAGCGTACAAACTCCGTACAGACAGCACTTGTAGTCAGGATTGAACTCGGGTCTCTGGCACTGTGAAGCAGCAACTCTACCTCTGCGCCACTGCACCGCTCCATGTTACTAGATGCACAATAACTTGAAACTATATAACGGCAGGATTTGAGAAATATCACGCCACTTGCATCACATTAATACAACCAGGGCAATAACAATACAACCAAGCCAATAACATTCCAGAGGGTTGCATCACCATCTGGTTCAGCAACTCAAACACCCAGGAAAGAAAGGCATCTTTAGAGATCAGGGTGTGAACTGGTGATTGATGGTTGGCACGCACTCGGTGGGCTGACGAGCATGTTTCTAAGACTCACTGTGATGGATGTTTCTTTTTTGTTTGGTGTTAGTTTATGATTGTATGTGTTATTGCATTTTTATTGATTATTCTTATTGGACTTATTGTTGAACAGCGGGTAATGTTTCATTTCACTACACATTTATGTGTATGTGACAAATAAACGACTATTGACTATGCTGTATCTCTAAACTAAACAAGTCTAAAGAAGGGGTTCCAACCCGAAACGTCGCCTATTCCTTTTGTCCAGAGCTGCTGCCTGACCCGCCGATTTACTCCATCATTTTGTGTCTATCTAAAGAGGCAGGGGGCAGCACGGTACGGTGGGGCAGCACGGTACGGTGGGGCAGCACGGCACGGTGGGGCAGCACGGCACGGTGGGGCAGCACGGCACGGTGGGGCAGCACGGTACGGTGGGGCAGCACGGTACGGTGGGGCAGCACGGTACGGTGGGGCAGCACGGTACGGTGGGGCAGCATGGTACGGTGGTGCAGCTGTTGAGCTGCTGCCTTACAGCGCCGGAGACCCACGTTTGATCCTGCCGACAGGAGCTGTCTGTACGGAGTTTGTACGCTCTCCCCGTGACCGTGTGGGGTTTTCCCTGTACAGGTTTGTAGGTTGATTGACTTGGTATAAGTGTAAATTGTCGCTAGTGTGTGTAGGGTGGTGTAATGTGTGGCGATTGCTGGTCGGTACGGACTCAGTGGGCTGAAGGGCCTGTTCCCGCGCAGTATCTCTAAACTAAACTAAACTGCATTGTCTTTTTGCACCCTGCACATCATGTAACTGCATCCCTGACAAATGCAACATTCTCCAAGACGTGTAGATTTTGCGTAAAGCTCTAGGAGTGGGACTGTGTGAGTTGAAGCCAGACCAGATTCTGACATGGCAGCAGCTGCCGTGAAAAGTCACCATGGCTGTCTGAAGGTGCCGAGCAGCCGAGAGTCAATCAGCCCGGTGAAGCTATTTTGGTATCGCACACTATCATAGATCCACAGCATAACGTCTAAAATTACCCGTGGTGTTTGGTATCTCCAGCAGATCAACAATGCAGCACATTTCCAAGGTCTCTCCTTGGTGCACATGAGGTCTCTCTGACTCCAAAGTCACATTAAATCGAGGAGCTGGAGTGCAAAAGGAGACACGTTAATGGATAAGCTTTATAATGCACATCATTAAATACAAACAACCTATTTCCCTTTCCTTTCCTCTAGATAATAATAATAATAATAATAATGCATTACATTTATATAGCGCTTTTCAAACACTCAAAGACGCTTTACAGGGATTACTAGAACATAGAGAAGAAAATAAATAGATAAATAAGTAAACGAACAGAAAAAGGAGACAGAAGGTGAGGTGACGGTCAGTGGTTGAAGGCAGTGCTGAACAGGTGAGACTTCAGTGATGTTTTGAATGTGGCGAGTGAGGAGGAGTCTCTGACGGTTTGGGGTAGTGAGTTCCAGAGGGTGGGAGCAGCGATGGAGAAAGCCCTGTCCCCCCAGGATCTGAGTTTGGACCGGATGGGGGGGGACAGGAGGTTGGCAGCAGCAGAGCGGAGGGTGCAGGTGGGAGTGTGCCTGTGGAGGAGGTCAGTCAGGTAAGATGGGGCCAGGTTATGGAGGGCTTTGTAGGTCATGAGGAGGATTTTGTACTGGATTCTCTGGGGGATGGGGAGCCAGTGGAGCTTATAAAGGACGGGGGTAATATGGTCACGGATCGGGGAGTGGGTGAGTAGACGGGCAGCGGAGTTTTGAATGTATTGAAGTTTACTGATGATTTTTGAGGGTGAGCCATAGAGGAGGCTGTTGCAGTAGTCCAGACGGGAGGTGATGAAGGCGTGGATGAGGGTTTCTGCAGCTGTGGAGGAGAGGGATGGACGGAGACGGGCGATGTTTTTGAGGTGGAAGAAGGCTGTCTTTGTGATGTGTTTGATGTGTTTGTCGAAGGAGAGGGTTTGATCAAAGATGATTCCAAGATTCCGGATGTGAGGGGAGGTGGATACTGGGAGACCATCAATATTGAGGATGAAGTTTTGGGTGGATTTGGTGAGCGTTTTTGGACCAATGATGATGATTTCAGATTTGTTGCAGATTGATAAGGGCATCAAAGGTTACGGGGAGAAGGCAGGAGAATGGGGTTGAGAGGGAAAGATAGATCAGCCATGATTGAATGTCAGAGTAGATTCGATGGGTCAAATGGCCTAATTTTGCTCCTGTGACTTATGAACTTTGGCCTCACAATTCACGCCTCTCTCTTTATCTCACAGCTTTTTTGGCTTCTTCAATGGTTCAATGATACTTTGTCACATGTAACTAAATACAGTGAAATTCTTTGTTTTGCGTCCAATTCAGTAAAATCTTACTACACATTAGCACATTCATACCCAAGTACAAGAGTGCAATGATTGTAGTGTAAGAATAGTAGATCACACTGAGGCAATACAAAAAGAGTCGGCAAGTTTCTGGCGCCACCTTGTATTCTTCAAGTTTCACATTTCGTAAAGGCATAGAGCCTTATCTTGGCCTTGGATCACATGCAGGCAAAGGTACAGTTCTGCCAGCATTTGCTGATCGTCCAATATTTCTTTCAGCAACACCTTTCCTCCATTGAAAATTATAGTTGATGATTATCAGTAAAGTATTCAAGTATGGACACAATTATGGGTAAATCTAACCGTGGCAAACTTGGAACAGCCATGAAACGGAGCATGCAACCTTCCCGCAGACAAACACTGGAGTTTTAGGTGGTGTCTTTATTTGTCTCACTGAAATATTTTAATTCTCTCTCACAATCGGGTCATTACTTTATTGATCTGGCATTAAAATCTCTCTTTACTGAAAATGGGATCCTTATTTAAAAGAGAATCCGAACTTTACAGAACATTTACACTTACTCCAGTGTTGGCCTCTAACATTATATAATGTGGCCCAAGTTGACAAATATTTTCTTCAATAATCCTTACTTTGAAGAATAGCTGAACATTAATGCTCATTTCCATTCAGCCGTGCAGTATTTTAATAATAAGAAGCTACTTTGAAAGATTATTACAAAGTTTGAAAAACAAATCCAATTCCATCAAATGTCATGGACCTTCAAAAGAACCAGTGTTTTCAGCAACTTTGCACCATCCGGAATTTGGAATTTCTAGGTAATTATATTTAAGTTATGTCTGCTTGTCTGTTTATTATTGTCACGTGCACGTCACAGAAACAGTGAAAAGCTTTTGTTTGCGTGCTGCCCAATCAGATCAGAAAATACTAGAGATAAATACAATCAAGCCAAACTCAAGAACAACAGGTAGAGCAAAGAGGAGATACAGAGTGCAGAATATAGTTCTCAGCATTGTAGTGCACCTGTTCCTTAGACAAAGTCCAATGTCCTCAATGGGATAGAGGTGAACTGGATAGTGCCCTAGCTTATGGAAGGACCATTCAGAAGCCCGATAACAGAGGGGAAGAAACTGAGTCCGGTGGTGCGGGCTACACATGAATACAATCAAGCCGTGCACAGTGCAAAGATAAAGGACAAAGGGTACATCATTTAGTGCAAAGATGCTTGGAACGTGCTGCTTGGGGTGGTGGTGGAGGCAGATACAATAGTGGCATTTAAGAAGCCTTTAGGCACATGGAAATGCAGGGATATGGATCACATGCAGGCAGAAGAGATTAGTTTAGCTTGGCATCATGTTCGACCTTCCAGGAGGGCTTGTTCCTGTATTATTCTCTGTTCTACAGTATTGGATTGCAGCAGCATGCAAACTGATGAAGTATGCAGGTACATTGTAGATGGTGTTTCATGCAGAGAAAAGTGAGATGATGCATTTTGGTAGGAGAAATAAGCAAAGGCAGTTTAATTATAAGCATTACGTGCAGGCAGAGGAGAGTAGTTTAACTTTGCGCTGTGCTGGGCACAGACATTGTGGGCAGAAGAGTAAAGGCCTGGATAGAATGGATGTGGAGAGAGAGAGTGTGGTGGGAGAACCTAGGACCAGAGGCACAGCCTCAGAATAAAAGGACGGACATTTAGAAAGGAGATGAGGAGGAATTTCTTTAGCCAGAGGGTGGTGAATCCGTGGAATTCATTGCCACTGCTGTGGAGACTGTCATTGGGTATTTCCAAGGCAGGGATTGACAGATTTGAGATTAGCAGGGGTTACAGGGAGAAGACAGGAGAATGGGGTTGAGAGGGAAAGATAGATCAGCCATGATTGAATGGCAGAGTAGACTCGATTGGCCAAATGGCTTAATTCTACATCTATGACTTATGAACTTATGCGAAGAAGCAACTCCTGTGCTGTATCATGTTAAGTTCCATGAAATCTACTGCATACTTCACCGCAGGATTCACTCAGAGCTCACCGGTTGTTGTAAAGGCGACGGCAATGGGATTTGAGTCATTGGAGACAGCCTCAGCCCACCTTCCATTGTGGTCTTGTACCCACGCCTGGACCAGACAGTAATACGACCCCTGGTCGGAAAACTGAGCCCTGTACAGCCGGAATCGGAATTCCTGGTGGCTGACCTTCTCCAGGACAACGTCTTCCGGCCGGTCCTTGGTGTCCCACTGCTCCAGGTTCACCACCGACTCTCGCGTCAGTGAGATGAGCCTCTTGCTGCCCTGGGTGCCGATGATGGCCGGCTCGTTCATCGCCACCACCACGGAGTAGTAGGGGACCGCCACGTGCTCTGCTGAAACGCTGCACATCATTTCAAACGTGGTCCCCATCACAGCTGCTCGCTTCTCCTCAGTTGCCATGACACTGAGCCCTGGGTCTGAGGGGCAGAGGGGACACCAACATTACTTGCTGAAACACAAGGAACTGCAGATGCTGGTTAATGCACCAAAGGACAGGGTGAGTGTCATATGTATGTGCTACAGTGAAACTCTTTGTTTTGCAAACAACACACAAGTATTTCCAAGAGTCGCCACGTGTTGGGCGCTGACAAAGTTACAAAGGTAATCAATATGGTCTGTTGGTCCCTCTTCCTTCGTCTACCACCCCCACACTCTTCACCGGGTCCATTGCTGTTCTCAGCGTACCCCCCCCCACGCCAGGTCCCTCTGGATGTCTGCTTTAAAACAGCTCACGCCACCCCCAGGGGCGGCAGTGGCATCGCTGGTAGAGCCATTGTCTCACAGCACCAGAGACCCGGGTTCGATACTGACTACGGGTGTTGTCTGTGTGGTGATTGCACGTTCTTCCTGTGACCGCGTGGGTTTCCTCTGAGTGCTCCGGGTTCCTGCCACGTTGTAAAGTCGTGCAGGCTGGTAGGTACATTGCCCCTACTGTGTACGGAGGGGGTGATGAAGTGCAATAGCATAGAACTATGTGTGAACGGGTGATTGATGGTCACCATAGACGATGGGTCAAAGGGCCTGTTTCCATGCTGTATCTTTCTTTCTCACACAAAAGATGGTCGGTGTATGGAACGAGCTGCCGTAGGAGGTAGTTGAGGCCGGTGCTATCGCAATGTTTAAGAACCATTTGCACAGGTACATGGATAGGACAGGTTAGAGAGACATGTGCCAAATGCAGGCAGGTGGGACGTGTAGATGGGACATGTTGGTCGGTGTGGGCAAGTTAGGCTGTTTCCACACTGTATGACTCTATGACAGTGTGTAGGATAGTGTTCGTGTACAGGCGATTGCTGGTCGGTATGGACTTGTGGACTAAAGGGCCTGTTTCCATGCTTTACATTCTATAGACACAGTGATGGAGTAACTCAGCAGGTCAGGCAGGATCTATGAACTAAGTTCCATAGACAAAGTCCAGTGTCTGCAATGGGGTAGAGGTGAATGGGACAGTACTCCCAGCTTGTGGCTATGTAAAGCAGCAACTCCAAAACTGCACACTGTGTCACCCCCTCAGAAAATAACAGCATAGCACCTGGTCAGGGGAACAAAGTCCTCACAGAAAGTTGAGGGACATTTTACCTTCAGTTTTCCAGAACATTACAACAGCAGAGGAAAGTATTTCCTGTTTTTTCATCCACGTGTTTCCTCGTTGTTTAATCCAGGCAGAAATGTTGCAAAAATATTCCCCTCTGTCAGAGACAGACGCATACTGCATCTGAAACTTGAACGTATGTGGCCTGGGTTTGGTAAAGGTTATCTCTCCCTTTTGGGCTCGCTCGTTATAGTCAGGGTTCAGTTTCAGAGTCCAATCTTGATCCATCTCTGCTATTGGCCTGCTCTCACCAGCAACTCCATCGGACCCCGTCGGCTTGAAGTACCAGGCCACGGTTAGCTTGGCTTCATCGGCATTGTACAAGTCCAACACTTCGCACTCAAGCTCCACTGGTTCCCCTGAGGAATCTGGCATCTTCGAGGAGCTGGAGTGAATGGTGTACGTGGGATCTGCAAACATTAGAACAGAGAGGTGGATACAAGCAACTGCACAGAGTCATAGTCACACAGCGTGGAAACAGGCCCTTCATCTCAGTTTGCCCACGCTGACCGACATGGCCCATCTACACTAGTCCCTCCTGCCCATATCCCTCTAAACCTTTCCTATCCATGTACCTGTCCAGATGTCAGTTCCTAAAACAGAGGTTGCCTCTCACAAAAAGACACAAAGTGCTGGAGTAACTCAGCAGGTCAGGCAGCATCTCTGGAGAACATGGACAGGTGACGTTTCGGATCCGGACCCTTCTTCAGATTCCTCTTTAATATAAATGCAACTGACAATATGATGTCAACATTATTATCTATGAGGGTCACCTTTCAATAGACTGAGGTACCATTAATTGCCAGAAGAAGGTTCCTAACCCAAAATGTCACCAATCCATGTTCTCCAGACACACTGCCTGAGTTAATCCAGCACTTTGTGCCTTTTTGTGACTGTGGGCCGAAGGGCCTGTTTCCATGTTGTCTTTTTCAATCAATCAATCAAACAATCTTTCAGAGAGTCACAAAGAACTGCAGATGCTAGTTCACAAAAAGCTGGAGTAACTCAGCGGGTCAGGCAGCATCTCTGGTGAACATTGGTAGGTGACGTTTCTGGTCGGAACCCTTCTTCAGAATTAACCTCACACATTCGGTGGTGCAGCGGTAGAGTTGCTGCATTACAGGCCAGAGACCAGGGTTCTGCATGGAGTTTGTACGTTCTCCCCGTGATTCTGTGGGTTTTCTCTGGGTGCTTCGGTCTCCTCCCACACTCCAAAGACATGCAGGTTTGTAGGTTATTTGGCTTCGGTAAAAATTGTAAATTGTCCCTAGTGTGTAAGATAGTGCTAGTGTACAGCTTGATCATTGGTCAGCATGGACTTGGTGGCCGAAGGGCCTGTTTTCACACTGTATCTCTCTAATCTCTATTCTAAAAATTTAGAATGTAGCAAAACAGGAAACTTAAGGGTGATGATAGCCAGGATCTGAATAACACCATATAAAACTTCTGGATATTGATAGGCTCTTGCCAGACAAGGCAGTGTGTCTATTTTATCCATATTCTCCAGATATGCTGCTGAGTTACTCCAGCACTTTGTGAATCTTGTCCAAAGGCTGGTTTAGTAGTTTAGACATGCAGTGTGGAAACAGGCCCTTCGATCCACCGAGTCCATGTCAACCAGCGATCACCCGTACACTAGCATTTTCCTACATATTAGGGACACTTTACAATCTTTTACCAAAGCCAACTAACCTACAAACCTGCATGTCTTTGGAGAATGGGAGGAAACCGGAGCACCTGGAGAAAACCCACGCGGTCACAGGGAAAACGTACAACTTCCAGATAGACGGCATCATTAGTCAGGATCGAACCTGGGTCTCTGGCGCTGTAAGGCAGCAACTCTACTGCCAAACCACTGTGCCCCTGCCTTCCTTTCAGAAGGAAGCTGGAATGCCCTTTTCTCTCCAATGGCTTTGCTAAACCAAAGTGTAAATTGGAAAAACATGCCTCCAACCAGCATTCTTTGCAATGACAACCATTAATTTATCTTCATATAATTAACTTCATTAGAATCGATCCTATTTCAGCACTGCGTAATGTCAAGGAGTCACTTGCAATCAACACAAAGGCATTCCATGCTCGCTCAACTTTATGTGATGTTGCTAATCATACACAATTACTCGCTCACGCAAAATGATGAAGATCTTTAAGGATGCTTTCCAAAACCCGATTTTTAGGGTGGCACGGTGGTACAGCGGTAGAGGTGCTGCCCTGCAGCGCCAGAGACCTGGACTCAAGCCTGACTGTGGGTGCTGACTGTGCAGAGTTTGTACGTTCTCCCTATGACCGTGTGGGTTTTCTGTGGGTGCACCGGTTTCCTTCCACACTCCAAAGATGTGCGGGTTTGTAGGTGAATTGTCTTCTGCAAATTGTAAATTGTCCCTTGTGGGTAGGATAGAGCTAGTGTACAGGGTGATCGCGGGATGGCCTCTTTCCGTGCTGTATCTCTAAAGTGTAAAGGAGGAGATTACCTAGAAGTGTCACAGTGACGTGGAGAGGATCGGAAGTCTTCGCTGCTGCGTTGCGCTTTAACCCATTGGTATGTGGGACCCAGACAGAGGCGGCACAGTAGTAATATCCACTGTCTGCTTCGTCGACTTGTTGCACTTTCAGTCTGTATTCGCTGCTGCTAATCCTGTTCAACGTGACAAAGTCCGAGTTGTTGACGATGGCTGCAAGGTTCATGTGCACCAGAAGTTTGCTGCTTTGAGTATCCGTCGGCAGAGATGTGCTGAAATACCAGCCAACCTCAACACTGAAGTCATCGGTACCGGTTACACTGCAAACAAGATCAATCTCGTCACCTTTGTTCAACGTGAGGATCCCTCCACTTGCAGAGACCTTTAGAGTCTGGGCTGTAACACAGACATCACATTCTTTAGTAAAAACTTCCTCCCTGCAAAGAGTATTTCAAGCACGATGAAAGACACCAAGTGCTAAAGCAACTCAGTGGGTCCGACAGCATCTCTGGAGAACATGGATAGGTGATGTTTCCGGTCTGGAACCTTCTAGAACCTATGTTTTCCAGTGATGCTGCTCGACCCACTGAGTTACTCCAGCACGGTGTTTTTTTTTTGTAACCCAGCATCTGCAGGTCTTTGTTTCTACTACTTCTGAGATTAATAGCCCTATTCTGTCCCAAAAGCATCATGGCAGATAAATGGTCATGCATTCACATGCAAATGATCAAAATAAAAATTAGAAGCTAGTTCTCACTTAAGCACATTTACTCACAAGCATACGTACAAGGAACTGCAGATGCTGGAATCTTGAGCAAAGCACAAGCTGCTGGAGGAACTCGGAGTCAGGCAGGGAATGGACAGGCAACATTTTGAGTTGGGACCCTTCTTCAGTCTCAAAAAGTCTGACTTCAGTCTAAAGGAGGATCCCGACCTGAAATGTCACCCATCCATTCTCTCCACAGATGTTGCCCAACCCATCGAGTTCATCCAGCACTTTGTGAGATACTCAACCCTCTCTTCATGCCTGTGCCATTAACTCCCTCGTCAAGCAGTAATTCCAGGCATCTGGCATATACCCACACACATCTCCTTCACCCAGCTTTTGGACCTTTCCACAAATGGTGATACTGGCAATGAATTATCTTGGAGCAACCCAGAGGAATTGCTGCAACAATTATGTTGGCGTACGATGAAACTACGGATGCTGGTTTATACTGAAAATACTCAAAATCTGTGGAATTCTCTGCCACAGAAGGCAATCAGTGGAATTCTCTGCCACAGAAGGCAGTGGAGGCCAATTCACTGGATGTTTTCAAGAGAACGTTAGATTTAGCTCTTAGGTTAAGGGAATCAAGGGATACGGGGAAAAAGCCGAAACAGGGTGCTAATTTTAGATGATCAGCCATGATCATATTGAATGGCGGCGCTGACTGGAATGGCCAAATGGCCTATTCCTGCACCTATTTTCTATGTATCAATGTAAAATGCTGGAGTAACTCAGCGGGTCAGGCATCATCTCTAGAGAAAAGGAACAGGCAATGTTTCAGGAGTTACTCCAGCATTTTGTGTCTATTATCTTCAATGTATATAAAGGCACCTTCCAGTCTTGTAATCCTATGGAAAAAATGTCTCCTTGCTCTCCTCTCACATTTAAATCTTGTATCTGTGTATTCTCAATTTGATTCTACTATGATTAGTTAAATATAATGCAAATTTTAATTCCCACTTTTGAGAGGACTAATTATCACAGGCAAATCTTGAGCATATAGCCCGTCCCATCAAACTCCCTCCTCACTCCCGTCCCAACTCCCTCCTCACTCCCGTCCCAACTCCCTCCTCACTCCCATCCCAAGTCCCTCCTCACTCCCCTCCCAACTCCCGTCCCACCAATTCCCTCCATGCCCGTCCCAACTCCCTCTTCATGTCCGTCCTTACTCTCTCCTCATGTACCCCCCACCTCCCTTTCACGTCTGTCCCACCAGTTCCATCCAGACTGTGGATCCACCCATTAAAATGGGCGGTCCACCTATCTGCCAAAATCCGACTGAAGATCTGGCAACGAGATACCTAGTGGCTGAACTTCGATGGTTTTGATGGTTGCCTTTTTCTCATGGAGCTTCTTCCAGTTGAAGCCATCTTCTTTGACCCATTCGGCTGCCACACAAGAGTAGACACCACTGTCCTCCAGCTGCAAGTGGTCAATGACGAGCCTGAAGATGCCGTTTCCCTCCAAGCCCATCCTAACGTCGCCGTGCCGATACCGATTGGTGTACGAAGACCCGGGTAGTAACTGGTCATCTGCAGAGAAGGACAGGATGTCCTCTGGCCCACCTCCGTTTTTGGTCAACTGCCACGTGACGGAGAGATGGGTGGAAACGGTTGATGATGTTGACGTTGACGCAAAACACTGCATCTCCATTGGTGTCCCTTCTGTGTGGTTTGTGTTGGTTAGGCTGCTAGACTTTACAGGCAGCACAGCAAGTTTATCAGGAATCACTGTATGAAATCATGAGAGGATTAGGCCAGGTAGATACACAATGTCTCTTTGCATAGAGTAGCGAGATCGAGAACCAGAGGACATAGGTTTAAGGTGAAGGGAGAAACATATAATAGGAATGTGAGGGGTAACATTTTCACACTGTGGTTGGTGCATGAAACAAACTGCAATAGGAGGTAGTTGAGGCAGGGACTATTGCAACGTTTAAGAAACAATTAGACAGGAACACGGATAGGTCAGGTTTGGAGGGATATGGGCCCAATGCTGGCATATTGGACTAGTGTAGATGGGACATGTTGGTTGGTGTGGGCGTTGGCCCAAAAGGCCTGTTGCCACGCTGTATCACTCTATGACACTGATAAAAGAATGCATCAAGATTACCAACTAAACAAAAAGAGGGGAATGATTTAATAGGAACCCGAGTGTGAACGATTTCAACTCAAAGGGTGGTGGGTGTGTGGAACGAGCACAGCAAGTTTATCAGGAATCACTGTATGAAATCATGAGAGGATTAGGTCAGGTAGATACACAATGTCTCTTTGCATAGAGTAGCGAGATCGAGAACCAGAGGACATAGGTTTAAGGTGAAGGGAGAAACATATAATAGGAATGTGAGGGGTAACATTTTCACACTGTGGTGGGTGCATGAAACAAACTGCAATAGGGGGTAGTTAAGGCAGGTACTATCGCAACGTTTAAGAAACATTTATACAGATGCAATCAAAATTAATAGCAAATTAATGCACAAAGGGTGGAACTTACCCTTTAAGCTCACACTGACTTCATAATTTCCATTGCTGTTTGCGTCTGTACTGGGAGTCTGGCACTGATATTTCCCCTCATCCTCGAACTTTACACTTTTGAAGCGCAGCTCAACAGAGCTGTCATCCAGCCTCTCCACCCAAATGTCACCAGCTGCAACCTTGTCCTTGTACTCGGCATCGGAAAACTCCGGTTCCAACGTACTGATCACCTTCAGCAAACCGCCGTTGCGGTACACAAACCAATCGAAATTTTGCTCAGAGGGCCCTTGGTAGTCGCTGACATTGCAGGGAATACTGACTGGCGTTTTCACCACACGGTACAGGGGACCGGTCGGGACTTTTACAACACGGCCTAAAGTCAGCCCTGCAAGACACAGAAAAACAAGCAAACGATGAACACTTTTCTAATTAGGCCAGGACAGAGTGGACGTGGAGAGGATGTTTCCACTACTGGGAGAGTCTGGGACCAGAGGGCACTGCCTCAGAATAAAAGGAGGTACCTTTAGAAAGGTGATGAGGAGGAATGTCTTTAATCAGAGGGTGGTGAATCTGTGGAATTCATTGCCTCAGAAGGCTGGGGAGGCCAAGTCAGTGGATATTTTTAAGGCGGAGATTGAAAGATTCTTGATTATTAAGGGTGTCAGGGGTTACGAGGAGAAGGCAAGAGAATGAGGTTGAGAAAGATAGATCAGCCATGATGGAATGGCAGAGTAGTCTTGATGAGCCAAATGGCCTAATTCTGCTCCTGTAATACGTAGAATATTTGACAACATGAGAATTCACCATATCCAGACTAACACGAATTCTATAAACGCTTGCAAGTGAGAAATAAACATAATGGCCACACCTGATCGAAAATTAACTGCTGCTGTTTATTTAGGTCTATTATTGTCACGTGTACTGAGGTACAATAAAACCTTTTGTTTTTCAGGCGATGCAAACAGATCAGATAATACCACACATGAACATAAACAAGTCAATCTCAAGTACAATAAGTAGAGCAAAGGGGAAGATAGGGTGCAGTATATAGTTCTCAGCAACGTAGTCACAAAGTTATACAGCAAGGAAACAGGCTCTTGGGCCCAACTTGCGCAAACCGGATATGATGCCCCATCTATATCATATCCCTCTAAACCTTGCCTATCCATGTACCTGTTCATATGACTTTTAAATCTTGTGAGAGTACCTGCCTCAACTACCTCTTCTGGCAGCTCATTTGCTCTATCTACCAAACCCTGTGAGAAATCGTAGCTCATTTAAATTTAGTTTTAGAGATACAGCGTGGTGACAGGCCCTTCAGCTCAGTGTCCACACTGACCAGTTCACAATAGTTCTACGTCATCCACTTCCCACACATTAGGAGGGTTCCAGAGGGCTACTTGACCTACAAACCCGCACGTCTTTGGGATGCGAGAGGAAACCGGAGCACCCGGAGGAATCTCACGCGGTCACACGGAGAATGTGCAAACTCCACACACACAGACAGCACCCGAGGTCAGGATCGAACCCGGGTCTCTGGCGCTGTGAAGCAGAAACCTTACCAGCTGCTCCACTGTGCCACCCCCAATTTGTAGTGCAAATTGCTGAAAATGGAAGCAGTTATTTTTAAAAAAAAATGAACTGGAGAAGAGGCTGGCATCTTCTTAATCAGGCAGAATAATGAATGCAGCAATTACAATGCAAGAACCGCCATAGAAGCTGACTCTCAAATCAATACAGGAAATATTAGCGATAAGCATTTGCGGAGCAGAGTTGGGAGGGCAGGGGGAGGGGAGAACAGATGGAGGGGGGAAAGAGAGAAAAGGGGGGATCTGAACAGAGAATAACATTAGAAGCTGATATCTTAAGTTTTGCATTCTTAAAATGTACAATTATTGAAGATAAAAGTATTTAAAATCCAGACGTATTGGGTTCTCGAACATAGAACAGGTAGGATCAGGCCCTTCGGCCCACATAGTCCGTGCGAAACATGATGCCAAGTTATATACTCACCTCCGCCTGCACATGATTCCTGTCCTTCGATTACTTGCATAACCATGCGTCTATCAAAAAGTTTATTAAATGCCACTACACATCTCCCTTAAACTTTGCCCCTCTCTTTGACACTGTGGTGGTGGGCCGGATCTCCAACAACGATGAGAAGGCCTACCGGGAGGAGGTGGCTGATCTGGCACTCTGGTGTCAGGACAATAGCCTCCTCTTGACTGTCACTAAAACAAAGGAGCTGATTGTGGACTTCAGAAGGGCTAAACATCCAAGGACGTACATGCCACTGGAGATAAATGGGTCGATTGTGGATAGGGTGAGCAGTTTTAAATACTTGGGAGTCCGCATCGCAGAGGATCTGACGTGGGCAACGCACATTGCCGCACTGGTGGGTAAGGCTAAGCAGCGCCTTTACCACCTTAGACAACTGAGGAAATTCAGAGTGTCTCTGAAGATCCTTCATTGCTTCTACTCTGGGGCTGTAGAGAGCATCCTGTCCGGCAACATTACAGTCTGGTTTGGGAACAGCTCTGCCCAGGACAGGATGGCCCTGCAGAGAGTAGTGCGTTCGGCAGAACGCACCATGGGAACTACACTCATCCCCCTGCAGGACCTATACATCAGGAGGTGCAGATCCAGAGCAAGTAAGATCATGAGGGACCCCTGCCACCCCAGTAACGGACTGTTCCAGATGCTACGATCAGGCAAACGCCTCCGCTGTCACGCTGTGAAAACGGAGAGGATGAGACGGAGCTTCTTCCCACAGGCCATCAGGACTGTCAACTTTTATAACCCCAGAGACTAATTTTTTGTCGACACTAATAGTAACTTATTAACTTTATTTATATGCTGTAACTGTAATTCTTTTTGTGCACAACCCGCAGGCATTGCCACTTTCATTTCACTGCACATCGTGTATGTGTATGTGACAAATAAATTTGACTTGACCATAAAGCTCCACCCTCTAGTATCTGACATTGCACCCTGGGAAAAAACATTCTGACTGTCTACCACAGCTAGGCCTTCTCATAATTTTATATACTTCTATCAGGTCTCCCCTCGACATCCGATATTCCAAAAACAATCCAAGTCTGTCTAACCTCACTTTTAGCTAATACCCTCTAATCCAGGCAACATCCATGTAAACCTCTTCTGCACCCTCTCCAAAGCATTCCAGAATTGTTCCTAAAGTGGGGCGACCACAACTGCAGACAATACTTTAAATGCTTCAGTTTTTTAAATTTCTAATATTGAACAATGCCTTCTAGATTAAAGCACAAAGTGCTGAAGTAACTCATCTCTGGCGGAAATGGATAGACTTCAATTTGGGTGGACACACTTCTTCAGATAGTACAGGAGCAGACTCTTATAGACTCATAGAATCATACAGTGTGGAAACAGGCCCTTCAACCCAACTTGCCCACACCGACCAACATGTTCTATCTACACTAGTCCCACCTGCCTGCGTTTGGCCCGTATCTCTCTAAACCTGTCCTATCCATGTGCCTGTCAAAATGTTTCTTAAACATTGCAATAGTCCCAGCCTCAACTACCTCCTCCAGCAGCTAGTTCCAGAGACCCACCACTCTTTGTGGAAAAGTGACCCTTCAGGTTCTTATTAGATCTTTCTGCCCTCGCCTTAAACCTATGTCCTCTGGTTCTCGATTCCCTTACTCTGGACAAGAGACTGTGTGCTTACCCGATCTATTCCCCTCATGATCTTGTACACCTCTATAAGGACACCCCTCATCCTCCTGCGCTTCAAGGAACAGAGTCCTAGCCTGCTTAACGTCTCCCTATAGCTCAGGGCCTCGAGTCCTGGCGACATCCTCGCAAAGACTTCTGATTTACCCCAAGTGACACATTATAACCTCAACTTCAGTCTTGAATGATGCAACATTATGTCACCGATGCAAAGAATGTCACTGCGTTTGGGTACATAAGGTAGCATTGAACCATTGAGGAACACAAACGTGAAGGCACTAGGACTAGAGCAATCTACTGTTCAGTCAGTAGAGGTGAGAGCACAGGCAAGGTTCCTCGCCTTCCAACCAAGAACAAAGTGGCGATAATAAAACCAATTGATGAACTGTGGACAGTACTGCCAAATTTTATTGCATATTAAGAATTGGTGTCCAGGGTTACCAAATTATACAAGATTAGATTACTTTGTAGGGTTGCGTAACACAAAAGAAACATAAACAAAGAAGTCTTGGAGCTTGCGGGAGGCAGGGCAATAACTTCAGAAGCCCAGCACACACGGATAAGGAAATGTTTTACCTGCTTAAAGCAGTTCCCTTTCCTGTGCTAATAATGTTTATCTAGTTAGACAATAATACTTTCCTGTCAATCTGAAAAAATATGCCTCCTTAGTTTTTTTATTAAAATGTTGGGAAAATAAACATTATAAAAAAGTAAGAAATGCTGCTGTTGGGAGTGAAGGTTTAAAAGAGTGGAGCAATTGTAATGCGTGATTTCACATCCGCTTCTAGGACCAGAACATAGAGAGTTGCCTGGATTGGGTGCCATCTTGGAATTCAGAGAGACACAGGAACTGCAGATGCTGGTTTGCAAGGCAAAAAGATACAAAGTGCTCGAGTAACTCAGTGGGTCAGGTAGCATCTCTGGAAACAATATTGCGTTTCTTTAGGGAATGCATCGTTTGCTGTTTTCAACCTTAACAAAGATGTTTTTTTAATTCACGGATCACGGTTGTTTCTGCAAGGTGGTCTTTTACCATCAGGCAGTTATGCGGCACCACTTTTGTGATAACAGACAAAGTGCTGGAGGAACTCAGCAGGTCAGGCAGCATCTGTGGAGGGAATGGAAAGGCGACGTTTCGGGTCAGAACCCTTCTTCGGTCTTTGAGGGAGGGGGGTCTGGAGTCATAGGTGGGGCAGACCCGGTGCTGAATCCCTTCCCCTGTACCACCCCACCCCTCAGCCTGAAGAAGGATCATGACACGAGATGTCACCAATCCATATCCTCCAGAGATGCTGCCCGACCCGCTGAGTTACTCCAACACTTTGTGTCCTATTTTGGTAAACCAGCATCTGCAGTTCCCTGTGTTTTCACCCCTCACCTCAGCTACGGGTCACTTGTGGCTAACGGCTGCGGCTCTCTGGCAGTCTGTTTGTCTTTTTTTTGTGTGTGTCGGTGTTGGGATGGTTTTTGTTTCTGTTTTTGGCTGTGTATGTGTGGGGTGTGTGGGGGGGGTGTGGGGTGGGGTGGGGGAAACCTTTCTTTTATTAGGTCTCTTCCCCGGGGCGCAGCTCGGCCGCGGGGCCTTCCATCGCCCGTGGGGCCTTCCAGCTCGGCCGCTGGACTTAACATCGTCGGCGCGGCTCGGCCGCTGGACCTAACAGTGCCCGGCGCAGCTCGGCCGCGGGGCCTTCCATCGCCCAGTATGGCCGCGGGACGGTTCAGTGCTCGGTGCGGCTCGGCCGCGGGGCCTTCCATCGCCCGGTGCGGCTCGGCTGCGGGACTTAACATCGCCGGCGCGGCTTGGCCGCGGGACGTTTCAGTGCCCGGTGCGGCTCGGCCGCGGGACTTAGCAGCGGCCACGGTGCCTTCCATCGCCCGGCGCGGCTCGGCCGCTGGACTTAACATCGCCGGCGCGGCTCGGCCGCGGGACGTTTCAGTGCCCGGTGCGGCTCGGCCGCGGGACCTTCCATCCCCTTGCGGGGGCTGTGCGTGTCGGTTGCCTCGGTAGGGGTCGAGCTGCCTGTCCGTGGGTGCGGGGGGGAAGAGAGTGGAAGTTTTGTTGCCTTCCATCACAGTGAGGGGGTGTTTGGAGTCACTGTGATGGATGTTTGTGTTGGGGTCGTGTGTCCTGTGTTCTTTTCTTTTTTGCTGTGTCTTGTGACTGCTGAAATTTTGTTCGGTATTTATACCGAATGACAATAAAGTTCTGTTATACTGTTATGTTATACCTGGGTGGCATTCAAATGCATTGTTGCAGTCAATAGTTCAAGTCCCTTCTAATTTACTGGACTCAAGATGCAAGTTATCAGTAAGAACGTCAAAGGCTATGGGGAGAATGGGGTTGAGAGAGAAAGATAGATCGGCCATGATCAAATGGCAGAGTAGACTTGATGCGCCAAATGACCTAATTCTGCTCCTATGTTGTAAGACATGGGGAGCTAAATTTGCATCCAATTTCCTTAAATTACATTCTTGGCAGCATAATGTTGTCTTGCACGGGCCTGTTTTGCATGTGGATCATTTGCAGAGGTGTCTTTATGTAGTAGATGCACCAATCAAATTAGTTCTCAACTTTACCTGAGGGAAGAATGTGAAATTTATTGTCAGTGGAGTGCTGAAGTCCACCATCTGGAAACATTCTGATCGACAAATCCAGTTAGCTCCAACATCGTAATGTCAAGCCAAATAGAAACCCAACTGGCCGTGACACCAGATGAGATACAAACTCCCTCAATCGTTCCCAAAATGGATGTGTGAATTTTCCATTATTCCCACTGCAGGTGGTTTAGTTAAGTTTTAAAGATACAACATGGAAACAGGCCCTTTGGCCCACCAAGTCCATGCCGACTAGCGATCACCTCGTGTAGTAGTTGTGTCCTACACACTAGGGACAATTTACAGAAGCTAATTAACCTACAAACCCGCATGTCTTTGGGATGTGGGAGGAAACCTGAGCATCCGGAGGAAACCCATGTTATCACAGGGAGAACGTACAAACTCCTTACTGACTGCACCTGTAGTCAGGATCGAACACGGGTCTCCAGCGCTGTGAGGCAGCAACTCTGCCGCTGCACCACTCTGGTCTATCGTGACAAACTAATTCAGCTACCCTCCCTTTCCCAACTTTAAGCAGATATCTCTTTCTGTGCTGTCTCAGAAACTAGCATTTCTCATGAACTATACTGCCTTCGTAAAATATAAACATCATTAAGAGCCCATATATGTGAACTAGCTTTTCAAAACCCCAAAACTTAGGCTTTATCTAAGGAACTGATGCGCTACAATGCTAACTTTGCTCGACCTATTGTACCCGAGTTTGAACTGATTGTATCTATGTACAGTAGAAGTAAAGGAGTGGAGTTTGGTTTGGAGATACAGCATGGAAACAGGCCATGCTGTATCTCACAGTGCCCATGCCGGCCATCAATCACCTGTTCTGAAGTCACCCATTTCAGATTTCCAACATATTTATTGTCAACACAGTCAATAGATCACTACAAGTCAAATTTGTGGCTGTTCCAGACGTCTGTGGAGGCCAAGTCACCGGGAATCTTTAGAAATTGCCAGGTTCTTGATTAGCATGGGCGCCAAAGGTTAAGGGGAGAAGGCAGGAGAATGGGTTGGGATGGAAAGATAGATCAGCCATGATCAAATGGCGAAGTAGACTTGATGGACCGAATGGCCTAATTCTGCCCCTAGGTCTTATGACCTTATAAGGAACTAGAATAAAAGTCTAGTTAATTAACAATTAACACTGTGGATGTGCCAAGACCTCTCCTTACCTACCATGTCCTGGGGTACCTGTCCACCACCGACCTTCAGCACACTTGATTCCAGTCTTTCCGGGTTATCCATTTTGCCGGACCAACAGAGGTCACGGCCTCCAAGAGGAGTTGAACAGTACCGGAACAGTCCACCTAGGCAGCTGCGGGGCCGAGATACTGGCCGCAAAGTTGGCTATGGGAACAGATCTGCCGGCTCCAGCCGGGCGGGAGTTCCAGAGCACCAGCTGCAGGGGGGGAAACTCGACTCCCGATCAGCCGCGATGTCCCAATGAGGTCGAGATCGGCCGCCTCACCTGGCCTAGGAACCACATTTTTTGGGGGACGGATTTCAAGTGCACTCTCGTAATTTTGCCCAGAAAATCGGTGGTGGACCTGTACTCCATTAATCTGTCAGTTTGTCCAGTCTTGTTCAGCCCTGCTTTCAGAAACAGAATCCAGCAGCTGATAAACACGAAAATCGTCTAAGCCTCAACAATGCAAAGATATTCCCCATCGCCATATTTATATAAACAAATAGCTTCAGATTACTAGGGTCCGGAAGTGATAAGTTTATAAATTCATAGTTCACGTCATATGAGCTTAATTAGGCAATTTGGCGCATAATTAGGCCATTTGGCCCATAATGTCTGCACCGCCATTGAATCACGGCTGATTTATCTTTTCCACTCAACGCCATTCTCCTGCCTTGGCATTATGCAGATACAAGGAACTATAGATGCTGGTTTACATAAAAAGACACATGGTGCTGGAGTACCTCAGCGGATCAGACAGCATTTCTGGAGAACATGGATAGGTGACGTTTTAGGTGGGGAACTTTCAATCTGAATTATGTTCCTGACCCAAAATGTCGTTGAGTTGCTCCAGCACCATGTGTCTGGTCTTGGCATCATGATCAGCAGTCATTGTGGCCGCAGGGCCCGTTCCTGTGCAGTGCTACTCGACGTTCTATCTGTGTTCTATCGTTCTTTATGTCTAAAATCGAGGCTGAAATTTATTTGCCAGTTTTGCTCAAATCAATCAATCTTTAGCTTAGTTGAGTGATACAGCATGGATTTTTCGGCCCACCGAGTCCTCACCAACCATCGATCACCCATTCACACTGGTTCGATGTTATATACATTCTATCACTTTTATATCTAAAATGAATGACTTCACACTTGTCTGGGTTGAAATCTCTTTGCAGTATTGCTCATTCAATTAATCTTTGAATCTTAATTTATCTATACTGCTGTCAATGTCCTTTACTTCTGAATCATTTGCGAGATTGGATACACAGCCAGTCATCAGACATGGCAATAAAAAGTGAATACTTGGATTTAGATCACCTAACCTTGAGGGACGGACGCCACTTGTCACGCCTACACAGCCGTTACCTTTACAGCCTCTCTTACTACTCAGCCAGTTTCCTAGATCAATAAATTGTAATCAATTTCACAAGCTTCTATTTCAGTGAACAACTTTATGAAGGACTACAGAAAATTTGAACAGTTTTCCAGAAGACATTTCACTAACGTTTCCTCTCCACTACTTTTGTTACACCTCTCATGTTCCCCCGGGACATATGAGGCCCTTCACTCCATCAAGTCAATGGCAGCTTTCAGAGCATTTCCACCAGTCCCATTTTCCTGCAGCTTATTCTTTCTCACCTGCCCCTCAGTTTTCTGTCCCAGTTGTGCATTTACAGCAGCCAATAAATTCACAACCAGCGTTGGAGCACTTGAGGGAAACACAGCCAATCACAGCGAGTTCATGCAAAATCCACACATGTAGACGCAAAGAACTGCAGATGCTGGTTTACAAAAAGAGCCACAAAGTGCTGGAGGAACTCAGTGGGTCAGACAGCATCTGTGGAGGACACAGATGGGTGACATTTCGGGTGGACACCCTTCTTCAGATTGAAAGGTCGCACATCCATTCCTGCCACAGATGCTGCCTGACCCGCCGAGTTCCTCCAGCACTTTGTGCTCTCTGCAAGATCCCAGCATCTGCGGTTCTCCATGCCTCCACAAGATTCGGTAAAGTCAAACAATTTTCCATTTCATGCTGGTTCTTTGAACGGCAAAAAAATGGAATTTGTTCAGCCGTAAGATCGAAAAGGTGCAGAGAAGATTTACGAGGATATTGCCAGGACAAAAAAGGCCTGAGCTATAGGTAGAGGATGAGCAGGCTAGGACTCTATTCCTAGGAGTACAGGAGGATGAGGGGTGATCTTATAGAGGTCTACAAAATCAAGAGGAATAGATCGGGAGACGTAGAGTCTCTTGCCCACAGTAGGGGAATCGAGAACCAGAGGACATAGGTTTAAGGTGAGGAAGGAAAGATTTAATAGGAACATGAGGAGTAACAAGGTGGGTGTATGGAATGAGCTGCCAGAGGAGATAGTTGAGGCAGATTTTTTGGAAACTATCACAACATTTAAGAAACATTTGATAGTTTAGAGCAATTTGGGCCAAATGCAGGCAGTGGGACGAGTGTAACTAGGAGATGTGGGCAAGTTGGGCCGAAGGGCCCGTTTCCACGCTGCATGACTCTATGACTCTTAAGTCCATTAGTCATAGGAACAGAAGTAGACCATTCAGCCCAGAGAGTCTACTCCGCCATTCAATCATGGTTGATCTATCTCTCGCTCTCAACCCCATTCTCCTGCCTTCTCCCAGCCACTTGACCCTTCATCACAACTTTCCGACAGAAACACAGCTGATTTACCACCATGCTTTGTTATTGAACTGAGTCATATTATTATTATTATCCCAGGATGCACAAGAAACCAGATAAGCTGAAATCTTGAGTGAACCACGAACTGCTGGAGGAACTCAGCAGGTCAGGCAGTGTGTGTGGAGGGAGATGTGTTCTGCCCATTTCCTTCCACAGATGCTGCCTGACCCGCTGAGTTCCTCCAGCATTTTGTGTTTCGCTTGAGATTCCAGCGCCTGCAGTTCCTTGTGTATCGGGTAACAAGGTGCTAGAATATAATTGTGGAGGGACTCAGTGCTGAGAAGAATTACCCACCAAAGAATATAACGGACATTTATTTTGCTTCCACTTTTCTCAAGATTTCACCACCTGCAGTTCCTTGCATCTCCAAAAGAAATCTTGTGCCTATTTAACACATTTGCAATCCTTATCTCAAAGTTGGTAAATCGGTCTCCCAGAGGAAAATAAAAATGTTACTCTTTGTTTAGAACACAATTCTAGGAATTAACACAAACCGCGCCATCCTCTCGCCTCCCACAGCCGACTCGGAAGCCCCAGAGCGTTGCCCAGGGCATGGGAGGTTTGCCCCCAGTCTGTTCAGCTATCCTCTCTGGGGATCCACGCACCTTATCTTCTCATCTCCACCCCTTTCCGCAAAGACCCGTACCTCCACAACTCCCCGGTTAACGCATTCCTTCCCACCCAAACCCTCTCCATGTACCTTCCCTTGCAACTGCAGGAGGTGCAACACCTGTCGCTATTCCTCCTCCCTCGACTCCGTCTAGGGACCCCGACAGTCCTTTCAGGTGAGGCAGAGGTTCACTTGCAACTCCCCATGGAGGAGCCTTCACCCTCGGCTGCAGGAGGCACCCCTGGGACCTAAGGATGGCCATGTGGGCCGACCTGACACTGGACTTTGAATAATGCAAGCAAAAATGGCGGCGCCCGCATGTGTAATATATGCAAAATGAATTGCACTGTGCAGTTGCATTTGTGACAATTAAAGCACCACTGAACTATTAAACTCCAACCTCATCCACTGTATCCACTGTATCCACTGTATCCACTGTATCCACTGTATCCACTGTTCTAGACTGTTCTATCCACTTCTATATATCGGCGAGAACAAGCGCAGACTGGGCGATCGTTTCACTGAAAACCTTGCCCAGTCCGCCTTGGCCTACGCGATCTCCTGGTTACCAAGCTCTCAAACTCCCCCTCCCATTCTTACACTGACCTGTCCATCCTGGGCCTCCTCCATTGTCAGAGGCCACACACAAATTGAAGGAACAGCAGCTCATATTTCGGTTGGGCAGCTTACTACCGAGCCGTACGAATATTGATTTCTCTAACTTCAAGTAACCCTTGCATTCTCTCTCTCTCTGTCGCTCCCCCACCCTAGTCGTCCTACTAGTTTCTCTGTCGACCTGCTTAGTTTCACTGTTTGTATCCTCTCATTATCATCTTCTCCACAGCCTACGATGGACCATTGTGGACTCCACATTTCCTTTATCATCATTGCTGGCTTTGATTTGCTCTTTTGCACACCTTTTGATTCATTTTTTATGGATATGTTCAAGTTGGAGACTCATAGGTTCTTGATTAGTGTCAGGGGTTATGGGGAGAAGGCAGGAGAATGGGGTTGAGAGGGAAATATACATCAGCCATGAAGGAATGGCGGAGAAGACTTGATGGGCTGAATGGCCTAATTCTGCTCCTATGACTTATGAACTAATTTGCTCTTCATGCTTTTTCATATCTCTAGTTTTCCTGCCCCCTCCCAGTCTGAAGAAGGGTCTCGTCCCGAAACATCACCTATTCCTTTTCTCCAGAGATGTTGCCTGACCAGCAGAGTTACTCCATCATTTTGTGTCTATTTTAGATAGATTCGCAGATGGCTTCAGAAAGGGAGAAGTGATTAACAGACCTGCAAGGGGAAGCTTTCTCCCTGCTGCTGTAAGTGCACAGTTGACCACGTCTATTCCCATTTTGCCATTTCCCCATCAGATCACAGGTGAGATGGAAACCACACACGGGCCACAGCATGAAAAAACAACAACTCGCACGTCTGCATGCACAGGCAAAACCTATTAATCATCTTTTCAGCCAACTTTCTTTTTCTTTAAGCGTCAGGAAGCAAAAGACAGACTGCACCTGGGACAGAACAATCTGATGACAACTGGTAGCCCCCGAACTGCCAGGATAATATCATCTTTCCCAAATAATACCACACAGAGGAGCCTCTACTGAGAGAAACTACTTTACTTTTACTTCAAAAATACATCATGGAAACAGGCTCTTCGGCCCATCAAGTCCATGCCGACCATTGATCACCTGTTCACACTAGTTCTATGTTATCCCACTTTCTCATCCACTCTCTACACACTAGGGGACAATTTACAGAGGGCCAATTAACCTACAAACCCGTATATCATGTTCATACGTTATCAGAGCAGAATTAGGCCATTTGGTCCATTAAGTCTATTCTGCCATTCAATCATGGCTGATCCATCTTTCCCTTTCAACGCCATTCTCCTGCCTTTCCCCTGTAACCCCGACACCCTTTGGGTCTTTGGGATGTGGGAGGAAACTGGAGCATTTGGTGGAAACCCACATGGTCACAGGCAGAATGTGCAAACTCAACACAGGCAGCACCTGAGATCAGGATGGAACCTGGGTCTCTGGTACTGTGAGGAAGTGGATCTACCAGATGTGCCACTTTACTTTTGTAAAGTAAACTACATTATGTCTAAAAAATGGTTCATTTGTAATGTGCGGGGGCGTTTTACCAGAGCAAATTTCCCAAAGAGGGAGGGACCAGTCATTGCCAAATGCAAAAACACAAAGTGCTGGAGGAACGCAGGCAGCATCGGAGCAGGGAATGTACAGATGATGTTTCTGGTCGGGAACCTTCTCCAGACACTGAAGAAGTGCAAAGACAGGTCCTGAACCAAAACTTCTATCTTTTGCAGGTGCAAGGAACAGCAGTGAAATCCTGATGAAAGTGAAAGCAAAATAAACCCCTGCCATTTCCCATTGACTATTTTATCTTTCTGTTCACATGAAAGATTTTATCTGCAGTTTGTTGTGATATTGCAAGGACTACTTTGTTGTATAGATATTTCTTGCAAGCTAACTCTCCTAATATACTTTACCCCCACTCTTTTAAGTCATCTTTTGCTGGCTTCTAAAATGTTTCCATTCTTCTGGACTTCCACTATTCCTTGCCTTCTCTTTCAGATTCTTTATAAATCTTGTTGATTCTGCAACTTCCTAACCACTGCTCCCAATTTCACTGCCCCACCTAATGCTAATAGGCACAAATGAGGCCACCTGCATTGAATTTACAAAACACACAAAGTGCTGGAGTAACTCAGCAGGTCAGGCAGCATATCTGGAGAACACGTCTCAGGTCAGGACCCTTCTTCTGACGAGACCTGACCTATCTATGTTCTCCAGAGATGTGGTCTGAACCGCTGAGTAACTCCAGCACGTTATGTCCTTTTCATAATGTTCATTAATGATAGGAGTAGAATTAGGCCATTCGGCCCAAAAAGTCTACTCTGCCATTCAATCATGGCTGATTTATCTTCCCCTATTAACCCCATTCTCCTGCCTTCTCTCCATAACCCCTGACACACGTACTAATCAATAATGTATCTATCTCGGCCTTAAAAATATCAATTGACAGCCTCCACAGCCTTCTGCGACAATGAATTCCACAGATTCACCACCCTCTGACTAAAGAAATTCCTCCTCATCTCCTTCCCAAAGGAGCGTCCTTTTATTCTGAGGCTATGACCTCTGGTCCTAAACTCTCCACACTAGTGGAAACATCCTCTCCACATTCACTCTATCCAGGCCAAATTAGTTTAGAGATACAGTGTGGAAATAGGCCCACTGAGTCCACGCCAACCATTGATCTCCTGTACACTAGTTCTATCCTACACACTAGGGACACTTTTCAGAAGCCAATTAACCTACAAACCTGTACATCTTTGGAAAGTGTGAAGAAAACGGAGCACCCGTAGAAAACCCACATAGTCACAGGGAGAATGTGAATTGCTTGTTATGTTCATGAAGTAGAAAGATTGATTAATACTTTTTCAAAATTCAAGCCCATTGGCACACTGTGGAATATATTATACTGAATGCTAAATGCAGGCTTAACACAAGAATGGTAAAAAAAAACATACAATGGTGGTGGCAGAAGATGAAGTGTAGATTCATCGAGCCGAGTTACTCCTCACTTCAATCAAGATATTTAACTTTAAGTATATAAAATTATGAGAGGCATAGACAGGGTAGACAGTCAAAACCTTGTACCCCCAGGTGGAAATATCAAATACCAGAGGGCATAGCTTTACAGTCAGACGAGCAAAGTTTAAAGGATATGTGCAGATGTTTTTTTACATGTAGACAGTGGTGGGTGTTGTACTTCGTGGTCCGGTACCTGTTGTACCTTTAGTGACTCTGGAAGGACCACAAGTACACTTGTGTAAAAGGTTACATTGCTGGAGCTCAATTCCAGGCTGTTTATTCCGTGGCCACCTGCATCCAGAGTGACCGCCTAATCACACTTATATACACAGCCATACAAAGTAGTTCTTGGATACACAAAGTAGTCCCAGCAATATCACACAATCCCCCTTGTCTTATATATTACAACAGTGGGTGCTGGAACGCACTGCCAGAGGTGGTGGAGGCAGATATGATAGTGGCATTCTTCTTATCGAGTCCACGTCACAAGAAGAGAAATTGTGCAGCCAGAGCTGAACACACTTCCCGGCATCTACGTACAATGGCTTCTTGTGCGTAGTGGTGGAAAGATTGGTGGAAACAGGGCCGTGGCGTGAATGCCCTTTCCTTGATCCCATAGTGACATTTTTGTGAGGCTTTTAGATAGGTAGACGGATATGTGGGGAATGGAGGGATATGGTTTATTGTGCAGGCAGGGGAGATTAGTTTACTTGACATCTGTGGATGACTTGATTTTAATCTGAAGTCTTTCTTTTGACTGGATAGATATGTTTGCAGAAGCCAATTAACCTACAAGCCTGCACGTCTTTGGGGTGTGGGACAAAACTGGAGCACCCGGAGGAAACCCATGCAGTCACAGGGAGCACAGACAGCTGAGGTCAGAATCGAACCCGGGCCTCTGGCGCTGTGAGGCAGCAGCTCTACTGTTCTCCCCACCTCTATATTCTTGTATATTTCTTTAAAAATACTCTTCAATTTTCTCTTTTAAAGTACTCAGCGATTTTTTTTCTCAAAGTTTTTCTCAACAGCCATTTGCGGTAAAGCATTCCAAGTCTTAATCACCCTTTTATCCCTGTCCATGGTCTGGCGATAATCGTAAACACATGTTCCTTATTGCTATTCCACCAAGTGCTGGGAATAGTCATTGACTTTCTCAACATCTTTCACAATTCCCAAAGCCGCAACTGGATCTCCCACTAATCCTTTGGTTCCAGTCAACAACGTCATCAGTATTAAGGCACATAAAATTATCCCCCTATTTCCATTTAGTTTCAAGGCAAGTTCTGATATTTTCCTCTTCCACGACTGTAAGAGCTTTCCTACAAAAAGTGTGCCCGGAATGCATTTAATTAAAGCTCTGAATTAAAGCAAAACAATGCTTAGGAAAGAAAACTGCAGATGCTGATTTAAATCGAAGGTAGACACAAAATGCTGGAGTAAAGGGCCTGTCCCACTTAGGCAATTGTTTTAGGCGACTACCGGTGACTAGGCTGTCGCCACACGGTTGCCGGGGCGTCGCCTGTATGGTCGTGAGTCATCTCCAAAGAGTCCTAACGTTTTTCTGGTCGCCGCTGGATTTTCAGAATGTTGAAAAATTTTCCGCGACATTGGGTTTGACGCCAATGAGCGTAGTTTGACGTCTCCTGATGTAGGTGCTGTCGTAGATTGTTGCCAGGTGACGTATGTTGTCGCCAGTGCTAACTGGTACCAGGATCAAAACCGAAAGCGAAAATGACGTGAATTGTCTTCAGTTGTCGCCGACAGCGTCGTAGCTGGTCGCGGGTGGACGTAGGTTGGCTTTGCTTGTCGTAGGTTGTCACCTGCGTGGTCGTAGGTTGTCGTAGGTGCGGTCATAGCTGGATGTGCTACTCACGACGATTGGGTCGCCAGTTGTCGGTAGCTTGCCGTAGCTTGACGTCGACTAAGTGGGAGGTTGTTGACATTGCCGTAGCGGGGGTCCAGTCGCTGGTTTTTCGGCGACCTGCTACGACAATGACAGTCGCCTAAAAAAATCGCCTAAGTGGGACAGGCCCTTAACTCAGCGGGTCAGGCAGCATCTTTGGAGAGAAGGAATGGGTGACGTTTCGGGTCGAAACCCTTCTTCAGACACCAATTTGTTTTGCTGTTCATTGTTGGAGGCTGAAGGGTGATAGAAACATAGAAAATAGGTGCAGGAGTAGGCCATTCGGCCCTTCGAGCCTGCACTGCCTTTCAATATGATCATGGCTGATAGGGTGAATGCACAGTCTTTTACCCAGAGCAGGGGAATCGAGAACCTGTGGACATAGGTTTAAGGTGAGGAGAGAGGAAAGATTTAATAGGAACCGGAGGGGCAACTTTGTTTACACAGAGGGTGGTAGGTATATGGAACGAGCTGCCAGAGGTGGTAGGTAGGGCAGGCATTTCACAATGTTTAAGAAACATTCAGACAGGTACATAGACAGGATAGGTTTAGAGCAATATGTACCAGACACAGGCAGATGGGACTAGTGTAGTTGGGCATGTTTGTTTGTGTGGGCAAGTTGGGCCGAAGGGCCTGTTTCCACGCAGTATGACACTATGAATACAGGTAGCCCAATATTACAGGGGAGGGGGGTGTGTTCTGTGTTCTTGCCTGATGGGCGAAGGGAGGAGGGAGTGACCGGGGTAAGACTGGTCCTTGATTATGCTGGTGGCCTTGCCGAAGCAGAGCGAAGTGTAGATGGTGTCTTGGAAAGAAGGTTGGTTTGCAAGGTTGGTATGTTCTGCGTCTGCAATTCACTGCAAGTTCTTGTGGTCTTGGATGGAACTGTTCCCAAACCAGGCTGTGATGCATCCCAATAAAATGCTTTCTAGGGCACATCTATAGAGGTTGGTGAGGGTTGTTGGGGTCTGAAACGAATGGCCAACTTGGAATCACCCAGCTAATTTATGTCCTCCAAAACATGAATTGGGATGTTGCCAATACAAACCCGCAGAAGGCTTTACACAAATCCACGATCTTGCTGAACAAGCTTAAAAGACCAAAGAGGTCATTGAGGTCATTCCTGCTCCCATTTCTTATGTTCATAGGTTATAGGAGCAGACCAAGGCCATTTGACCCATCAAGTCTACTCCGCCATTTAATCATAGCTATCTATCCTCTCCTCTCAACCCCATTCTCCTGTATTCTCCCCGTAACCCCTGACACCATTACCACCGCGTCCCAAGGAACTGTGCGCGCGGCAGGAGTGGGAGACACTCTAGATTAGAATTCTCTACCCAGGGAATAAGTTTGTGTTCGTTTGTTTGTTCATTTGTTCCGGTGAAGGCACAGTGCACATGGCAGCCAGCCAACAGTCGTTTGATTTTTTCTTTTTGTTTTCACTTTTAATTTCAAGTTTTCGTGTACCTTGTTGTGTTGTGGCTGTTGGCAGACCAATTTCTCTCCGTGGATGAATAAAGTTTTATCGTATCGTAATCAAGAACCCGTGTCAATCTCTGCCTTAAAAATATTCATTGACTTGTCCTCCACAGCTGTGTGTGGGAATGCATTCCACAGATTCACCACCCTCTGATTGAAGAAAATTGTCCTCATTTTCTTTCCAAAGGTATGCCTAGCCTCTGGTCCTAGAATCTCCCACTGGTGGAAACATCCTCTCCACATCCAGGCCTTTCACTATGCGGTAAGTTTCAATAGAGTACCCCCTCATCCTCCTAAATTCCAGCAAGTACAGGCCCAGTACCGTCTAACGCTTATCATAGGTTAAACCAATCATCCCTCAGATCATTCTCGAAATCCTCCTCTGGGCTCTCTCCAGCGCCAGAACTTTCCTTCCTCAGATATGGGGCCCAAAACGGCTCACAATGCTTCAAATGCGGTCTGACCAGTGCCTTATTAAGCCTCAGCATTACATTTTATATTCAAGTCCTCTAGAAATAAATGTTAGCTTTGCATTTGCCTTCCTTACTACTGATTCAAAACCGTATGTCCTTTTGCATGCTAACAGCAAGAGTGTGGAGAATTGCAGGCAGCCTGTGTGACGTGTTTCAGTCATTAATAGACAAGCCGGAGACAACATGGATAAAGGGTCTATTCTCTCACAGGCGAGCATCATAAGTAGGTTGCAAGAAATGTTTAATGTAGCTCTCAAACAGATAGTAGAGTTGCACAACGGAGTTTGACATGGCTGCTGAATTAGGAGACATGGTAATGTTTAATGGATCACAAGGTTAGAAGAACAAGATAGACAAACTGAGCATATTAAACCAGGGTAACTGCAATTCAACATGGGGGGTCTGACTAACTGCTTTGGAACAAGGAACAATGATGGGAATTTCTTCTCAACTGAAAGATTAAGAACCAGTTAGGCAAATGAAAACTGAACAATGTTTTTAAATTGGGTTAAAAAAAATCAAGGAAGTATGGCAAAGATGGTGGGAACACAAATCCGAGTACAATTTAAGGCAAAAAACACAAAGTGCTGGAGTAACAGTGGGTCAGGCAGCATCTCTGGAGAACATGGATAGGTGATGTTTTGGGTCAGGATCCTTCTTCAGACTGATGAAGGGTCCAACTCGAAACGTCATCGACCCATGTTTATCAGAAATTCTGCCTGGCCCAGAGTTACTCCAGCACTTTATCTTTTTTTTTTGTCGGCCAGCACTGGCGGTTCCTTCTGTCTACAATTTAAGGCAAACTATGTTTGAGTAGCTGAATGCATATTCTGACATTCTCAACCCATTCTTCTCGCACATTGTTGCCACAGAACTCCCGAGACATTGGCAGGCAATGCCAGGCAGGCAATGCAACATGCACAGTTAAAATAAATGTGCCCCTGAGCCTCCCAACTGGAACATTATTGCCAAGATGCTTGGTCACAATCTTTGATCAGACTTTACCTCGGAAGGCAAATATGGATAGGTGAAGGAGCCAAAGTCTTTACATGTGGGAGGCAAGATTGGCAAAACTAATAAGCAAAACACAAATTGTATCATGTTTGCCTTTTGATTTTTTTCCCAGCATCATGCAAAGTGGTAAAAGTATATGCGGGGAAAGGAGGGACATGGATTACGAGCAGGCAGGGATTAAAAGTACCATTAGCAAATTTGCAGATGATACAAAGTTGGGTGGTAGTGTGAACTGTGAGGAAGATGCTATGAGGTTGCAGGGTGACTTGGACAGGTTGTGTGAGTGGGCGGATGCATGGCAGATGCAGTTTAATGTGGATAGGTGTGAGGTTATTCACTTTGGTGGTCAGAATAGGAAGGCAGAGTATTATCTGAATGGTGTCAAGTTACGAAAAGGGGACGTACAACGAGATCTGGGTGTCCTAGTGCATCAGTCACTGAAAGGAAGCATGCAGGTACAGCAGGCAGTGAAGAAAGCCAATGGAATGTTGGCCTTCATAACAAGAGGAGTTGAGTATAGGAGCAAAGAGGTCCTTCTGCAGTTGTACAGGGCCCTAGTGAGACCGCATCTGGAGTACTGTGTGCAGTTTTGGTCTCCAAATTTGAGGAAGGATATTCTTGCTATTCAGGGCGTGCAGCATAGGTTTACTAGGTTAATTTCCGGGACTGTCATATGTTGAAAAACTGGAGCGACTAGACTTGTATAGACTGGAATTTAGAAGGGTGAGAGGGGATCTTATCGAAACGTATAAGATTATTAAGGGGTTGGACGCGTTAGAGGCAGGAAACATGTTCCCAATGTTGGGGGAGTCCAGAACAAAGGGCCACAGTTTAAGAATAAGGGGTAGGCCATTTAGAACTGAGATGAGGAAAAACTTTTTCAGTCAGAGAGTTGTGAATCTGTGGAATTCTCTGCCTCAGAAGGCAGTGGAGGCCAATTCTCTGAATGCATTCAAGAGAGAGCTAGATAGAGCGCTTAAGGATAGCGGAGTCAGGGGGTATGGGGAGAAGGCAGGAACGAGGTACTGATTGAGAATGATCAGCCATGATCACATTGGCTCGAAGGGCCGAATGGCCTCCTCCTGCACCTATTGTCTATAAGAGTTGATCATGGCATCATGTTCAGCACAGTCGTTATGAGCCAAATGTCTGTACTGGCCTCTGTTCTTAATGTTTCGTTTAGAGATACAAAACAGAAACAGGCCCTTTGGCCCACTAGGTCTACACCAACCAGCGATCATGCTGAACGCTAGCACTATCCTACACACTAGGGACAACTTACAATTTTTTAGCAAAACACTATTAACCTACAAACCTGTACATATTTGGAGTGTGGGAGAAAACCCACCCGGTCACAGAGAGAACGTGCAAACTCTACACAGACAGCACCTGTGTCAGGATCGAACCCGGGTCTCTGGCGCTGTGAGGCAGCAACTCTGCCGATGCGTCACCGGGCCACCGTGCCAATGTTTACACCTATTTCCCAGAAAGATATCACTCCATTCATCCCAGTCAAATTCACAAATCAAAACAAAATCAAAACGCAGACCAAAATATCAATCAACTGGAATACTTATTGAGTGTCATGAGCCAATACTGCTATCACATTGCACATTACAATTAACTTTGAATGCGTTGGAAGGAACTGCAGATGCTGGTTTACATGGAAGATAGACACAAAATGCTGGAGTAACTCAACGGGTCAGGCAGCATCTCAGGAGGAAAAGAATAGATGACCTTTTGGGTTGAGACCCTTCTTCAGGCTGAGAGTCAAGGGAGAGGGAAACTGGAGGTATGAAAAGATACAAAGAACAAAAGAATGAAAGGTATGAAAAAATCAAATCAAGGCCAGCAACGATGTTCAAGGAAAGGCAGAACCCACAATGGTTCATTGTTGGCTGTGGAAGAGATGATAACGAGGGGTATGAACAGTGGTTTGTTCTTTTCATACATTTCATTTTTTGGTTCTTTGTACCTTTTCATCTCTCTAGTTACCCTTTCCCCTGACTCTCAGTCTGAAGAAGGGTCTCGACCCAAAACATCACCTACTCCTTTTCTACAGAGATGCTGCCTGACCATTTGGTTTAGTCCAGCGTTTTGTGCCAATCTAAAGGACTTTAAACGTTTAGTTAGAATTATTCTGACAATGGAAATGGAACAAAATAACTTTAATCCATCCTTTCCGTTGAGAAGGTTTGGAGGGGTGCATTGTGCAAGATATCCAGCAAAGGACCCTGTTCTTCTGGACTGTGCTGTACCTACATGTGTCAGACTCTGAAGAAGTGTTCTGACCCAAATGTCACCTATCCACGTCCTCTAGAGATACTGTCTGACCCGCTGAGTTCCTCCAGCATCTACAGTTCCTTGTGTCCATAGCTCTGTTGTATTTAGGGATGTCAACTTTCTAACTCCCAAATACGGGACAAGGTGACATCACCACTCGCGCCACACGTGACCTCACCCAGGCAGCGGTCAATTGCTCCCGCTCCACCAATGACGACCGCCCGGTCTGGGAGACAGGTTACAACCTCCGTTAGGCAAACACACTCGGCCCCGCTCCCCAAACTCTGTTAGCCTACTGTCCGGGCCTACAGCGGCCCACGGGCCTAATACGGGACAAGGGTGGTAACGTACGGGTCAAACAAATTTAGCCCAAAATACGGGATGTCCCGGCTAATACGGGACAGTTGGCAACCCTACTTGTATTAGCTTTCAGTGACTCATTTCCAAGGCCACCCAGTCTCTTTAAATCACTCACATTTAAAGAATGACACTTTAATGAATTGGGTAGTTATTAATTTATTGTATCATGATCATTATATATTTATCTGTGTATTGTTGTATTAATGGGCCTATTAAGCTGCAGCGAGTATGAATTCCATTGTTCTGTTACTGATACATATGACAATGAAACACTCCTGACTCCAGTTCTATTGCTTATCTGTAAGTCTATTATCAGCTTGTTATTTATCAAATCTAGAGGCAGCCAGCATTATCAAAGACCCACACTGCCCTGGCCACACTCTCACTTTTTCAACTCCTACTATTGGGAAGAACCGTGACCACCAGGTTCAGGAACAGCAAGGGCGGTGCAGTGGTGCAGCGGTTCCTGCCTTGCAGCGCCAGAGATCTGGGTTCGATCCTGACTATTGGTGCTGTCTGTACGGAGATTGTACATTCTCCCTGTGACTGCATGGGTTTTCTCCAGGAGCTCCATTTTCCTCCCACACTCCCAAGGTTGTAAAGCTAGATCAGTAAAATAGTGAATTGTCCCCAGTGTGCAGGATAGCGCTGGTATACGGAGTGATCATTGTTCAGTGCGGACACGGTGGGCCCAAGGCCTGTTTCCACACTGTACCTCTGAAGTCTAAAGAAGTAAGTTATTTTGCCCATGGGAAAGCCAAATGGAAAATGTATCTCAACAGCATGCAGACCCTGCCAAGCTTCAAAAAGGCCAGCACAAAACTTGCAGCCTGAAAAATCTTGCGCCCCAACTGTTTGAGGTGTCTGTTCTATGTGTCAGGTCTCCAGCAGATTGTGTTTGTTATCAGGTACTGACTCAATGGCAGTCATGGTTAACTCTTAGATTAATCAGAAAAAACATGACACCAAATCCAAAACTGAAAGTAAAAAGCTTGTGAACTACACCCAGAGGAGATCAGCTATATTTAATAAACACAGAAATGCATCAAATGTTATAGTGGGTATATGAAACAATGTTAAAAATATATTTGGACAGGTACATGGATAGGAGAGATTTAGAGGGATATGGGCCAACACTTCACACCATCTACACTTCATACTGCCTTGGTAAGGCCACTGGCATTATCAAGGACCAGTCTCACCCCAGTCACTTCCTCTTCTCATTTACAGAGGCCAATTAACCTACAAACCTGAACGTCTTTGGGATGAAACCAGAGCACCAGGAGGAAACCCACGTGGTCACAGGGAGAAAGTTCAAACTCTGCACTGCGGGCAGCCGAGGTCAGGATTGGACCAGGCGGCACAGCGGTTGAGCCGCTACCTCACAGCACCAGAGACCCAGATTCGATCCTGACTACAGGTCTATCTGTGCGGAGTTTTCCCTGTGACCATGTGGTTTCTTCTGGATACTACGGTTTTCTACCACATTCCTAAGATGTGCAGGTTTGTAGGTTGAATTCTGTAAATGCATAGTTGACATTTCGGGTCGGAACCCTTCTTCAGACCCAACCTGAAATGTTGCATATCCATATTCTCCACCGATGTCGCCTGACCCACTCAGTTACTCCAGCATTTTGTGTCCATTTTTATATAAAAACTGTTTTAGGGTAGACAAAATCCAGTGGCTCTTTATCATAGTCGGCCAAAGCTCACGTAGAGTCAAAGGTGAGAAGACCATATAAACCAGCCTCTGCAGTTCATTTTTATTTCATTCTATAAAAATGAATGTTGTTGCCGTGTAGGGTTACAAATGAACAATGAGCACATTTGCAAGGTAAAAGGGAGTGATTAGCACTGTGAAACCATACTTCAATGGCAAGAGTGAAAACTAGCTTCAACCCACACAAATGCAACTGGTAACACTATACGGTGACTCCATACAAATTCCCTACAATGCAGCTGGGCTGCCAATTTCCTCATAAAACTTTTTTTTAGGGCATCACCATGGCAACGGTGAGGTGCACAAATAACGTTTGGTGTGAGCTTTTCCATTCTGACGAGCTTGGGGACATTTCTGTGGCAAATGTTATCAGCAACAAACGAGGTTACCGGTCACGCAGACTCGCACGCACATTCAGATTTGCTGAAATGAAGTTTGAGATTGCTAAAGTGAAACACAACGATCTTGGGGAATTCTTTTTCCTCGGGATGAGTCACCCAAACAGCATTTTCACACTGCACAGGAATCAAAAGTCAAAGCTGACATTATTTCAGTTTAGTTTCTTATTGTCACATGCACCAAGGTACAGTGAGCTTTTATATTGCGTGCTATCCAGTCAACGGAAAAACTATGCACGATTACATGTTGGGCGGCATGGTGGAGCAGCGGTAGAGTTGCTGCCTTACAGCGCCAGAGACCCTGGTACGATCCTGACCACGGCTGCTGTCCGTATGGAGTTGTACGTTCTCCCTCTGACCATGTAGGTTTTCTCCGGGAGCTCTAGTTTCCTCCCGCACTCCAAAGACGAACAGGTTTGTAGGTTAGTTGCCTTCTGTTGAAATGTTCCTAGTGTGTAGGAGTGTTAGTGGGCAGGAATCGCTGGTCGGAGCAGACTCCATGGACTGAAGGGCCTGTTTCTGCACTGTATCTTTAAACTAAACTAAGGATACAGTCAGAAGATAAAAACGGGCTATGCGGGGCTGGGTATAAGACCCTCTGAAAAAGGGCTATAAGACCCTCTGAAAAAGTGTCTCGACCTGAAACATCACCCATTCCTTCTATCCAGAGATGCTGCCTGTCCTACTGAGTTACTCCAGAATTTGGTGTCTATTTAAGGTTAGTCAAGCCATCCACAGTGCACAGATACAGGATAAATAGAATAACGTTTAGTGCCAGATAAAGTCAAAATCTCAAACCGCGACCCTTCTTCGACCTGAAATGCCACCTATTCCTTTTCTCCAGAGATGCTGCCAGATCCACTGAGTTACTCCAGCATTTTGTGTCTATCTTCGGTGTAAACCAGCATCTGGAGTTCCTTCCTACACATTCCTTTTGGGAACATGGGTTGCTTCAGTTATGTGCCCCTGCCGGAGTAGATTACGTTATTGAAGACCATATCTGTTGTGAAACGCTGTCTTTGTCTGGAAGGCCGTGTTGAAATTCCATGTACTCGGAATAAGAGGCATTCATTGATAACAAATACAGGCATGGAAGAAGACAATGCACTTCTATACATGGAGAGGTGAGAAGGGGACATAATTGTGATTGATTTACTGCCCCTCTGTCTCCTTGAAATACACATGTTCTTTTCTGAACCTTGTTACAAATCCTATTGTCTACATGATTAAAGGACTGTGTAATTCTCAATCAGTGAAGATGAGCATAAAATCATGAGTGGAATAGATAGGGTGAATGCACAGAGTAGAGGAGTTAAAAACCAGAGGACACAGGTTTAAAGAGGGGAAATATTTAATAGGAACCCGAGGAGCAGCCTTTTCACTCAGAGGGTGGTTGGTAGATGGAACAAGCTGCCAGAGGAGTTAGCTGAGGAAGGGACTATAACAACATTTAAAGACAGCTGGACAGGTCGATTAGAGGGGTATGGGCCATTTGTGGGCAAATAGGACCAGCTTAGATGGGGTATCTTGGTGGGCATGGACGAGTTGGGCCGAAGGGCCTGTTTCCATTTCGAATTACACTAGAACCTAGAGCAGTACAGCATAGAAGAGGCCATTCAGCCCACAATGTTTATGCCAAACATGAGTGACCAAGTTAAACTGATCTCTTCTGCCTGTACATGATCCATATCCCTCTATTCCCTGCTCTCCTCCTTTCCTCCTCTCAGACTCAGACTTCTTGAGTCTTTCTAGCACGCAACAAAAAAGCATTTCACTGTACCTCGGTAAACCTGACAATAATACAAACTAAAACTAAACTATTTGTAGTCACCCAAGGTTAAAGGGGGAATTAATTCTAAAAATAAAGACCTTAATCTGGTGAAACAGAGAGCAGAAAAGTTGGGGTGGGCTGTAATCAGTGACACACTGGCCTTGCAATGTTAAAACGTCGCTGACAGATAAACACAAGTGACAATAAAAAGCATCCTGATGTTGCTGAAATAACAGCAGCAACTCCACCAACCTGCAAACCCTTCCATCACTTTGCAAAGAACAAACCTTCAGACTCAGCATCTGAGATGCTTATCTTGTACTGAACTGTACACAAAAAGGAATCTCACTGTACCTCAGTAATTGTGACCATAAAGTACCATTGAACTAGCAGCTTTCACAACGAGATCTCACAGATGCCACATTAATAATGAAATAACGCTGCCCGCCCTGGTGCTGGTGGTGGGTTAGCGACGCCCACCCCCTCACCGACCGTCCAACCGTCCGGCCAGGGGGCGGCAGCGGGGAAAGAGGGCAGTGACAGTCAATGGGAGGATGGGGTAAAAGACCAACACCTCGGGAGGAGGGGGGGGGGGGGGGCAGGCAGTGACAGTTAATGACGGGTAAAGACCAACACCTCGCCCCGGGGGGGGGGGGGGGGGTAAAGACCAACACCTCGGGAGGGGGGGGGGGCAGGCAGTGACAGTTAATGACGGGTAAAGACCAACACCTCGCCCCGGGGGGGGGGGGGGGGGTAAAGACCAACACCTCGGGAGGGGGGGGGGGTAAAGACCAACACCTCGGGAGGGGGGGGGGCAGGCAGTGACAGTTAATGACGGGTAAAGACCAACACCTCGCCCCGGGGGGGGGGTAAAGACCAACACCTCGCCCCGGGGGGGGGGGGGGTAAAGACCAACACCTCGCCCCGGGGGGGGGGGGGGGTAAAGACCAACACCTCGGGAGGGGGGGGGGCAGGCAGTGACAGTTAATGACGGGTAATGACCAACACCTCGCCCCGGGGGGGGGGGGTAAAGACCAACACCTCGCCCCATGGGGGGGGGGGGGGGGAGAAGGCAGTGACAGTTAGTGACGGGTAATGACCAACACCTCGCCCCAGGGGGGGGGGGGGGGGAGACCAACACCTCGCCCCTGGGGGGGGGGGGGGGGGGGGGCAGTGACAGTTAATGACGGGTAAAGACCAACACCTCGCCCCGGGGGGGGGGGCAGCGACAGTGTGTCTGGGGGCCGCCCGCGGGCCTGGTCTCACAACACAACACCCTCTCCCCACTCACACTTTCTCCCCTCCTCCTTTTTCTTTCCCTCACCCCCTCACCTTTCCCTCTCCCTCCTTCTCTCTCTCTCTCCTTCTCTACTTCCCTTTCTCCCACCCACCCTCCCACTTCTCCACCTCCCTCTCCTCCTACTTTCTTCCCCCACTCCTTCTCCCTTTCCCCCCCTCACTCCCTCCCCCTCTCCCTCCATCCCCTTCTCTATCCCTCATTCCTTCTCTCCCTCCCTTCCCCCTCTCTCCTCCCCCCCCTCTCCATCCATCCCCTTCTCTATCCCTCTCTTCCCCCACTCCTTCTCTACTTCCCTTTCTCCCACCCACCCTCCCACTTCTCCATCTCCCTCTCCTCCTACTTTCTTCCCCCACTCCTTCTCCCTTTCCCCCTCCCTCCCCTCCCTCCTTCTCTCCCTTTTCCCCCTCTCTCCCTCCCCCTCTCCATCCCCCCCTCTCTCTCCATCCCCCCCTCTCTCTCCATCCCCCCCTCTCTCTCCATCCCCCCCTCTCTCTCCATCCCCCCCTCTCCCTCCACCCCCCCCTCTCCATCCATACCCCCCCCCCTCTCCCATCCCTCCCTCTATCCCATTCCCCCTCTCTCTCCCTTCCCCCCCCGACTCACCGCAGAGCAGCGCCGCCGCCGGCAGCAGGAGGATCGTGGCGGAGAGCCGCATGTCCCCGCCGGGGTGGCCTCGCCTCGCAGTCTCTCCCGCCCCGCAGCCTCTCTCTCTCTCTCCCGGCTTCACGCCCGGGCTCCCGGAGCCGTTCCCCGCACCATGGAGCGGGTTCCCGCTCCGCCGCTCGCTGCAGACACTGAACCCGAATCAAACCTCCCCCAAGAGGACGAGCAGCGCTCGCCGGCGGCAGAGAAACACACAGCGCTGCCAGCCCCACACTCAGGTAATGGGAGCGGGCAGGCGGATCTCCACCCTCTCCCCGCCTCCTCTCCTTCCCTCCCACCCTCTCCCCGCCTCCTCTCCTTCCCTCCCACCCTCTCCCCGCCTCCTCTCCTTCCCTCCCACCCCACCCTCTCCTTCCCTCCCACCCCACCCTCTCCCCGCCTCCTCTCCTTCCCTCCCACCCTCTCCCCGCCCCGCCTCCTCCTCTCCTTCCCTCCCACCCCACCCTCTCCCCGCCTCCTCTCCTTCCCTCCCACCCTCTCCCCGCCCCGCCTCCTCCTCTCCTTCCCTCCCACCCCACCCTCTCCCCGCCTCCTCTCCTTCCCTCCCACCCTCTCCCCGCCTCCTCTCCTTCCCTCCCACCCTCTCCCCGCCTCCTCTCCTTCCCTCCCACCCCACCCTCTCCTTCCCTCCCACCCCACCCCACCCCACCCTCTCCTTCCCTCCCACCCCACCCCACCCCACCCTCTCCTCCCACCCTCTCCCCGCCTCCTCTCCTTCCCTCCCACCCCACCCTCTCCTTCCCTCCCACCCCACCCTTTCCCCGCCTCCTCTCCTTCCCTCCCACCCCACCCTCTCCCCGCCCCGCCTCCTCCTCTCCTTCCCTCCCACCCCACCCTCTCCCCGCCTCCTCTCCTTCCCTCCCACCCTCTCCCCGCCTCCTCTCCTTCCCTCCCACCCTCTCCCCGCCCACCCTCTCCCCGCCTCCTCTCCTTCCCTCCCACCCCACCCTCTCCTTCCCTCCCACCCCACCCTCTCCTTCCCTCCCACCCCACCCTCTCCTTCCCTCCCACCCCACCCTCTCCTTCCCTCCCACCCCACCCTCTCCTTCCCTCCCACCCCACCCCACCCTCTCCTCCCACCCCACCCCACCCTCTCCCCGCCTCCTCTCACCCCACCCCACCCTCTCCCCGCCTCCTCTCCTTCCCTCCCACCCCACCCACCCCACCCTACCCACCCCACCCTCTCCTTCCCTCCCACCCCACCCTCTCCTTCCCTCCCACCCCACCCTCTCCTTCCCTCCCACCCCACCCTCTCCTTCCCTCCCACCCCACCCTCTCCTTCCCTCCCACCCCACCCTCTCCTTCCCTCCCACCCCACCCTCTCCTTCCCTCCCACCCCACCCCACCCCACCCTCTCCTCCCACCCCACCCCACCCCACCCTCTCCTCCCACCCCACCCCACCCTCTCCTTCCCTCCCACCCCACCCTCTCCTTCCCTCCCACCCCACCCTCTCCTTCCCTCCCACCCCACCCTCTCCTTCCCTCCCACCCCACCCTCTCCTTCCCTCCCACCCCACCCTCTCCTTCCCTCCCACCCCACCCCACCCTCTCCTTCCCTCCCACCCCACCCTCTCCTTCCCTCCCACCCCACCCTCTCCTTCCCTCCCACCCCACCCTCTCCCCGCCTCCTCTCCTTCCCTCCCACCCCACCCCACCCTCTCCCCGCCTCCTCTCCTTCCCTCCCACCCCACCCTCT
Organism: Rhinoraja longicauda; assembly: GCF_053455715.1. Lineage (NCBI taxonomy): Eukaryota > Metazoa > Chordata > Chondrichthyes > Rajiformes > Arhynchobatidae > Rhinoraja > Rhinoraja longicauda. The sequence goes on along the minus strand of NC_135964.1, from coordinate 26,601,479 downwards.
CCTTCCCTCCCACCCCACCCCACCCTCTCCCCGCCTCCTCTCCTTCCCTCCCACCCTCTCCCCGCCTCCTCTCCTTCCCTCCCACCCCACCCTCTCCCCGCCTCCTCTCCTTCCCTCCCACCATCTCCCCGCCTCCTCTCCTTCCCTCCCACCCCACCCTCGCCCCGCCCCCTCCTCTCCTTCCCGCCTCCTCCTCTCCTTCCCTCCCACCCCACCCTCTCCCCGCCCCGCCTCCTCCTCTCCTTCCCTCCCACCCCACCCTCTCCCCGCCTCCTCTCCTTCCCTCCCACCCTCTCCCCGCCTCCTCTCCCACCCTCTCCCCGCCTCCTCTCCCACCCTCTCCCCGCCTCCTCTCCCACCCTCTCCCCGCCTCCTCTCCCACCCTCCTCTCCCACCCTCTCCCCGCCTCCTCTCCCACCCTCTCCCCGCCTCCTCTCCCACCCTCTCCCCGCCTCCTCTCCCACCCTCTCCCCGCCTCCTCTCCCACCCTCTCCCCGCCTCCTCTCCCACCCTCTCCCCGCCTCCTCTCCCACCCTCTCCCCGCCTCCTCTCCCACCCTCTCCCCGCCTCCTCTCCCACCCTCTCCCCGCCTCCTCTCCCACCCTCTCCCCGCCTCCTCTCCCACCCTCTCCCCGCCTCCTCTCCCACCCTCTCCCCGCCTCCTCTCCCACCCTCTCCCCGTCTCCTCTCCATCCCCCCCTCTCTCTCCTTCCCCCCCTCTCTCTCCTTCCCTCCCACTCTCTCTCCTTCCCTCCCACTCTCTCCCCTTCCCTCCCACTCTCTCCCCTTCCCTCCCACTCTCTCCCCTTCCCTCCCACTCTCTCCCCTTCCCTCCCACTCTCTCCTTCCCTCCCACTCTCTCCTTCCCTCCCACTCTCTCCTTCCCTCCCACTCTCTCCTTCCCTCCCACTCTCTCCCCGCCACCACTCTTCCCCCTCTCTCTTTCTCCTTCCCACCTCTCTCCTCCCCTCCTGCGTCAGTCCTCCCTCCCCCTCTCCCTCCCCCTCCCTCCTTCCTTCCCTCCCCACCTACCTCTGCCTCCTCTCATTGCTTCCCTCCCGCCTCACTCAGTCCCTGTGAGACTCCACTACTGCTTCTTGTCACAAATTTACACATGTGTTACTTCACCCCTGCAGCAGTTTGATTTGTATTAAAGTGGGATATGTATTAAAACAGCTGGCAGAGTTGCTGCCTCACAGCACTAGAGATGCAGGTTCGATCCTGACCACAAGACATAGGAACCGAATTAGGTCATTCAGCCCATCAAGTCTGCTCTGCCATTCGACCACACCTTTCCTGTTCAACTCCATTCTCCTGCCTTCTCCACGTAACTTTGGACGCCCTTACTAATCAAGAACCTGTCAATCGCTGTTTTAAAAATACCCAATGACGGTCTCCAGAGCTATCTATGGCAATGAACTCCACAGATTCACCACCCTCTGACTAAAGACATCTCTCCTTGGGTGCTGTCTGTGTGTGGAGTTTACACGTTCTCCCTGTGACCGCATGGGTTTTCCTCCGGATACTCCGGTTTCCTCCCACATCACAGACGTGCGGGTTTGTACATTAATTGGCCTCTATCAATTGTTCCTTAGTGTGTAGGGAGTGGATGAGAAAGTGGGATAACGTAGAACTAGTGTGAATGGGGGATCAATGGTCGGCGCAGACTTGGTGGGCCGAAGGGTCTGTTTCCATGCTGTATCTCTAAAACTAAACTAAAAACACACAAAATGTTGAAGTGTGTCGAAACAAGGAACTACAAATGCTGGACTACAAAAAAATGAGTTGGAGTAACTCAGCAGGTCGGGCAGCATTGCTAAGGCCAAGTGACAAATGTGTTTTATTGCCTTGTGTGCCTAAAAGAACAATGAGATTCTTACTTGCAGCAACATTACAAGTCAGTAAACACAGTACTCATAGATAACACATTAGTTTACTTTTTAGTTTACAGAGCAGAAGCAGGCACTTTGGCCCACCATGTCCACGCCGACCAGCGATCCCTGTACATCCGCACTATCCTACACACGAGGGACAATTTACAATTTTTACTGAAGCCAATTAACCTATGAACCTGTACATCTTTGGAGTGTGGAGGAAACCAGAGCACCCATGGTCCAGAAAAAATTGAAAACCCACACGGTCACAGGGAAAACGTACAAACTCCGTACAGACAGCACCCGTAGTCAGGTTTGAACCCATGTCTCTGGGGCTGTGAGGCACCAATTCTACCACAGCGCTATTGAACTAAACAAACCAAGAAAAGTTCAATAAATAAATCCAAAACAAAAGAAAGCTCAAAGTCGTTTTTGCAACAGACAGTTTGTATGTCAGAGTTTAGTTGGAGTTCGTAGTGTTGAGTTTTGGATTTTGTTTAATCAATGGTCTTGCTATTTTTGTCTCTAATTTTTGCTTTCTCGGGTTTCGGACGGGTAGGTCATGCTGGCAAATGTTCCTGCTTTATCTTTAAGTGCCAGCTGCACTGAGGAATTGTTACAGATTCAGGCATTTGACCTTAGGAAGTGCGGAGAAATTATCTGCTTTCTTATGCAGGGGAAAATGTACAAGGACAAAACTTCTATCTCAACCCTGCACTATAACTGGCAGCAAAATTAGGTGATCTGTCATGGAGCTGTACAGGGCAGAAACAGGCCCTTCAGCCCACCTTGTTCATGCCAATCTATTTGGCACCCATTTGCTTGCATTTAGCCCATAGCCCTCTAAACCCTTCCTATCCATATGTCAATCCAAATGTCGTAATTGTCATAGTCATACAGTGTGGAAACAGGCCCTTGTGCCCAACTTGCCCACACCGATACTAGTCCCACCTGCCTGCATTTGACTCGTATCCCACTAAACCGACCTATCCATGTACCTGTCTAAATGTTTCTTAATCGTTACGATTATACATGCCTCAACTACCTCCCCTGGCAGCTCCTTTCATACACCTACCACCCTTTAAATGATAAAGTTACCACTCAGGTTCCTATTAAATCTTAATAGGTAGACGGAAAAGCTTTGTTTTGCATGCCATCCAAACAGATCACATAATTCTATACATAGGTACAAACCAGCCGTAGGAGCCATTTATGCTTAATTCAGTTATTGTCATTGTGTTATGGCTATGTTTTAATATTCCTAGTTTATGTCTTTTTTGCCTGCTTGTGGGTGTGACTTAATGCGTAATGGGGAGTGTCTAGATGGGAGATGGCTAGCGTGGCAACAGAGGTTGTGGGTCAGTTTAGACTCGGAGGATGGTGAGCATACAGTTCTTTACCATGCGCTCGCACCGGTTATATTTGTAAGAACCACACGGTAATAACTACAAGAATTCTGAGATATTGTTTGAAGAAAAAACAGTACGGAAAGTGATGAATCACTCTTTGATTTGTGCTACTTTAATAAAACCAATTAATTCAGAAAGGACGTTTGAAGATTCGTTTTGTCATATGAGGGTGCGACGTGTGCGTAAGCTACATTTCATCCCCGAGTAGTAATGGCTATCGAAGTAGGACTTTGAGATGGTATAGAAACTGCCATGACACTAGCCAAACTCAAGTACAATAGGTAGCGCAGAGGGGAAGATACAGAGTTCGGTGCTGGGACCCCAGCTATTTACGATATACATTAATGACTTAGACGATGGGATTAAAAGTACCATTAGCAAATTTGCAGATGATACTAAGCTGGGGGGTAGTGTGAATTGTGAGGAAGATGCAATAAGGCTGCAGGGTGACTTGGACAAGTTGTGTGAGTGGGCGGATACATGGCAGATGCAGTTTAATGTAGATAAGTGTGAGGTTATTCACTTTGGAAGTAAGAATAGAAAGGCAGATTATTATCTGAATGGTGTCAAGTTAGGAGGAGGGGGAGTTCAACGAGATCTAGGTGTCCTAGTGCATCAGTCAATGAAAGGAAGCATGCAGGTACAGCAGGCAGTGAAGAAAGCCAATGGAATGTTGACCTTCGTAACAAGAGGAGTTGAGTATAGGAGCAAAGAGGTCCTTCTACAGTTGTACCGGGCCCTGGTGAGACCGCACCTGGAGTACTGTGTGCAGTTTTGGTCTCCAAATTTAAGGAAGGATATTCTTGCTATGGAGGGCGTGCAGCGTAGGTTCACTAGGTTAATTCCCGGAATGGCGGGACTGTCGTATGTTGAAAGGCTGGAGCGATTGTATACACTGGGATTTAGAAGGATGAGGGGGGATCTTATTGAAACATATAAGATAATTAGGGGATTGGACACATTAGAGGCAGGAAACATGTTCCCAATGTTGGGGGAGTCCAGAACAAGGGGCCACAGTTTAAGAATAAGGGGTAGGCCATTTAGAACGGAGATGAGGAAGAACTTTTTCAGTCAGAGAGTGGTGAAGGTGTGGAATTCTCTGCCTCAGAAGGCAGTGGGGCCAGTTCGTTGGATGCTTTCAAGAGAGAGCTGGATAGAGCTCTTAAGGATAGCGGAGTGAGGGGGTATGGGGAGAAGGCAGGAACGGGGTACTGATTGAGAGTGATCAGCCATGATCGCATTGAATGGCGGTGCTGGCTCGAAGGGCTGAATGGCCTACTCCTGCACCTATTGCCTATTGTCTATTGTCTATTGCAATGCAGCGCATCAGTTTCAGAGACAAAGTCCAATGTCCGCAATGGGATAGGGGTGAATCGGACAGTACCCTGGCTTCAGAAACCTAATAACAGAGGGGAACAAGCTGTTCTTAAGTCTGGTGGTGTGTGCTTTCAAGCTTCTGTATCTTCTGCTGGATGGGAGCGGGGAGAAGAAGGAATAACCAGATGGGACGTCATTGATTTGAAACAATTAATTTGAAATAAAATTAATTTGAAACAAATTAAAGTTTGGAACTCGAGTGTATGGCACTGTTGGCCAAGGATTAACTTTGAGCACAGCTTGTTATATTATACTTAGTCTTTAGAGAGATGCTTTGGAGATACAGCGCGGAAACAGGCCCATTGGCCCACCGAGTCTGCGCCGACCAGCGATCACCTCATACACTAGCACAATCCTACACACTATGGACAAATTACAATTTTATTTAACCCAATTAACCTGCATACCTGTACATCTTTGAAATGTGTGAGGAAACCTGAGTACCCAGGGGAAACCCAAGCAATCACAGACAGCACCCATAGTTAGGGTTGAACCCATGTCTCTGGCGCTGTGAGGCAGCAACTCTACTGCTGTACCAATGTGCCGTCCAAACGCCTGTCACTGCATTGGTTTTGTGTTTATTGCCTTCCTGCAAATAACTGGTTTATTTGTAGTAAAAAGGAAAAGACAGCTGGTTATACAGACCCTATAAAGTTTACAAAATACTGTGTTTCCATGCCATATCTCCAAACTAAAATATCACTGAAATAGCACGATGAAATTGTGGAAATCATTTCACTTTGACCGCCTTAATATTCTTGTAATCTTTGCTGAGCTGTTTGGCTGATTTTGTCTGCAGAGTTATATATACAAGGATGCCCATCAAGTTTGAGGCGGCACAGTGGCACTGCCTCACAGCACCAGACACCCAGGTTTGATTCTGACCTCGGGTGCTGTCCGTACAGAGTTTGCACGTTCTTCCTGTGACCGTGTGGGTTTTCTCCGGGTGCTCCAGTTTCCTCTCACATCCCAAAGATGTGCAGGTTTGTAAGTTAATTGGCTTCTGTAAATTGTTTCTAGTGTGTGGGATAGAACTAGTGTATGGGTGATCGCTGGTCTGTGCAGACTCGGAGGACTGAAAGGCCTGTTTCCACACTGTTTCTCTCAACTAAGCTAAAGTAAACTATCGATACAAAATGCTGTGTCTGTCATAAAATTTTGTGTTGATCAAGACACAAGTCTGAAGAAGGGTACCAACCTGAAACACCACCTATCCATATTCTCGAGAGATGCTGCCTGATCTGCTGGGTTACATCAGCATTTTGTGTCTGTGTCTCTCTTGGGTATAAACCAGCATCTGCAGTTCCTTTTTATTATATTAAGTATATCTTAAGCCTCAGCCATTTACCTGGATTTTTATAAGTTGATTTACCTAGACCTCTAAACAAAGCATTGTTCACACATTGTTTGAGTGACAATTTCTTGGCTTGAATATTGGACCTGACTTCTATTAGTTTGAACTTGCTTCCTTGCCTTGCTCTAGTTTCATTTATTTTAATTCGCCTTGTGTCTTTTGCTCCCTTCAAAAAGTGTTCACTCCATCCAAAGTTGAAAAGTGTAAACTTCCCCAGCGTTATCTCATCGATCTGATCTCTGAGGAGTATTATTGTAACAACCTATCTTGCAGGCAAGGGCTGCCATTTTAGATAAGTGACTTCACTAGAATGTAAAAGTTTAGTTTATTATTGTTGTCAGGTATACCGAGGTACAGGAAAAAGCTTTTTTGTTGCGTGCTATCCAGACAATGAAAAGACTTTACATGATTACGATCATGCTGTCCACAGTGTACAGGCACAGGATAAAGAGTAAAATGGTTTAGAGATTAGAGATACAGCACGGAAACAGTCCCACCGAGTCCATGCCAACCATCCATCACCCGTTCACACTAGTTCTATGTTGTCCCACTCTCACATCCACTCCTTACGCACTAAGCATTAACCCCCCATCCCCGGAGTTAATGCTTTATCTCTGTAATGGAACTGCGAAGCAGGTTTGGTTTGTGTTTAGAGATACAGTGGAAACAGGCCCTTCGGCCCACTGTCCGTGCTGACCAGCGATCCCTATTCATTAGCACTATCCTACACACAAGGGACAATTTACAATCCTGTACCAAAGCCAATTAACCTACAAACCTGAACGTGGGAGGAAAATGGAGCACCTGGAGAAAACCTGCGCGGTCACAGGGAGAACGTAGAAACTCCCTACAGACAGGACCCGTGGTCAGGATCAGACCCGGGTCCTGGCGCTGTAATGGCAGCAACTCTACCGCTGCGCCACAGTGCTGCTAGAGGAAAGAATTTCATTGTTCCATTGTCGGTCCATCCCACGATTAAATGCACTTGATTCTGGACAGTTGCAATATCCAATCATTCAGTAGCAACACTTCCCTGCAGCTGTGTGAGTTGTGGTAAGTCCCTTTAAGAGCAGCCTGCAAAGATAGCAGTAGTTAAACATTGACAGCTGTGAGAATTTGCAAGCAGCACTGTATTTAATGTGCCTTTTTCACTGGCATAGAACTTCCTGCATTTCAGTAACTAACTTGGTAAACAGTGCAGGTCATTTTTTGAATAATTACTTGGAGGGTGACTGAAATTCTACCGCTATATCGACTTGGTGCATCACGGTTTGGTTTGGCAACTCGAATGACCAGGAACGAAGGAGATTAGCGGTCCGTTACGGGCCCTGACCTCCCCACCTCCTCAAAAAAGGCATCATCAAGGACCCACACCAGCCTGGCTATGCTCTCATTTCACTCCTGCCATCGGGAAGAAGGTACAGGAGTCTGAAAACCGTGACCTCCAGGATCAAGAACAGAGTGTAGAAACAAAGAGATGCAGATGACATTCAATACACAAAAGGACAATAAGTACTGGAGTAAATCAGCGGATCAGGCAGCATTTCTGGGGAACATGGATAGAAGACATTTCAGGCCGAGACCCTTCTTTAGACTGCAGCTTCTTCCCAGCAACCATCAAGCTCTTGAACGTTATACAACTCTAACCTCAACTATGAACTATGGTTGCCTTTGGTAATACCAAGGATTTTTTGTACGCTAGTCGGTTATTCATTTATTGTTTTTTTTGGTTTATTATGCTATCTCTGCGTATAGTGTTTACAGGCCTGAAATGCTGCAGTAATGGGACAGTTGTACAAGATGCATGTGAAGTCGTACTTGTAGAATTGTGTTCAGTTCTGGTCACCCTGCTACAGGAAAGAATTTCATTGTTCCATTAGTTTTGTTTAGTTTATTGTCATGTACACCGAGGTACAGTGAAAAGCTTTTGTTGCCTGCTAACCAGTCAGCAGAAAGATACATGATTCCAATCGAGTCATCAACAATGTACAGATACAGGATAAAGGGAATAACGTTTAGTGCAAGATAAAGTCCAATAAAGTCCGATTAAAGATGGTCTGAGAGTCTCCAATGGGGTAGATAGTAGCTCAGGACCGCTCTCTAATTGTTGATAGGATGGTTCAGTTGATGGGTACCAATGACAATTAAATACACTTTACGTTTTAGATTAGTTTTTAGTTTTGGAAGTACAATGTGGAAACAGGCCCACCGGTCCATTACGTCCACGCCGACAATCCATCACCCGTTCACACTAATTCTATGTTATCTCACTTTCTCATCCACTCCCGACTTGGGGCAATTAACCTACAAACCTGCTTGTCTTTGAAATGTGGGAGCAAACCGGAGCACCCTTAGGAAATCCACTCAGTCACGGGGAGAATGTGCAAACTCCTGACAGACAGCTCCTATAGTCAGGATCGAACCCTGTAAGATACCTGACTGGCAAAAGTTGCAGAATCCATTCATTCGGTAGCAGCACTTCTCTGTAGTTGTGTGTTGCGTGAGTTTAGTTTAAAGTAGAGATACTGCGTGGACACAGGTCCTTCCCCCCACCTAGTCCGCACCGACAAGCAATCCCCGCACATTAACATTATCCTACACACACTAGGGACAATTTTACATTATCCTACACACACTAGGGACAATTTTACATCTATACCAAGCGAATTAACCTCCAAACCTGCATATCGAAACCTAGCCAATTAACCTGAGATCTTTGATTTCCTCCCACACGTCCTTGGTGTGTGGGATGAAACCAAAGATCTCAGAGCAAATGTACGTGGTCACAGGGAGAACATACAAACCCCATGCAGACAGCACCCATAGCCAAGATCGAACCTGGGTCTCTGGCGCTGTAAGCTTTTTAAGGCAGCAACTCTACCGCTAGGCCACCTTGCCATTGTGGTATGTCTCTTTAAGTCCAGGCTGCAAAGATAGCAGGAGTGAAACGTTGACAGCTGTGAGAATGTGCAAAAATAGGGAATGCCACAACAAATCAACGTCAGCCTCAGCACTGCATCATGCACGGAAGCCCAGCAATGCCGTTCTGTGAATTTCACTGTTGAAGTTGCATGCTGGTTTTAACTTCTATAAACTGGATTAGAGCGACCCAAACTGACCCCAAAGAAAAGACAGAACAATTTCTAGTGCCTAGAGTTTTCCTAATAGCTGAATAATGACAACCTGGGTGGGAAGGGAGTGAGGGAATAGATAGAGATTGAGGAAAGACTAATGGTGTTTAATTCAGATAAGAGTGAGATGTTGCATTTTGAGAAGCCAAAACAAATCAGGACCTTCACAATGAACTGTAGGATCCTGGGGAGTGCTGTAGAGCAGACGGTGTAAGTACGTACTTCTCTGAAAGTAACATCGCAAGTGCAGAAGGCTTTTGGCATCGGGGACTTGACTGATCAGGGAATTGAGTGCAGAAGTTGCGATACAATGAATGGCAGATGCCGTGTTTACAAAAAAGGACACAAAGTGTTGGAGTAACTCAGCGGGTCAGGCAGCATCTCTGGAGAAGATGGATAGGTGACGTTTTCGGTCGGGACCAGTCTTCGCTGACCACAAAAGCAGTGAAATAGACCTTTTAACCTCTTAGTTTCACACCAATCAGAAATGCTGACTTTTTATTTTAGGTAATTAATTTTATTTTAGGGTAACTAATCCACAAACCCCCTCCTTCCCCCTCACCTTTCACTTCCCTCTCCCCCTCCCCTGAACCCTGGCTGCCCTTTCACCCTTCCCCCCCACCCTCCACCTGCATTCCTTCCTCCAGCTTCACAGTTCGCAACCCTTTATTCTTTTGGTCTCACACCTGTCTTTTCATCCCTGGCATTGGTCCAACAATCTGCCTAACACAAAGACCCCTCTCCTGTTCACCTATTACCAGCTATGGTCCGTCTTGCCCCTATCTCCTATCCATGTACCTGTCTAAATGTGTCTTAAACATTGCGATGTACTTGCCTCAATGACCTCCTCTGGCAGCTCATTCCACACACCTATCACCTTTTGTGTAAAAAAATTTGCTCCACAGGTTCCCATTAAATCTTTCCCCCCTCACCTTAAACATATGTCCTCTGGGCAAGAGATTCTGTGCATTCACCCTATCTATTCCCCTCATGATTTTATACACCTCTGTAAGACCACCTTCTCAGCATCCTGCACTCCAAGGAATAAAGTCCTTGCCTGCCCAACCTCTCCCTATAGCTCAGGCCCTCGAGTCCTGGCAACATCCGTGTAGACACTTTGTGTCTTTCTTCAGAATGCTGGCGGTTCTGATAGTGAGCAGCAACTGATATTTTTTCAGACCAATGTGGTTGTAAGTCTGCGGTTGTCACAGTGGTTACCAATAGTGTATTCAGAGTGTTATTCCCCTGTTGATGCTGGTTACAAAACTGTACTTGCAAGAACTAAAATATTGGCTAGCCTTGAACACACAATGCTGATGACAGACTTTAAGGCACCCAGTAGCATGGTCAAAATGCCTTCACCATGTCTGGAAGCTATTTCCAACATTTTGAGCCTTTTTAAGTTAACCTTGTTCAGATGGATCATAAGGCCAAGAATTTGAGATGAAAGTCAACTGATGTGAATGCTGGAAATCTGAAATGGAATGCAGAACACTGTGGGAGTAGGCAGCACATCAGATAGTATCTTTAGACTTTCGAGATACAGCGTAGAAATAGGCCCTTTGGCCCACCGAATCCCCACCGACCAACACCATCCTACACACTAGGAACATTTACCAAAGCTAATTAACCGACAAACCCACACGTCTTTGGAGTGTAGGAGGAAGCCGGTGCACCCGGAGAAAACCCATGCGTTCACGGGTAGAATGTACAAACTACGTACAGACAACACCCATAGTCAGGATCAAACCCGGGTCTCTGACGCTGTAGAGCAGCAACTCTACCGCTACGCCACCATGCTGCACAAAATGATGTATCTATGGGGATACAAACTGTTGGTTTCAAGGTGACTCACTTCTGTAGGTGCCTGTTATATTCCATAATAATATGAGAATATTTCATGACAAAATATTCCCACTCATTTCTGTGTGGGAGTGAATGTTAGAACCTAGGATGAGAAGTGAGGAAGAAATGAGATTGAGATAGGTGATTGATGGTCAGCATAGACCCTGGGCCGAAGGGCCTGTTTCTATGTAGTTATGCTGCTGCAAGGAAGAATTTAATTGTTCCATTGTCGGTACATATTACAATCAGACATTCTTGACTCTTAGTTGATACCAGTGCATCTGTGGATATGATGCATAAATAAACCTACAACAATATTTACTTTTGACACAGTCAATGAGGAAATGCACAATGATATTTCCTTATAAATCTACTATATCTTTCACAGTTCTTCTCAAAATCATTTCATTACAAATGACTTTCAAATCAAGAGAACATTGGCTGTGGTACGTTCTGAGATTTAGAGGCAAAATATAGACACAAAAATTTAGGTGCGGCACAGTGACGCAGTGGTAGAGATGCTGTCTTACAGCGTCAGAGACTTGGGTTCGATCCTGACTACGGGTGCTGTCTGTACGGAGTGTGTAGCTTCTCTACCAGCTGTGCAGATATGTGTTTCTACAGTTCCTTGTTTCTGCATTGTTCTTCATTGTGCTCACAAACAAGTCCATATAGTCACTAAAGATAGACACAAAAAGGTAGAGTAACTTCAGTCTGAAGCAGTCTCGACTCGAAACATCACCTATTCCTTTTCTCCAGAGATGCTGTTTGACCCGCTTGGTTACTCCACCCTTTTTGTGCCTATCTTCGGTTTAAACCAGCATCTGCAGTTCATTCCTACACGATACAGCCACTCGCAGATACAAGGGTTTAACAGTTGCACTTCACACTGACAATGAAGATTAAAGACCTGGGAGTGTGGTTGCTATTGATTTGAATATTTTGTGTGAGGTCGATTTCTATTCCAGTACATATAGGCCTCTTTGCAACCATGTTGGTAACATGTTGGTAACCATGTCCAGTCACTCTACACTTCCATCCCCCCACAAGGATGGTCTCGGAGCCCTCCGTTTCTTCCTCGACCGTAGAACCAGCCAATCTCCATCGACCAACACTCTCCTCCGCCTAGCAGAGCTGGTTCTTACTGTCAACAACTTCTCCTTTGACTCCTCCCACTTCCTCCAAACCAGAGGCGTAGCTATGGGCACTCGCATGGGCCCCAGCTATGCCTGCCTCTTTGTCGGGTACGTCGAACAATCCCTGTTCCAGACGTACACTGGCCCCATCCCCGAACTCTACCTCCGCTACATCGACGACTGCATTGGTGCTACCTCTTGCACCCATGCAGAACTCACTGACTTCATACACTTCACCTCCAATTTCTATCCTGCCCTTAAATATACCTGGACTATCTCCGACATCTCCCTCCCGTTTCTGGACCTCACCATCTCCATCACAGGAGACAGACTAGTGACGAACATTTACTATAAACCCACTGACTCGCACAGCTATCTGGACTACACTTCTTCCCACCCGGTCCCCTGCAAAAAGTCTATCCCCTACTCCCAATTCCTCCGTCTACGCCGCATCTGCGCCCGGGATGAGGTGTTTCACACTAGGGCTTCCGAGATGTCCTCGTTCTTCAGGAAACGGGGCTTCCCCTCCTCCATTATAGATGAGGCTCTCACTAGGGTCTCTTCTACATCCCGCAGCTCCGCTCTTGCTCCCCCTCCCCCCACTCGCAACAAGGACAGAATCCCCCTCGTTCTCACCTTCCATCCCACCAGCCAGCAGATCCAACATATCATCCACCAACATTTCCGTCACCTACAACGGGACCCCACCACTGGCCATATCTTCCCATCCCCTCCCCTCTCTGCGTTCCGCAGAGACCGTTCCCTCCGTAACTCCCTGGTCCACTCGTCCACTCGTCCCTCCCTACCCAAACCACCCCAACCCCGGGCACTTTCCCCTGCAACCGCACAAGATGCAACACCCGTCCCTTGACCTCCCCCCTCAACTCCATCCAAGAACCCAAACAGTCTTTCCAGGTGAGACAAAGGTTGACCTGCACCTCCTCCAACCTCATCTATTGCATCCACTGCTCTAGATGTCAACTTATTTACATCGGCGAAACCAAGCGCAGGCTCGGCGATCGCTTCGCTGAACGCCTGCGCTCGGTCCGCATTAACCAAACTGATCTCCCGGTGGCCGAGCACTTCAACTCCCCTTCCCATTCCCAGTCTGACCTTTCTGTCATGGGCCTCCTCCAATGCCATAGTGAGGCTCACCGGAAATTGGAGGAACAGCACCTCATATTTCGCCTGGGCAGTTTGCAGCCCAGTGGTATGAACATCGACTTCTCCAACGTTAGATAGTTCCTCTGTCCCTCCCTTCCCCTCCTCCTTCCCAGATCTCCCTCTATCTTCCTGTCTCCACCTATATCCTTCCTTTGTCCCGCCCCCCTGACATCAGTCTGAAGAAGGGGTCTCGACCCGAAACGTCACCCATTCCTTCTCTCCCGAGATGCTGCCTGACCTGCTGAGTTACTCCAGCATTTTGTGAATGTCAATGTTGGTAACTGAGATACTTGACTGCTTAACCCTGTAGTTGCTAAGGTGGCATTAAATGCACGCATAGTCATTCCCAAAGCTAGGCAACTCAACATTTATGTTTAAATAAACAATGACGCAGCTGGTAGAACTGCTGCCTCACAGCACCACAGACCCGACTTCGATCCTGAGCTCGGGTGTTGTTCTAGTGTGGAGTTTGCACGTTCTCCCTGTGACCCTGTGGGTTTCCTCTGGGTGCTCCGGTTTCCTCCCACATTCCAAATAAGTGTGGGTTTGTAGTTTAATTGGCCTTCTGTAAATTGCCCCTTGTGTGTAGGATAGAACATGTACGGGTGATCGGACTCAGTGGGCCGGTGGGCCTGCTTCCATGTTGTATCTCTAAACCTAAACCTAATTCCAAAGACATGCACGTTTTGTAGGTTAATCTGTAAAATTGCCTCTAGTCTGTAGGGAATGGATGTGAATGTGGGATAACATAGAACTAATGTGAATGGCTGATTGATGATCAGCGTGGACTCGGTAGGCCTAAGGGTCTGTTTCCATGCTTTATCAATAAAAAAAATCAATTGGTATCCTGAAAATATTAATTGCATCAATATCTGCCCATTTGCATGCATAACATGATTTGGCTGTAGTAGCAAAGATCTGTAGATGCTGGTTTACAAAGTAGGACCCAAAGTGTTGCAGTAACTCAGTGGGTCAAATAACATCCCTGGAGAACATTGTAGGTGATGTTTCCAGTCAGATCACTTCTCGACTTTGACTGCTAGGTCTTCTTTGTCTCAAAGGGGAAAAGATAAATGCTGCTAATCTGCGATGTTCAGAAATTCATATGTTCCAGGAGCAGAATTAGGCCATTCGGCCCATTCAGTCTACTTCACCATTCAATCATGGCGGATCTATCTTTCCCTCAAACCCATTCTCCTGCCTTCTCCCCATAACCAACCCCCCCTCCCCCCACCTCCCCCCGTATTAATCCAGAATCTGTCAACCTCTGCCTTAAAAATACCCAATATCTTGTCCTCCCCAGCCATATGGGGCAAAGGATTCCACAGATTCACCACCCACTTACTAAAGAAATTCCTCCTCATCTCCTTTCGAAAGGTACATCCTTTTATCCTAAGGCTATGGCCTCTGGCCAGAGACTCTCCCACGAGTGGAAACATCCTCTCCACATCCACTGTATACAGGCATTTCACTATTCGGTAAGTTTCAATGAGGTCCCCCCTCATCCTTCTAAACTCCAGCGAGTACGCTCATCATATGTTCACATATGTTCATGCAGTCACAGTCATAACCTAACTGCAAGCCTCACCTGCCCCTAATGCGCCTATTTCTGGGGCAAAAATTCTCTCCATTGAGGTTAGAGGCTACGCCGTTCAGCAGTGCCTGCCCCGACAAGCTCAAGGTTATGCTGAAAATCATGTTAGTTGTGTGCTATTTTGGTGCTGAGCAGTTTTGAGTGACCTTCACACATCAGAGTCAACAAACACAGTCCTGCTTGAGTCTATCTTGATAAGAAACAATAAACAAGTTGGGGCAGCACAGTGGCGCAGCGGTAGAACTGCTGCCTTACAGCGCCAGAAACCCAGGTTCGTTTCTGACCTCGCGTACTGTCTGTTCGGAGTTTTGTACATTCTGTTTCATTTCAGAAGCCCGACATTTCTAGTATTTATGTTAAAAACACCTGGTGATATCAATCATGAACATTTTAAGGGAATGAGTTGAGGTTGCCACTGCATATTATGGTATAGTATTATCTAATCTGATTGTTTTTCACTGTATCTTGGCACACTTAATAATAACAAACTGCGGCACGATGACGTAGCGGTAGATTTGTTGTCATACAGCACCAGGGACCCAAGTTCAATCCTGACTACGGGTGCTGCCTGTACGCTGTTTGTAGATTCTCCAGTGTCTGGGTGATCGTTGGTTGATGTGGTCTCGGTGGGCCGAAGGCCCTGTTTCCATGCTGTATCTCTAAACTAAAATTTAAAATAAGTATTGTAAAAAGGGCACACAAGGAACTGCACATCCTGGTTTACAAAACAAGACACAAAGTTCTGGATTAACTTAGTGGGTCAGGCAACATCTCTGGAGAACATGGATTGGAGATGTTTTGGGTTAGGACCCTTCTTCAGACTGATTGAAATGGGAGGAGGGAAGGGGGAATGAATCTGGAAGAGAGGAGAGGCAGGAGAAAGCCTCTTGAGATCACACGCTCCCTGACCAGCCTCCCTACCGACCAGGCTCCACCCTGCCTAAGGTCATTTGTGGCTGGTCGCAATTGGTCCTGGTGTTTTCTCGCCTCCAGCTCTTCACTTCCCCCTCCCCCTCCCCACCCCACCCCCACCCCCAATTTAAGGTCTGAAGAAGGGTCCCAACCCGAAATGTTACCCATCCTTTTTCTCCAGAGACGCTACCTGACCCGCTGAGTTACTCCAGCACTTTTGTGTCCATCTCAAGTAATACAGGTGAGAAGGGTTTTTTAATAGTCAGCTGGTTGGACAAAAGCCAGGGCTGCAGAAACTAAAGAGGTGGGAGACTAAAAGATTGAAGAGTTGTAAATTGTGAAGCTGGAGGAAGCAGCAGACTCGTAATTTTATATTTTTAGTTGAGCTGCTTTGTTACTAGAGTGATTCACCTTCATTATTATAATTACACCTCAAAGCTCTTGCCTGCATACTGGAATTATGTTTACTGGACCGCCTAGATGAATATAGTTCAACTCATGCTAAGTTTCAAACCTTGATGCTACAAGTTCTTCAGTTCATGTCATGGGAGCAGAATTATTGAGTCTACCCATTCGACCCATTGAGTCTACTCCGTTATTCAATCAAGGCTGATCTATCTTTCATTCTCAACCTCATTCTCCTGCTTTCTCCCCACATCCCCTGACACAATGCTGGTTTGCTTAACGAAGGTGGGATGATGTCATAAGCACACTGCTGTGGCTAATTATTATGGCAATTTCAGGACACTTTTCAGGTTTAGGTTTATTATTGTCACGTGTACCCAGGTACAGTAATTAGCTTTGTTTTACGTGTTATCCAGGCAGTTCATACCGTTCATGAGTACAACAGATCAATCAAAAGAGGAAATAAACATAGTGTGGAATATAGTGTTATAGCTAGAGAAAGTGCAAATAAAATAAATGCAAGGGCCACAATGAGGTAGATTGGATGATTGGGTAATTTATCCCCAACATATAGACAATAGACAATGCTGGTTTGCTTAAAGAAGGGGGGGATGATGTCATGAGTACACTGCAGGAGTAGGCCATACGGCCCTTCGAGCCAGCACTGCCTTTTAATGTGATCATGGCTGATCATCCACAATCAGTACCCCGTTCCTGCCCTCTCCCCATACCCCCTGAATCCGCTATCATTAAGAGCTCTATCTAGCTCTCTCTTGGATGCATTCAGAGAATTGGCCTCCTCTGCCTTCTGAGGCAGAGAATTCCACAGATTTCCAACTCTCTGAGTGAAAAAGTTTTTCCTCGTCTCCGTTCTAAATGGCCTACCCCATATGAGTGGTTGAGGCTTAGATTTATTATTGTCATGTGTACAGTGAAAAACTTTTGTTTGCAAGCTATCCAATTAAAACAGCTAATACTATATACAAATACAATCAAGCCAAACTCAAGTACGATAGAGCAAAGAGAAAGATACAGAGTGCAGAATATAGTTCGCAGCATTGTTGCACATCAGTTCCAGAGACAAGGTCCAATGTCCGCAATGGGTAAATTTGGAGAGTCGAGAATAGTGAAAGGCCTGGATAAAGTGGATGTGAAGAGGATATTTCCACTAGTGGGAGAGTCTCGGACCAGAGGACACAGCCTCAGAATAAAGGGACAAACCTTTAGAAAGGAGCTGAGGGGAATTTCTTTAGTCAGAGGGTGGTGAATCATCGCCAAAGACGGCTTTGGAGGCCAAGACATTTGGTATTTTTAAGATGGAGATTGACAGGTTCTTGATTAATAAGGGTGTCAAAGGATATGGGGAGAAGGCAGGAGAATGGGGTTGAGAGGGAAAAATAGATCACCCATGATTGAATGGCGGAGCAAACTCAGTGGGCTGAATGGTCTGCTTCTGCGCCTATGAATTGAGTTTAGTTTATTGTCACATGTACCGAGGTAACAGTGACAAGCTTTTGTCTGGGCACTAACCAGTCAGCGGAAAGACAAACATGATTGCGATCGAGCCATCCACAACGTACAGATACAGGATAAAGGGAATAATGTGAATAACGTTTAGTGCAAGATAAGGTCCAGTAGTCTGACCAAAGATAGTCAGAGGGTCTCCATGGAGGTAGATGGCAGGTCAGAACTGCTCTCTAGGTGTTGGTAGGATGGTTCTATGACTTACGGACTCATGAACAAGGACAGACTCACTGTGATATGGATAGAGATAGCAACCAGTAATCAAATCAAGCTTGAATAATCAAAGGCAGTCATACAGAGAGCACATCTCTCTTGCTTTTGCTGCATTCCAGAAACATGCAATTCCTTTTATGAACCGGTCTTCCCACAAACAACTCTTTTCAGCTATGCCTTTGGGGGTTCCCTTGCTGGGAAGTACAGCGTTATTTCCCTAAACCGAGACAGCCAACAAACACCCCAAACACAGTGGATGAGGTAAGACTGGGCTGTGTGCTGCAGGGCAGAAGGATCCCGGTGATTATAGCCATGCCCAACAGCAGGCCTGGCTTGCCCACCGCGGAACCGGGAACACTCCTAGAAAGACCCGGCGGGCCGTGGCCTGTGGGGGGCGGGGGGCCGCCCTGCTCATCCCCCGAAGACCGGAGAACCGAAGAGGAGGGAGCCAGTGACGACGGTCACGAGGAGCAAGGTCGGGAGGAAGGGCACAAAGATGGTGCGGCAAGGAGAGGGACGATGGTTCATTGGATGATCCAGACATAGGCATGGCAGGAGGCCCTGCAGAAGCCTAGGGCTCACCTGGATCGGGCACCTCTCTATAAGACCTAGCCGGCCTTTAGAAATGGCGCCAACTCTGCTGACTTGAAAAGGAATTTCATTGTGTTTTGCACATGTGACAATAAAGCACGATTGCCTTTCACAACGGCTGACAAAGACTCCAATCTGTGGAAGCTTGCCCATGTTTGAGTCACCTGTGCCATTGGTATTACTTTATATCCAATGGACAAATTTACACACAACATCCAGACACATACAAGCAACTGCTGCAGGTATTTTGATGCCTGTTTCATCACTTGATGTTATGCATTAAAAGCTTCCTCCCCTCTTTTATCAGACTTCTGAACAGACCTTCCATAAGCCAGGGTTTAGATTCGAGATACAGCAGGGAAACAGACCCTTTGGTCCACCGAGTCCTTGCCGACCATCCACACTAGTTCTATGTTATCCCACTTTTTCATCCACTCCCTACACACTGGGGGGAATTTGCAGAGCAAGAGAGAAATTCAGATTAAAGAAGTGCAAGAAC
Source organism: Rhinoraja longicauda (assembly GCF_053455715.1). Classification (NCBI taxonomy): domain Eukaryota; kingdom Metazoa; phylum Chordata; class Chondrichthyes; order Rajiformes; family Arhynchobatidae; genus Rhinoraja; species Rhinoraja longicauda. The sequence continues at coordinate 26,582,451 of NC_135964.1, read as the reverse complement.
AGTAATGAGGTAGATGGAAGATTGAGTAATTCGACCCCAGCATATGAGAGTTTGGCCCACTGAATCCACGCCAACCATTGATCACCCGCTCACACTAGTTCTGTCTTATCCCACTTTCTCATATACAGTCCACAGTCCAAAATATTAGTGAAGAAAGGTCCTGACCCGAAACGTCATCTGTCCATTCTCTCCACAAATGCTACCTCACCTGCTGAGTTCCTCCAGCACTCTGTGTTTTGCCCAAAATATTATGTCTGAATGTTGCAATTGCTTCTCGATACCCACCTGTTGTGATCTGTTTGACTTTATTATGTACATTTTATGCCTCTTTGTAACTGAAGAAAGTATAAAAACCTGTCATACTGGCTACTGATTTGCATTTTCCAGATGCTTATTTACAAGTGCCATAGTTACAAGAGGCAACAAGAGAAGTATTTAGTGATGTGAAATAAATCAAAAGTGAAAAAAATGATGCAAAAGAAAAGAAAACACTGCTATCATTAGTTTATAGAGTCACATAGCTGTACTGCACAGAGACAGCCCCTTCAGCCCACCTTGTCCTTGCCGACCAAGTTGGTATATTGGGCTGCCATCATTTGGCCCATTTGCCTGCATTTGGCCCATGTCCCTGCATTTGGCCCATGTCCCTGTAAATCCTTCCTACCCGAATCCCTGTCCAAATGTCTTTTTAAAGAGTTTAGTCTTGAACCTTCAGAGATATAGCGCGGAAACGGGCCCTTCGTCCCACTGAGTCCGTGCCGACCAGCGATCCCTGTACATTAGCACTATCCTACACATGGGCCAATGTACAATTTTTACCAAAGCCAATTAACACACAAACCTGTTCATCTTTGGAGTGTGGGAGGAAACTGGAGCACCCGAAAAAACCCCGTGGTCACAGGGAGAACGTACAAACTCCACACAGACAGTACCCGTACTCAGGATTGAACCCGGAACTCTGGCGATGTAAGGCAGCAACTCTACCACTGCGCCACTGTGCCACCCTATTGGGCTGCCAACACTTGACCCATTCGCCTGCATTTGGCCCATATCCCTCTAAACCATTTCTGGCCATATATCTGTCCAAATGTCTTTTTTTTAAACATTATTGACATCAGTGGTGGGTGATACAGGGAAAGTAAAAGGACAGGGTGTGGGACTAGATAGCATCAATAAAAAGCTTTTCACTGCCCCTCAGTGTACACATGACAATAAACTTAACTAAATTAAACTAATTCAGGGGACTGCAACATTGGAGCCATATCAGAAATGCGACTGAGAGAAAGGCAAGACTGGCTGCTCGGTATTCCAGAGTATACACAGTCACACAGAACGTCGTCTTTGCATTTTTTTTGTCATATATTATAAAAATAAGATTTTCAGCTGAGGCAGCTGTCAGACATCTGGAGAATCTGGATGTCAATGAGATTAGCCCTGTTAACTTCTTTCCTCTCACCACAAATCAACCGCTGGGAATTTCCAACAAGTTCTGTTTCATTTCCGAAGCTCAGCATTTCCAGTATTTGTTAAAAACATCTGGTGATATCAATCATGAACATTTTAAGGAAATGAGATGAAGTTGCCATTGTGTATTTAGGTATGGTATTATCTAATCTGAGTGGACAGCATGCTTTTCCCTGTATCTTGGTTATTATCATGTGATAATAATAAACTGCGGCACGATGGTGCAACGCTAGAGTTGCTGCCTCACCCAGAGTCCTGGGTTCGATCCTGACTACGAGTGCTGTTTGTACTGAGTTTGTACGTTCTCCCTGTAAACACCTGGTTGTCCCCGGTGCTCCAGTTTCCTCCCATACTCCACAGCCAAACAGGGTTGTAGGTTAATTAGTTTTGGTTAAATTGTAATTTGTTACCAGTGTGTAGAATAGAACTAGTGTGCATGATGATCGATGGTTGGCACAGACTCGGTGGGCCGAAGAGCTTGTTTCTCTAAAAAGTGTAAATAAATCTAAACCTAAACCTAAACCTAAAAAGATTTTTGATTTCACACCTCAGAAACCTAACTGCCAATTTAATCTCTCTTGGGTTCCATGATCAAAGAAAGCCATTTTTTGTGTATCACTGATGAAATCAGATAATCATTTAAAAGGCATCATGGTGGTGGCTGGTAGACCTGGGTTTGATCCTGACCTCAGGTGCCGATTGTGTGTGTGTGGAGATTGCACATTCTCCCTGTGACCGTGTGAGTTTCCTCCGGGTGCTCCAGTTTACTGCCACTTCCCAAAGACGTGCGGGTTTGTAGGCTATTTGGCCCTCTGTAAATTGCCCCCTGTGTGTCACTAATATTTTGGACTGTGGACTGTATGTGAGAAAGTGGGATAACATGGAACTATTGTGTGAACGGGTAATCGACGGTCAGCATGGACTCGATGGCCACAGAGCCATGTTTCCATGTTCTTGAATCTTTCAATCAATTTTTAAAAATGGGATCACCCTTCAATCTTCCAAATTCAGGGGTGTATCTACCAAATCTCTCCTTTTGCCATCTCTTCTCATACCTTGAACCTTCAAGCCCTCGTATCACTCTGTGCTACAATCCTTCCAAGGATAATAGTTTTCTCATTTATGAAGATGAAATTTGCTCAGGGACTTATAGCATTTTCAGAGTGTTCATTTATTAGCTGGCTTGGATGAGATTTGTAGTTATTTGATTGGGATTTAGAAAAATATTACTTTTGGAAAATGCAAAAATGTATTTGTCATGTTTATTCATTCAATTTGTCATTTTATTGCTAAATGTAAAAGCTGCATTTGAAACATTCATAAATCTGGATCATAATTTTACAAAAGAACCAGGAACATTGCCTTGTCCAACATTTTCCCATTTCTAAAGAGCAGATTGTAGGAGATATAAAGAACCGCAGATGCTGGTTTAAAAGAGAAGACACAAAGTGATGGAGTAACTCAGCGGGTCAGGTAGCATCGCTGGAGAACATGTATAGGCAACGCTTTGGGTCGGGACCATTCATCAGACGGTAATTGGAGGAAGAAAGCTGGAAGATTGGAGGAGGTGGGACAAATGCACATGAATGCGCTCCCATTCCTCCCTTTCCCCTCCCCTCCCCTACTCTTCCTCATATATTCCATCCTCTAGCTTCACATTTCACATTTCTTCTCTCCTTATCTCACACTTTGTTTCTCATCTCTGACCTTTGCCCACCCATCTGCTGGCGGCACGGTGGCGCAGCGGTAGAGTTGCTGCTTTACAGCGAATGCAGCGCCTGAGACTCAGGTTCGATCCTGACTACGGGCGCCGTTTGTACGGAGTTTGTACGTTCTCCCCGTGACCTGCGTGGGTTTTCTCCGAGATCTTCGGTTTCCTCCCACACTCCAAAGACGTACAGGTATGTAGGTTAATTGACTGGGCAAATGTAAAAATTGTCCCAAGTGTGTGTAGGATAGTGTTAATGTGCGGGGATCGCTGGGCGGCGCGGACCCAGTGGGCCGAAGGGCCTGTTTCCGCACTGAATCTCTAAATCTAAAAAATCAAACCTTCCCAAACCCTCACCTGTATCCACCTATCACTCGCCAGACTTTGTCACGCCCGCACCTCTCTTCAGCTTTCTCCGGCCGCACCACAAACAGTCTGAAGAAGGGCCCCAACCTGAAACATTGCCTATCCATCTCCAGAGATGTTGCCTGACCCGCTGAGTTACTCTGGCACTTTGTGTCTTATATTGCATTATATGTATGTGTGTGTGTGAGAGAGAGAGAGAGATAATGGACAATTGAGGAGTTTGTTTGCACCAGTGTCTTCACTGTGAACTGCAACGTTATGTCATGTATTGACTTTCAGACTATTCAGACTTTTGTGCCAAATAATAATCAGTGTTGCAAGACAACAAGATACTGCCAACTCTTGATTATTTAGCTGTTGCTGGCAGCAGTACGATCGACTGATTCAAATTTCCAGTGTTTCAGAGACTGAAGGAACTAATGGGGAAACTCTCCAAATAATTGAATAATTTTCTCCTTGTGTGGTGTAATTTAAAACTAGTCCCTTGTGGATGGCACGGTGGCGCAGCGGTAGAGTTGCTGCCTTACAGCGGCAGCAATCCTGTACGTTCTCCCTGTGACTGCATGGGTTTTCTCCGGGTGCTCCAGTTTGGAGGTTTGTAGGTAATTGGCTTCTGTAAATTGTCCCGTCTCTAGGATAGAACTAGTTTACGGGGATATAAGAAAATAACTGCAGATGCTGGTACAAATCGATTTATTCACAAAATGCTGGAGTAACTCAGCAGGTCAGGCAGCATCTCGGGAGAGAAGGAAGGAAGGGGATCGCTGGTCAGCTTGACTAGGTGGGCCGAAGGGCCTGTTACCACGCTGTTTCTCCAAACTAAACTAAACTAAACTAAAAGGAGTCCCACTTTAAGGCCGAACCGCTGAGTTACTCCAGCACTTTGTGTCTATTTTTGGACACCAGCATCTACATTTCCTGATGTTGACATTTATATTGAATTCTTGGGACACAAGGGAACTGTGGATTTTGGAATCTTGAGCAAAAAGCACAAAGTGCTGGAGTAACTCACCGGGTCAGGCAGTATTTCCAGAAAACATTTTCTTGTCAGGACACTTCTGTTCAGAGTGATTGTAGTAGGGCGAAGAAACCTAGAAGATGCGAGGGCAGGACAAAACCTGACAAGTGATAGGTGGATACAGGTGAGGAGGGGAGGGGGTGTTGATTGGCAGAGAGGTGACAAGGGCCAGAGTGAAAAATGAGACAAGAGGCTGTGAGATAAGAAGAGGAGGTGTGAATTTGAAGCCAGAGGAAGGGATGTAGATGGAAGGGGAAGGGGAAGGGGAAAGGAGGGGATAAAGGGGAAATGAGAGGGGGAGGGCAGGATAGTGGGAGAAATGAGTGTGCATCCATGTAGGGCATAAGGAAGAGAGGTTGGGGAAAAAATAGGATGTTGTTGTTGGTTATAGAGTCTTAGAGTCATACAGTGTGGAAACAGGCCCTCCAGCCCAACATGTCCCACCTACACTAGTCCCACCTACTGTGTTTGGCCCATTTCCCTCTAAACCTTCCCTATCCCATCAGGATGTTTCTTAAACGTTTCAATGGTACCTGTCTTAAATACCTTCTCTGGCAGCTCGTTCCACACACCCACCACCCTTTATGTTAAAAAAAGTTGCCCCTCAGGTTCCTTTTGAATCTTTCCCCCCTCACCTTAAACCTCTGTCGTTTAGTTCTTGATTCCCCTACCCTGGAGCCCACAACTGAACACTATACTCTCTCTCTCTATGGCCTTACCAACATCGTATATAACTGCAACATGACCTCCCAACTTCTATGCTTAATGGTTACTTACCTAAAATTGGCGAATTGGTGAATTCAATGTTCATACCATTGGGTTGTGATCTTCTTGGCGTTTCTTATGGTGAATTCTCTTTGCGGTTCCATTTCATTGTCCAGTGCCCTTCCTCAGACCGCTCCCAAGCATAGGACCTCTGGTCAGTATGGAATAGCACATCTTACACTGTTCACATCATTCACCCATTTTTTTTTCTGTCTACACTGTTGCCGAGGTAACCACTACACGTACAGCAACCCTGCATGACACATCATTGTACCAGCCTCGGACTGAAATTCTCCCCCTGCCAAACATGCCACAGCATGTGGACGAGTGATTCATGAACAGATTACTCATTATAACCCGTTTTTAGTTTTAATAATAATAATAATAATAATGCATTACATTTATATAGCGCTTTTCATACACTCAAAGACGCTTTACAGGGATTTAAAGAACATAGGGAAGTGAATAAATAGATAAATAAGTAAACGAACAGAGAAAGGATACAGCGTGGAAACAGGCCCTTCGGCCCAACTTGTCCATACCGACCAACGATCAAGCTGTGCCCTAACACTATCCTACACACTAGGGACAATTTAGTGCTAGTGTACGGGGTATTGCTGTTTGGCGCGGACTCTGTGCCTGTTTCCATGCTGCATCTTTAAAGTCTAAAGTAAAGTCAACAGTCCTTGGATTAAAAGTGCAAGTGTCTGGAACCCGCGGTAGACACTAAATGCTGGAGTAACTCATCAGGTCAGGCAGCATCTCTGGAGAACACGGTTTGGTGACGTTTTGAGTTGGAACCCTTCTTCAGACTGGACCCTACACTGTACACCAGGGTACCAGTCCCAGGTGGAAATCCGAGCTATTCTCTGTCTGCCAAACTTGTCACGGCATGTGGACGGAGTGACTCACGTGCCTTTCCTCGATGTTCACAGCCAGAGGGTTGTTGCACAACTCTCTGCAAAACAAACCCACAAGGACACCGACCCAAATCGGGATCCCACCACACTCCCCCTGGTGCTCCCTGCACCTTCCCCTGGTCATGTGGGGACTGAGTGCGCCAGATGATAAACTGCATGTAAGAAAGTGGTTCCACATTCAGTAAAAAAAGGGGGAAAGATGTGACAACGAGATGGGAACAAAAACCTTTGTTTAGCTTAGTTTTGTTTATTATTGTCACGTCTATGGTTTCTTTATTATCAGGTGTACAAAGGTCCAGTGAAATATTTTTTTTGCAGATAGCTCAGCAAGACCATCTTCAGACATGAGCCCAATCCCCCCTTTAGACCAGAGTGTGCAGAACTGCCCACTGAGTCTGTTTGCACGAGGCACCATTTTACAGTCCTAGCTACAGTACATCTGCCCACAAAGGCCCATTGCAGCCGTTGCCCCCATCCCTGCTGTAACGCGAGCCGTTGTCCCTCTCCTCGCCCCGCCCGAGTGTACTGAGGTACCGTGTTAAGTTTAGAGATACAGTATGAAAACAGGCTCTTCAGCCCAACGAGTCCACGCTGACCGTCGATCACCCGCTCACGTGCTATCCTACACACCGGGGACAATTTACTGAGGCCAATTAACCTACAAACCTGCACATCTTAGGGACATGGGAGGAAACCGGAGCACCCGGAAAAACCCCATGTGGTCGCAGGGAGAACGTATGAACTGCGTACAGACAGCACCCGTAGTCAGGATTGAACCTGCGTCACTGGCACTATAAGGCAGCAATGCTGTGCAGCCCCCTTTTTGTTGCGTGCCATCCAAGGTACAGATGCAGGATAAAGGGAAATCGTAGCCAGGTGTGTCGTTTTTTTTAAAAGCCACAAAGTGCTGGAGTAACTCAGTGGGTGAGGCAGCATCTCTGGAGAACATAGATAGGTGATGTTTTGGGTCGGGGTCCTTCTGATAGATCCTGACCCAAAACCTCACCTCTCCATGATCTGTTGAATTCATTGCCACAGACACAGATGGCCGGGCAGTGCCATCACTGGGTATTTTTAAAGCAGAAATTGACAGATTCTTGATCAGTCAGGGGTTATTGGGAGGAGGCAGGAGAATGGGGTTGAGAGGGAAAGATAGATCAGCCATGATTGAATGGTGGTGTAGACTCGATGGGCCAAATGTCCTAATTCTGTTCCTATGACTTACGAGTAGCTCAGGTAACATCTCCGGAGAACATGGATAGGTGAATTTCCAGGTCGGGATCCTTCTGATAGGTTCTGACCCGAAACGTCACCAATCCATGTTCCCCAGAGATGCTGCCTGCCCTGCTAAGTTATTCCAGTACTTTGTGTGTTTTTTGTAAACCAGCATCTGCAGTTCCTTGTTTCTACATTTTGACTGCTCAAGGGTCACAGTACAATACTACAATGAGTTATTATAATAATAATAATAATAATAATAATAATAATAATAATAATAATAATAATAATAATAATAATAATAATAATAATAATAATAATAATAATAATAATAATAATAATAATAATAATAATAATATTAATAATAATCTATCTTTATTGTCAATGTACAAGAACGACGAGATTAAGATTGCAACCTGGGGGCAGCCAGAAGATGCTATAAAAATAAATAAATAAGGTAATAAAAAGAAAAAAAAGGTAAAAGTACAAATAGGTCCATGTACACTGAGGTTAAAAATTACAGCAGCTGTCACTGTGTTGTGACAAAGTCAGTTTGGCCAGATGATTATGAGGGCAAAGACAGATTATGGGGGGCGCTCAGCAGACTGATTCAGTGCAGTTATAGCTCTAGGGAAAAAGCTATTTCTCAGTCTGGAGGTGCTGGCGTAGAAGGCCTTATAACATCTGCCAGATGGAAGGAGTTCAAACAGATGGTGGCATGGGTGTGTGGAGTCCTGACAGATGCTGGTGGCTTTTCTGAAGCAGTGTGCGTTGTAGATGTCCTCCAGGGCTGGCAGCTGTATCCCAATGATCTTCTGTGCTCGCTGAAGAGCTGAAGAGCTCTCCAGCTGCTGCTGTGCAGCTGAGATACCACACAGAGATGTAGTATGTTAGGATTCTCTCTGTGGTGCAGCGGCAGAAAGTCACCAGTATCTGTTGGGACAGACCAGCTTTTTTCAGCATCCTCAGGAAAAACAGCCGTTGCTGTGCTTTCTTGACCATTGCAGTGGTGTTACTGGACCATGTGAGGTCATTTGAAATGTGTGTGCCCAGAAACCTGAAGCTGGACACTCGCTCCACTCTGTCCCCGTTGATGAAGACTGGAGCGTACTCCTCATCCTGTGACCTTCGAAAGTTGATGATTAGCTCCTTGGTCTTAGCTGTATTTAGGGACAGGTTGTTCTCTGAGCACCAGCTCGTCAGGTTCTACACCTCCGCTCTGTAGGCTGATTCATCACCGTTGGAGATCAGCCCGATCACCGTTGTGTCATCCGCAAATTTGACGATGGTTTTGGTGGCGAATGCAGGGACACAGTCGTGTGTGAGGAGGGAGTAGAGGATGGGGCTCAGTACACAACCCTGTGGTGTGCCGGTACTCAGAGTGGTAGTGGAGGACAGGTGGGGGCCCAGTCTCACCGCCTGAGGGCGCTCCGACAGGAATTCTGGATCCAGTTGCAAAGTGACGAGCTGAGGCCTAGCTGGTGAAGTTTGAAGGTGAGCTTGGTGGGGATGACAGTATTGAAAGCAGAGCTGTAATCTACAAATAACATCCTCACGTATGTGCCCTGTCTCTCCAGGTGAGTCAGGACAGTGTGAAGAGCCAGAGAGATGGTGTCCTTTGTAGATCTGTTAGCTCTGTAAGCAAACTGATGTGTCTAGTGAGGCAGGGATGATGGCTTTGATGTGGGAGAGGACCAACCTTTCAAAGCACTTCATTACTGTTGGTGTGAGGGCAACCGGACGGTAGTCGTTCAGGTTGCTAATGTTTGCTTTTTTCGGCACCGGCACTATGGTGGCCGACTTCAGGCACTTTGGGACCGTTGCCCGAGATAGAGACAGGTTGAAGATCTTTGTAAATACCTCAGCAGGCTGTTCAGCACAGTCCTTAAGTACCCGTCCTGGGACTCCGTCCGGGCCTGCAGCCTTGCGTGGACTGACCCTCCGCAGCGCGCTTGTACGCCATGTGTACTCAGTGTGAGAACCTGTTCGGGGCCGGGATTTTTCCACTCATGGTGTTGTTGCCGATTTCAAAGCGAGCAAAGAAGGTGTGACATCACTGTGGGGGCAGGCAGGGTTGCTCTTGTAATCAGTGATAGCTTTGATGCCTTGCCACATGCTTCGAGCGTCAGTGTTGTTGAAGTGGTCTTCAATGCCCGACCTTATCTGTTCTCTGTCTGCCAGAACCTGCCATATGAATGCACTGATTCATGGGTGGATTTGTCATTGTGAATCATATCCTGTGTACACTTCTCCTTCAGATCTTTCCTTGAGAGATCGTGGATAGTTGCAAAAGAGCTGGTGATATTGTTCCTGGTTTTATACACTCATTTCTGACTTCTTTCAAAGATATGAGATAACTGCGGTGTTTACACCCTCTCTTACATCATATGCAGACATGAGTCATAGTCAGACCAGCGTGGAAACAGGCCCTTCGGCCAAGTTGCCCATGCTAACCAACATGCCCCATCTACACAAGCCCCATCTGCCAGCATTTGGCCCATATATCCCTCTAAATCTGTCCTGCCCATGTTTCTGTCCAAATGTTTTTTAAAGTTTGTGATAGAAACATAGAAACATAGAAAATAGGTGCAGGAGGCCATTCAGCCCTTCGAGCCAGCACCGCCATTCATTGTGATCATGGCTGATCATCCACAATCAGTAACCCGTGCATGCCTTCTCCCCATATCCCTTGATTCCGCTAGTCCCAAGAGCTCTATCTAACTCTCTCTTAAATTCATATAGTGATTTGGCCCCCACTGTTTTTTAGAGAATTCCACAAATTCATAACTCTCTGGGTGAAAAAGTTCCTTCTCACCTCAGTTTTAAATGGCCTCCCCTTTATTCTAAGACTGTGGCCACTGGTTCTGAACTCCCCCAACATTGGGAACATTTTTCCTGCATCTAGCTTGTCCAGTCCTTTTATAATTTTATATGTCTCTATGATCCCCTTTCATCCTTCTAAACTCCAGTGAATACAAGCCTAGTCTTTTCAACCTTTCCTCATATGACAGTCCCGCCATCCCAGGGATCAATCTCGTGAACCTAAGCTGCACTGCCTCAATTACAACGATGTCCTTCCTCAAATTAGGAGACCAAAACTGTACACAATACTCCAGATGTGGTCTTACCAGGGCCAATACAACTGCAGAAGAACCTCTTTACTCCTATACTGAAATCCTCTTGTTATGAAGGCCAACATGCCATTAGCTGTCTTCATTACCTGCTGTAGCTACATGCCAACTTTCAGTGACTGGTATACAAGGACACCCAGGTCTCGCTGCACTTCCCCCTTACCTAACCTGACATAGTACTTGACCCAACTATCTCCTCTGGTAGTACACCCACCATTCACTGTTTAAAAATAATTGCCCTCAGGTTCCTATTAAATCTTTCCCCTCTCACCTTAAACCAATGTTCTCTGGCTCTTGATTCCCCTATTCTGGGTAAAAGACTGTATTTATCCAATCAATTTGCCTCATGATATTATACATCTCTAAGATCATCCCTCAGCCTCCTGCACTCCAAGGAATAAGGTCCAGCCTGCCCAACCTCTCCTTATAACTCAGGCCCTTGAGTCCTGGCAACATCCTTGTAAATCATCTCTGCACCCTTTACAGCTTAACAATATCTTTCCTATAACAGAGTGGCCAAAACTGTACACAATGCCACAAATGTCGCCTCACCAATGTCTTGTACAACTGTAACATAACCTCCCAACTTCTATGTAGAAACAAAGAACTTCAGATGCTGGTTTATACCAAAGATAGACACAAAGTGCTGGAGTAACTAAAAGTACTGGAGTAAATCCTTTTTCTCCAGAGATGCTGCCTGACCCAGTGAGTTACTCCAGCACATTGTGTCTATCGTAACCTCTATACTAATTTCAGCTTCAACCTCATGCTGAGTCCTGGCCTTTGAGTTAGAATTTTCGAAAACAGCACTGGGGAGATAGCTCGGTAAAAAAGTGGAACAATTGACATTCAATGTCTAAGTTCACATGAAACAAAGTCTGGGCAAGACCTCAGCATGCAGTGTGAGTCACTGTCTGCTAGCAGGCAACAGAGCATTGGTTAAAATATGCTGCTGTCAATAAAACACTTCTTGTCAATTTTGCAATATGAGTAATAGGATGTAATAGTGAACAAACTCTATCTGTGGTGCCTTCTCATGGTTACCTTAGAAATACAAGCACTCCCCGACTTAGGCGACTTACGTAAACTCGCACTTATGGAAATGATTCTGTACTCGGTCCCGAGTCCAATCAAGGCAGTTTGTAATTTCCACAACACTGTACAATCACTCAAGTTTATATCGGAAATGAGCCGGCAATGGGGTGAAGGGAATAATGTTTAGTGCAAGACAGAGTGCAGTAAAGTCTGATTAAAGATAGTCAGAAGGTCTCCAGTGAGATAGATAGTAGCTCAGGACCGCTCTCTGGTTGTTGTCAGGATTGTTCAGTTGCCTGATAACAGCTGTGAAGAAACTGCCTCTGAATCTGGAGGTGTGCGTTTTTACACTTCTGTATCTCGTGCCTGATGGGAGAGGGGAGAAGAGGGAGTGCCTGGGGTGAGACTCATCCTTGCCGAGACAGCGTGCAGTATAGATGGAGTCATTGGAAGGGAGGTTGGTTTGTGTGATGGTCTGGGCTGTGTCCATAATTCTCTGTAGTTTATTGCGGTCTCGGATGGAGCTGTTCCCAAACCATGCCGTGATGCATCCCAATAAAATACTTTCTACAGCGCATCTGTTGAAGTTGGTGAGAGTTGTTGGGGACATGCCGAACTTCCTAAGCCTTCTAAGAAAGTAGAGTCGTTGATGTGCTTTCTTTTCCATTGCTTCGATATGGTGGTCCAGGACAAGTTGCTGGTGATATTTACTCCTAGGAACTTGAAGCTTTCAACCACCTCTACTTCAGCACCAAGGTGTAAACTTATTGGTGTAAAACCTGTATGGTTTAGTTTAGTTTAGTTTAGAGATACAGTGCGGAAATTTGAGTTTAGAGATACAGCGCGGAAACAGGTCCTTTCGGCCCACTGGGTCCGCACCGACCAGCGATCCCCGCACATTAACACTATCCTACACCCACTAGGGACAATTTTTACATTTACCAAACCAATTAACCTACATACCTGTACGTCTTTGTAGTTTGGGAGGAAACCGAAGATCTCTCGGTGAAAACCCACCTGGTCACGGGGAGAACGTACAAACTCCGTACAAACCGCACCCATACACGGGATCGAACCTGGATCTCCGGCACTGCATTCTCTGTAAGGCAGCAACTCTGCCGCTGCGCCACCGTGCCGCCCTAATTTCTTGCGGTCTTGGGCAGAGTAGTTCCCAAACCAAGCTGTGATGCAATTTGATAGTATGCTTTAATGTCATGTTGTCCAAACTGATAGGAGAGTATGTTGGAAATGCTCAACAGGTCAGGTAGCATCTTTGAGTTAACATTTTGGGACATGATGAATGGCCATTGACCCAAAAGGTCAGTTTGCACAAGTGCTGACTGTCCCGTTAAATAGTAGAAGTGCTTTGTTTTATCTTAGGTTACCTGCATCTGTGATTTGTTTTTTCCCTTTTTGAGCCCATTTGCAAAGGCCCTTCGGCCCACTGAGTCCCCGGCGACCAGCGATTCCCGTACATTAACGCTATCCTACACACTAGGGACAATTTACAATTTTACCAAGCCAGTTAAATCTACAAACCTGTAGGTCTTTGAAATGTGGGAAGATACCAGAGCACCCAGAGAAAACACATGCGGTCATAGAACGTACAAACTCTGTAAAGACAGCACCCATAGTCAGGATTGAACCCAGGTCTCTGGTGCTGTAAGGCAGCAACTCTACCACTTTGCCACTGTGCCTTCACTGGTTCTTTCAAGGGAGAAATCATTTTGGCTGTTGGTAAATTGACAGTGAGGGGCCGAAGTGAACATCATGTGACAACTGTTCCATTTTCGTCACCCATATTATCTCCTGATTTATCCCCCTGCCCCACCGCTGAATCTACCAGCCGACACAACCAATACCCAAAAACATCCGTGAGCATTTCCCAAGAGTCAGACAATAAATTTTACTTTTAGTGACATCAAAGACTGCAAATGTTGGAATGTTGAGCAAAACACACATTGCTGGAGGAACTCAGCGGGTTAAGCAGCATCTGTGGAGGGAATGAACAGACGAAGTTCCAGATCAGGACCCTTCTTCAGGCTGATAGAGGGTCCCGACCCTAAATTACATCGTTAGATTTTAGATATACAGTGTGGAAGCAGGCCCTTCGACCCACTAAGTCCGTACCAGCTAGCGATCACCCCATACATTAGCACCACACTACACACTAGGAACAATTTACAATATTACCAAAGCCAATTAACCTACAGACCTGTATGTCTTTGGAATGTGGGAGGAAACCAGAGGAAAGTCACGCGGTCACGGGGAGAATGTATAAATTCCACACAGACAGTACCCGTAGTCAGGATCGAACCCAGGACTCTGGCGCTGTAAGGCAGCAACTCTACCGCTGCGCCACCATGCTGCTCAAATCCATTTGCTGCACACATTTTATTTTTACTTTATTTTAAAGAAAATAGAAAAGATCAGGATGAGGGGCGGCGTGGAATGGGGGCGGATGGGGTAGGGGAAGAGAGGATAGGGGAAGACTTTACCTGAATCTCATCCCTTGCCTGCTTTCTACCTCTCTGGACCCTCTTATTTCTGGTTTATACCAAAGCTAGACACAAGGTGTTGGAGCATTTCTGGAGATCATAGATGGGTGACGTTTCGGGTCGGAACCCCTTCTTCAGACCGAAAGATAGAGATGGGGTGAAACTGGAAGCGAGAAAAGGCCAGAACATATTAGGGTTGGCAACAGATGACCTCCGGAAGGGTGGAACCCATAATGGCCCATTGTTGGCTATGTCCTTATATCCATCTTCTGTACTCAATCTCCAGACTGATAAATGCCAGTGTGCCATTTTAACATTGTAAAAGATGTTGCTGCAAATATTGTTGAGGCTTCAATAACTGATTATTTTATTGCAGAAATGCAATTATTATCTTTGATATTAGCAGTGACAGCTGTTATTCTAATGCAACATCTCTGCTTAAATCACACAAAGTGGGGATTATTCTAATTTGTCAATGGAGATTAGGATTTCATCCATTAATTTGCAATGGGCAGGTGCCTCGTCAACTGTGCTTTGTGTGGCAATTGTGATTAGTTTTCCTTTTGGTTTTAGTGTTGGAGATACAGCATGGAAACAGGCCTTTCGGCCTACTGAGTTTGTGCCGACCAGCAATCACCCATATCCTGCACACTAGGGACAATTTGCAGAAACACATTAACCTACAAACCTACACGGCTTTGCGATGTTGGAGGAAACCGGAGCACCCAGGGAAAACCCAAGCGGTCACAGGGAAAACATGCAAACGCCACACAGACAGCACCTGTAGTCAGGATCGCACCTGGGTCGCTGGTGCAGTAAGGCAGCATATCTACCGCAGTGCCACCCTGGAAGTTTTTACTGGGAGATGTGAGATGCCCTGCACGGGCATACTGGATACTTGGGCCTGCAAAGTTAATTGGCTTCGGTAAATTTGTAAAATTGGCCCTAGTGTGTCGGATAGTGCAAGTGCACGGGGTGATCGCTGGTCGGCATGGACTTGGTGGGCCGAAGGGCCTGTTTCCGTGCTGTATGTCTAAAATCTTATGTAGCTCCCACCGAAACCTCTGGAAGCAGATTGAAAAAATACATTTGATTTTATTCAACTCTCATGGTATCTATCTTATGAGGAAGTCTTCTTGAACATGGAACATAGATGCAAATAACTGCAGATGCTGGTTACTACACAAAAGGACAAAGTGCGGGAGTAACTCAGCAGGTTTAGTATTGTTTAGTTTATTGTCACGTGTACCTAGGTACAGTGAGAAGCTTTTTGTTGTGCTATCTAATCAGCAGAAAGACTGTACATGATTACAATTAAACCATCCACAGTGTACAGGTAAAGGATAAAGGGAATAATGTTTAGAACACAATAAAGCCCAGTATAGTCCAATTAAAGATAGTTCAAAGGTCTCCAATGAGGTAGATGGGAGGTCAGGACTGCTCTCTAGTTGGTGATAGAATCGTTTAGTTGCCTGATAACAGCTGGGAAGATATTGCGAGACCTGAAACGTCACCTATCCATGTGTAGGAAAAAACTGCAGATGCTGGTTTAAATCGAAGGGAGACACAAAATGCTGGAGTAACTCAACTGGTCAGGCAGCATCTCGGGAGAGAAGGAATGGGTGACGTTTCGGGTCGAGACCCTTCTTCAGACTGATGTCAGGGGAGGGGGTGGGACAAAGATAGAATGTAGTCCGAGACAGGAAGACTAGTGGGAGAACTGGGAAGGGGGAGGGGATAGAGAGGAAAGTAAGGACTATCTGAAGTTAGAGAAGTCAATGTTCATACCGCTGGGGTGTAAACTGCCCAAGCGAAATATGAGGTGCTGTTCCTCCAATTTGCGCTGGGCCTCACTCTGATAATGGAGGAGGCCCAGGACAGAAAGGTCAGATTGGGAATGGGAGGAGGATTTGAAGTGCTGAGTCACCGGGAGATCAGGTAGGTTAAGATGAACTGAGCGGAGGTGTGCAGCGAAACGATCGCCGAGCCTGTGCTTGGTCTCGCTGATGTAGAGAAGTTGACACCTGGAACAAGTTGTCACCTATCCATGTTCTCCAGAGATGCTGCCTGACCTGCTGAGTTACTCCAGCACTTTGTGTCCTTTTATGGAATATAGTACAGTAGGAATAGAACATTGTGGGCTGAAGGGCCTGTTCCTGTGCTGTTCCTTTCCATGCTTTCTGAGCTGTGGATAGAGATTGGACCAGGAGTGGTATCACTTTATTTCACTGCAGCTGTCATCTACTTTCTGTGAAGGTACAATTTCTGACCAGTGGAGTTCATTTTGATTCTGTGAGGATTTAGACCCACAAAGAAATACTTGTGGAGTTGTTGAGTCATGCAGCTCTGTTAACAGGCCTTTGCCCAACTTGCCCACACCGACCAACATGCCCCATCTACACACTAGTCCTACCTACCCGCCCTTGGCCCATAGCCCTCTAAACCTATCCTATACATGAACCTGTCCAAATACCTCTTCAACATTATGATAGTACCTGCCTCAACTACCTCCTCTGGCAGCTCGTTTCATATACCCACCACCCTTAGTGTGTAAAAAAAGAAATAAAGTTACCATTCAGGGCAGGACAGTGTAACAGCGGTAGAGTTGCTGTACAGAGTTTGTAGGTTAATTGGCTTCGGTAAATTGCAAATTGTCCCCAGTGTGTAGGATAGTGCTAGTGTATGGGGTGATCGCTGGTTAGAGTGGACTTGGTGGGCCAAAGGGCCCGTTTCCACACTGTATCTCTAAACTAAATTAAACTAAACTAAAGTTCTCCCGAAAGTAGAGTCTAAAATCATCTATACATGTAATTGTATTGTAAACTAGCATCTGCAGTTCCTTATATCCATAAATGAACGTGTTGTTACAAAGTTGCTCAATGATTTCCCTCCCCCCTCTTGGACTGACATGGGCCTCACTGTGTTGCTCCTCAGCTTTGGTGTTGGCATGGCAACTAGTCTAATCAGCCATGGGCAAGGAGGATAGACGGAACAGCCCAGAAGCCATCCATCCAGCATGACGTTGCCAAGGGGCTGATCAAGTGTTGGCTCTGTCACCAACTCTGAGCTGTAACAGCCTCCCTGATATCCAATGTAAACAAAGAACATGCTCAGCGTGTTCCGAAACACTGTCTGCACACTAAACCGAGTCCTTTACATGTTTGCCTTCCACTGTTTGACAAGATGTTGAAGAATGCTATTGGAAAGATGTTGTCAAGCTGCAAAGGAGTGCAGAGAAGATTTATGCGGGTGTTGCCAGGACTTGAGAGCCTGAGCTATAGGAAGAGGTTAAGCAGGCTAGGATTTCATTCCTTGGTACGCAGGAGGATGAGGGGTGATCTTATAGAGATGTACAAAATCATGAGAGGAATACTTCAGGCAGACACACAGAGTCTCTTGTCTAGAGTAGGGGAATTGAGAACAACAGGACATAGGTTTAAGGAGGGCAAGATTTAATAGGAAACTTTTAGACCTTAGACTTTACTTTACTTTAGACTTTAGAGATACAGTGCGGAAACAGGTCCTTCAGCCCAGCTAGTCCATGCTGACCAGCGATCACCCCGGACACTAACACTATCCTACACACTATGCCGCACCAATGACGTTTTGGGTCAGGACCCTTCTTAGGACTGATTGCGTCTATGTTGATGTTTATTAATTGGGCTTGTCAGAGCACAAGTATCATGTTCTCCAGGGAACACAGTCAGACAGCATCTCTGGAGGGAATGGACAGGTGACGTTTCACATCGGGATCCTTCTCCAGACTCCTCTGTGTGTAGACTTGAGCTTGAATTCTCATGCCAAATCATTGAACTGCTGAAGATATTGCTCTGATGGTGCACGTCCACGTGTCTATCTGAAGAAGGGTCGCAACCCGAAACGTCGCCTATCAATGTTCTCCACAGATGCTGCTTTGCATGTAGACTCAGTGGGCTGTTTCTTTGCATTATGTAGTGAACCGGTGATTGTACTTATGTATGGCAATATCTTACTGATCTGTATGCAAAAAGAAAATCTCATTGTACCTTGATACAAGTGATAAAAAAGGAATCATTGAACCATTGGTACCGATCTGAAACATCATCTATCCATGTTCTCCAGGGATGCTGCCAGACCCGCTGAGTACTCCAGCACTTTGGTGCCTTTTGCATCACCCGAACCGAGGACTTCAGCCCAATAATCTTGGAGGATATTGATGAGTTCATAGGTTATAGGAGCAGAATTAGGCTATTCGGCCCTTCGAGGCTACTTCTCCATTCAATCATGACTGATCTATCTTTCCCTTCTAACCCATTTTCCTGCCTTCTCCCTGTAACCCTTGACACCCTTACTAATCAAGAATCTATCAATATCCACTTTTAAAATACCCAATGACGGCCACCACAGCCGTCTGTGGCATTGAATTCCACAAGTTCAACACCCTCTGGCTAAAGAAATTCTTCCTCATCTCCTTTCTAAAGGTACGTCCTTTTATTCTGAGGCTGTGGCCTCTGGTCCTAGACTCTCCCACTAGTGGAAACATTCTCTCTGCATCTACGCTATCCAGGCCTTTTACTATTCGGTAATTTTCAATGAGGTCCCCCCCTCATCCTTCTAGACTCCAGCAAGTACAGGCCCAGTGCCGTCAAATGCACTTCATATGTTACCCCAATTATTCCTGGGATATTCTACGACATGATGTGGCATACTTTACATTTTCCCATCTGATTCATTTTTAGGATATTCACCCACATCTGAACCAGTTCTGTAAAACCTCTCTTTAAGACATTCAGGCTGGCTTTAATTGTTTTAATTGTTAGTAACCTTTTGTAATAATTGTGCCTTGTAGATATCCTGCTGCCTTCAAAATGACTCATTAGACCTTCAGTTAATTGGTGTATTGATGCACATTGCAAAAATTTGCTCCAAACCAAGTTTACTGGGTCTTTTACAGCATAAACGAGGCCTGAATTATTTTAGTAATGCCTCATAACCTTTCCATTTGGATGGAACACAGCAGAGCCTCAAGACCACCTACCAGAACAGCATGGTGGTGCAGCGGTAGAGTTGCTGCCTTACAGCACCAGAGTCCCAGGTTCGATCATGACCACAGGTGCTGTCTGTGCGGAGTTTGTGCGTTCTGCCTGTGACCCGCCTGTGTTTTGTCAAGGATCTCCGGTTTCCTCCCATACTCCAAAGACGTCCACGTTGTAGGCTGATTGTCATCGGTAAAAATTATAAATTATCCCTAGTGTGTGTAGAATAGTGCTAGTATACGGGATGATCACTGGTCAGCGTGGACTTGGTGGGCCAAAGGGTGTATGTCCTCTAAACTGAAAAACAGAACGAGATGGATGTTAGGACTATGGAGTGGCTCGATAGCTACTGTATACCAGAAGCCAGAGACATCAACAAGAACCCAAAGGCCTCTCATTTTGTGTCAGGAATCCATATTTGTTTTGAAAGATACAAAGTGCTAGAGTAACTCAGCGGGTCAGGTAGCATCTCTGGTGAACATGGATAGTTGCAGTTCCTTGTTTCAATATTCTGCCAGCAGTGTACCTCTTTCTTTCAAGATGTGAAGCTGCCAGCTACCCCAGAAGTGTTGCTTTTATGTTATTTAAGTGTTGAATTCTTAATATAGAGAACAGTTGTCAAAGATGAGGAGAATGATTGATTAGGAACCTGAGGGGCAACTTTTTCATTCACAGGGTGGTGGGTATATGGAAGGAGCTGCCAGGGGGGATAGACAAGAGGGGGAAACAAGGAGCTGCAGATGCTGGTTTACAAAACAAAAAGACACAAAGTGCTGGAGTACCTTAGCAGGTCAAGCAGCATCTGTAGATGGAATGGACAGGCGAGGTTTCAGGTTGGGATCCTTCTTCAAGACAACGTCGGCGTACCTTGTTCCCTTCCTCTAATGTGTACCCTATGCAAGGTGCCACTATGCATACCTGGCATCCATCTTGTGCTGGCATATGCTCTCCTGGCCTGTGCCAGCTTCTATCAAAGTGGACAAGTTACAGGTGACGATGCAGTGTTAAAATAGTTCAGACCTCATTGATGCCACAGTTAATAACTTTCCAACTGATCAATACTCAAGCCACCCCGAGTTAAAATTGGGTATCTGGTTTGTAATATGAGGACTTTAAGTTTAGCTTAGTTCAGAGATAAAGTGTGGAAACAGGCTCTACGGTTCACCGATACCACGCTGACCATCAATCACCCGTTTCCACTAGTTCTATTGACACAAAAAGCTGGAGTAACTCTGCGGGACAGGCAGCATCTCTGGAGAAAAGGAATAGGTGACGTTTCAGGGTCGAGACCCTTCTTCAGACTGGTTAGGGATAAGGGAAACGAGAGATATAGTCGGTGATGTGGAGAGATAAAGAACAATGAATGAAAGATATGCAAAAAAGTAACGATGATAAAGGAAACGGGCCATTATAAGCTGTTTGTAGGGTGAAAATGGGAAGCTAGTGCCACTTGGGTGGGGGAGGGATAGTTGACTTCATCAACTTCACCACCAATTTTCATCTAGCACTCAAATGTACCTGGACCATCTCCAACACCTCCCTCCCCTGTCTTGATCTCACAGTCTCCATCACAAAGAAATAGACTATTGACTGACATCTTTTACAAACCCACTGACTCCCGCAACTATCTCGACTACACTTCTTCCCACCCTGCTTCCTGCAAAGACTCTATCCCCTACTCCCAATTCCTCCTTCGACACCGCATCTGTGCCCAAGAAGAGGTATTCCATACTAGAACATCCGAGAAGTCCTCATTCTTTAGGGAATGGGAGTTCCCCTCTCCCACCACACCATAGATGAGGCCCTCACTCGTGCCTCCTCGGTACTCTGCAGCTATGCCCTCGCTCCCCCTCCCCCTAGTCGCAACAGAAACAGAGTTCCCCTAGACCTTACCTTCCACCCCATCAGCCGTCGCTGACAACACATAAACCTCTGAAATCTCTGCCATCTTCAGCGAGATCCCACCACTAGCCACATTTTCCCATCTCCACCCCTTTCCGCCTTCCGCAGAGACTGTTCCCTCCGCAACTCCCTGGTTAACATCCCTTCCCACCCAAACCACCCCTCCCCAGGTACCTTCCCCTGCAACTGCAGAGGACACAACACCTGTCCCTACACCTCCTCCCTCGACTCTGTGCAGGGACCCCGACAGTCCTTTCAGGTTAGGCAGAGGTTCACTTGCACCACCTCCAACCTCGTCTACTGAATCCGTTGTTCAAGATGTGGACTCTTATACATCGGCGAGACCAAACGCAGACTGGGCGATCGTTTCGCGGAACACCTTCGCTCAGCCCGCGTGAACCAACCTGATCTCCCGGTTGTTGGGCACTTTAATTCTCCTTCCCATTCCTACACAGACCTTTCTGTCCTTGGTCTCCTCCATTGTCAGAGTGAGGTTAAACATAAATTGGAGGAACAGCATTTCATATTTTGCTTGGGCAGCTTACAGCCCAGTGGTATGAATATTGATTTCTCTCACTTCAGGTAGCCCCGGCATTCTCTCTCCCTCTATGCCTCCCCCACCCAAGTCACTAGCTTCTCATTTCATCCTACAAACTGTTTCCTTTATCATTGTTACTTCTTTGTATCTCATTTCCCTTATCCCTAACCAGTCTGAAGAAGGGTCTCGACCCGAAACGTCACCCAGAAACTTCTCTCCAGAAATGCTGCCTGTCCCGCTGAATTACTCCAGCTTTTTGTGTCTATCTTTGGATTAAACCAACATCTACAGTTCCTTCTTGCCCACTAGTTCTATCTTATCCCACTTTCGCATCCAATCGCTACACACTAGGGGGCAATTTACAGAGTGCTAATTAACCGACAAACCAGCACATCTTTGGGACATCGGAGGAAACCGGAGAACCTGGAGGAAGCCCATGTGGTCAAAGGGAGAATGTGCAAACTCCACACACAGACAGCACCCGAGATCAGGAACGAACCTGGGTCTCTGGCGCTGTGAGGCAGTGGCTCTACCAGCGGTGCCACTGTGCCACACAAATTTGTTTTCATCTCAAGGAATTTAGGTAAGGCCTCATAATTAACATCAGCAGCAGTCTTTGCATGAAGGTTCAGCAGCACTCTCAACATTCCAAGGTGGATATGAAAGATAGCTAAATTTAACTTTGGCATATTTTCGTGATATACAGTCATTGATAGGTGCTCAATGGAATATGTATACACTGTGCCAAATTACACAGCCCTTATTCTCTTGATTCAATGTAATGTGCCTGTCCGTTTCCAGATTCAGGTTTATAAAGTGATTATTTAATGGAGTATTATTCTTTGACAGATTATGGAGGCTGAGGGATTTGAGGGGGGGATCAATCGAGACTGGGGCTGGGTGCACCTGAAGGGCGAGAGGTCAGCATTTTACTTTGGACTTTAGAGATTGGGCAGCACTGTGGCACAGCAATAGAGTTGCTGCCTTACACCACCAGAGTCCCAGGGTCGATCATGACTACGGGTGCTGTATCTCTGTAATTTAAACTCCTTTACCATGAAACTACTGTGTAGCCTGTGAATGAGATGAAAACTAATATTAGTAAACACATCAGTAAAATATTTGAGAAGGTACAGGAGATATTTCCTTGTGTTGCAGTTTGGTAAGTTAAACCAGGGTATGACTTACATAGTAAATACTAATCTTTTTAATGTTAAAATATATTAGTTTCAGGCTTTTACATTACATGCACTGTTTGCTAGGATACTAATTTTATTATTTTGGGTCATAATTTGGATTGCATGTTCTAATTTACAAGATATAAAATCATCGGAAGATAAGAATTAGTGGAGCAATTCTGTCTGCCTAAACCATCATTAAATCCCACACATCGCATCTGCACAGCACAGTTTCACATCCTCCTTGCAGCAGCACCAGTTATCAGCAGTTTGAGGAGCCTGACATGCAAACAGGAACATTTGTGGCACTCTTGCATCATTACCCTGTCTGCCAGTATAATTTCACCGCTGGGTTTTTTCTTAACTGCAGCACATCCAACTTACAAGCAAGTGTAACAGTGCTGTTTGCTGGCGGTGAGGGGGAATTACAGCAACTCATTGCCAACATTGGATCGGAACTATCGAGTAATGCTTAGGGTCTCATCTTCACCTGGCAGCCATGGACAGGTCCTTGAGAAGGGCAGCACGGTGGCACAGTGGTAGAGTTGCTGCCTTGCAGCGCCAGAGACCCAGGTTCAATCCTGACTCTGGGTGCTGTCTTTATGGAGTTTGTACGTTCTCCCTGTGACCGTGTGGGTTTTCACTGGGATCTCCAGTTTCCTCCCACACTGACCTTTCTGTCCTGGGCCTCCTCCATTGCCAGAATGAGGTCACATGCAAACTGGAGGAACACCACCTCATATTCCGCTTGGGTAGCCCACAACCCAACGGTATGAACATTAAACTCTCCACTTTCAGGAAGCAACCCTCCTTTTTTTCTCCCCCTCCCTTCCCCTTCCCCTACCTGGATGCACACCCAATTCTCCCAATAACCCGCCCCCACCCCCACCCCCTCTTTCCTCCCCATCCATCTACGTCCCTGCCTCTGGCACCACAATTCACGCCCCTTCTCTATATATATCACAGCTTTCTGTCTCCTTTTCTTCCATGTCCTTTGTTCCCACCCTTCTGCCAATCCTCCCCCTCACCTGTATCCACCTATCACTCTCCAGGCTTTGTCCCGCGCCCTTGCATCCTGGCAAATCCTCTCTGCGTGCTTTCCAGCTTAATAACATTCTTCCTGTAACAAGGAAAGATGGAGTGGGAAATCTGGACCTGCTCCCTAAAAGGCAGCTGTTTACAAATCCAATTCAAAGTGTTTGAGTGAGAAAAAGGTAAAGGGAGTTAAGAAACAGATTAACAGTGATCAAATTAAATGCAGTAAAAACTGGAGGCATGAGAAGGTATAGAACAATACAGAGTGTGCACCGATGCCTCCTGTAAGAAGTCAATGTCTTACAAAAAAGGAGGCACAAATTAGCAGCAGATTTTTTTCCCATGCTGATTGTTGTTTGGAGGGAGAAAGCTGGAAAAGAGTGGTGGGGTGGGAAAGCTGAACAAATGACCCGAAACATCACCTATTCCTTTTCTCCAGAGATGCTGCCTGACCCGCTGAGTTACTCCAGCATCTTGTGTCTACCTTTGGTGTAAACCAGCATCTGCAGTTCCTTCCTACACATTTTGTCTGCTCCACTGCAGAATCTCTTCATTGCAAGCCTACTAAGTTCTCCACCTCTCTCCAGTTTTTTGTACCTTTCCATACCTCTAGTTTCCCTCTACCCTGACACTCAGTCGGAAGAAGGGTCTCAAACCAGAAGGCTTCTCGATAGACCGCGGCTGTGGACTGGGATTGTGGCCGGAGGCCTTTATTGAGGCGGCGTGGTCTCGATCCCTCCTTGATCGCTGCATAGAAGCCCGGGTCGGGGCCCGGCCGGGGCCTTGTGGGTAGAAGCTTGGGTCAGGCGAAGCGGCCGACGGAGCCTGCGGCTGGGGTCCGGGTCGGCACCATGGAGGCGTGAGGTGGGGTGTCGACAGCGGCGAGGCCTCGCGACGAAGGGGCTTCGGGGGTGGAGAAGCCTCACGGTGGCGGCGATGCCTCGCGGGTCGACCCGCGGTCGATGGTTGATGAGAGCATGGAGGACCACTGTGAGGGGGGAGGGGAACAACAATGGAGGACTGGGCTTGGGGGGGACCATCGTGAGGGAGAAGGGGAAGAACAATGGACAATTGGGCGGGGGGGGGGTACAATGGACAATGGGGACCCGGCGTGGGTGAACTGTTGGGGGGGGACACAAGGGGGAGCTGGCGTGTTTTGTAACTTTGTCAGCGCCGTAGGTGGCTGTTATTTGTATACATTGTGTAGGCAAGCAAAGAATCTCACTGTGCCTAGTTACATGTGACAATAAAGTATTTCTATCCTATTCCTAAACCAAAACATCACCTATTCCATTGCTCCAGAAATGCTGCCTGATCCGCTGAGTTACACTACCATTTTGTTTCTATCCCTAAGTGATAGGTGGATACAAAAACTAAGGTGAAAAGGAGACAAAAGGGTGTTAGATCAGGGAAGCAGAGGAGAGAAATGTAAAGGATGATAACCGGCAGTATGGAAATTCAGTTTGAAGCACACTTCTGCTCTTATGCTTTAAATGTCGAGATTGTAAATGCTGTGATATGGGACTCTTAAAATGAGCCTTTACTGGTTTTGTTTTGAAGTCGCAAAGAATTATTAATACTGATGTGTAAAATCATTTGCATCTGGAGTCCTTGCTTTGTGTATGGATGATGTTGATGGTTTCTTTTTTGGCAGGTGTACCAGGTACAGTGAAAACCATTTTTTTGCATATAGCTCAGCAAGACATCCCCGAAAACATAAATAAATGAAACCCAAACTTAAGAATAACTCATTTACTAACATCGATTTTGAAAGACTCGAAATTATGAATAACTCATATACTAACCTCGATTTTGAAAGGAATCTTTTTGATTTTCATTTCCATCAAAATAGCGAAGTGACTCTGAAGATTAGACGGCTTATTCTTATCGTGACAATGTTTTTCAGCTGGTCCCCTTTCAATTTGCCCACATTTTTCTTTCCGCCGCCTTTTAAATAGGTCAACAGATTTAATGCATTAACCAATAAAAATCAGTTTCTACATTTTGAGCAGATAGATATATTTTTCAAAAGTACATTATTCCATCAAAATTGTGTTGTGAAGAAAGTTCCAACTCCAAATACATTGTGAATTTTTTATGACTTTAACACGTTTTTTTTCTTTGCTTACCTACTCCAGTTTCCACATCCGAATTATTTTACCCTTAATTTTTTTACATTTCTGATTAAGATGTCTGTTAAAATAAAACAATAGCCCTCTTTCTCCCTGCACAGATGCCACCTGACCTGCAGTAGTTTATGTTAGAAGACACAAAATGCTGGAGTAACTCAGCGGGTCTGGTAGCATCTCTGGAGGACATGGATAGTTCACATTTCGGGTCGGGACCCTTCTGCAGATAGTTTAACCTTTGTTTAGTTTAGTTTAATTTAGAGATACAGCACAGAAACAGGCCCTTTGCTCCACCAAGTCCATGCCGACCAGCGATCCCTGCACAATAATATTATTCGGGACAATTTACAATTTTACCGAAACTAATTGACCTACAAACCTGTGAATCAATGGAGTTTAGAAATGCAGCATGGAAACAGGCCCTTCGGCCCGCCAAATCTACGCTGACCATCGGTCGCCCGTTCACACAAGTTTTATGTTATTCTACGGTATTTCCACTTTCTCAACCACTCCCTGCACACTTGGGGCAATTTACAGAGGTCAATTGACCTACAAACCCACACGTCTTGGGGATGTGGGCGGAAACCGGAACACCCGGAGGAAACCCACGCAGTCACAGGGAGAACGTGCAAAAACGAGTTTGGGTCTCTGGCCCTGTTAAGCAGCAGATCTGCCAGCTGTGCCACTATGCAGCAATTAATTAAAAAATGTATTTATTTTATTTGCAGACATTTGTTTGCAGTGTGCGAGCATTGCCAACGAGACCAGCACCGCTCATTGTTCACGATCAATCATGAGGTGGGAAGACCAGACTTGGTAAGGATACCAGATTTCTTTCTTGAAGCATATAACTGAATCTGGAGACACAAGGAACTGCAGATGCTGGAATCTTGAGCAAACCGCAACCTGCTGGAGGAACTCAGTGGGTCAGGCAAAGAAATAGACACACACACAGTGGCGCAGCGGTAGAGTTGCTGCCTCACTGCGCCAGAGACCCGGGTTCGATCCAGACGATTTCGGGAGAACTTTAGTTTAGAGGAACAGCACAGAAATAGTCCCTTTGGCCCACTGAATCTGCGCCAAACAGTGATCACCCCGCACACTAACGTTATCCTACACACTGGGGACAAATTACAATTTACAGAAGCCAATTAACCTACAAACCTGTACATCTTTGGAGTGTGGGGGGAAATGGAAGCACCCGGAGAAAACCCATATGGTCACAGGGAGAATGCACAAACTCCGTACAGACAGTATCAAACCTGGGTCTTCGGTGATGTAAGGCAGCAACTCTATCACTGCGCCACTGTGCTGCCCCCCTTAAAACATACGGTGTCATCAAACAGCTTGAGCTCTCCCTATATTGCATATCATTTTGAAACTTCAGGCTGCAAAGAATTCAATCAGTGCTTATAAATGTCAGAGAATAATAGGAGATTTTAATATCCTGGCAGCAAACATACCTGAACAATCAAATCATTTGGAACATTTACCAAACAAACCTTTCAGACATAGTATTTTTCATATTGGTTTTAGAAATGTCAGCTGTGTGTAGTCTGCAAGTGTGTGGTTTTTCCATAGTCAATATACTTAACTGAGTTGGTTGTCTGATTTGTGGGAGAATATCTACAGCTTGTTACTTGATTTCTTTAGTAAAATACTATAACACTTCTTGTTCACCTACAATAAATGAAAAATACCATGCCACAAACACGTGATGTTATCATAGATGATGAATGAAACATCATTATTTGTTAAATGTCTGTGGAGAAGAGTGCATTTGCAGGGCGTTACAGTGGCGCAGCAGGTAGAGCCGCTGCCTCTCGGTGTGAGAGACCTGGGTTCGATCCTGCCCTTGGGTGCTGTCTGTTCCCAGTTTGCAAACAAATATTTTCTTCCAACAACTGGAATGAAAGCAAGAATCATGGTTCAATTGGAAGGAACTGCAGATGCTGGTTTACAGTAAAGATAAACACAAAGTGCTGGAGTAACTCTGCGGGTCAGGCAGCATCTCTGGAGAAAAGGAATAGGTGATATTTTGGGTCGAGACCCTTCTTCAGCCACAAAGTGCTGGAGTAACTCAGCAGGTCAGGCAGCATCTCTAGAAAACATGGATTGGTGATGTTCTCCAGAGATGCTGCCTTACCCGCTGAGTTACTCCAGCACTTTGTGTCTATCGTAGTTCACATCTCCTATGGTGGACTTACAATGTGAATTGCTTCAGCAACGTAACTGAGAGAAACCTACTGGTGAAAAGCTTGTGGGGCTTTGTACTGATCGTATCACAACAAATTCTGTTTCTATCAAACAAAGCGTTAAAAATCAATGTTAGGGGAAAATTGCATGTCACAAGAGACAGTACTTTGGGTAAGAGCGGCACAGTGGCGCAGCAGTAGAGTTGCTGCCTTCCAGTGCCAGAGGCCTTGGTTCTATCCTGACTGCAGGTCCTGTCTGTATGAAGTTTGTACGTTCTCCCAGTGACCCACGAGTGTTTTCTCCGGGTGCTCCGGTTTCCTCCCACATTCTAAATACGTACAAGTTTGTAGGTTAATTGGCTTCTGTAAATGATAAAATTGTCCCCATTGTGTAGGATAGTACTAATGTACAGGGTGATCATTGGTCGGCATAGACTCGGTGGGCCAAAGGGCCTGTTTCCACATTGTATCTCTAAAGTCTAAAGTTAAATCTTGTACTTACTGTACAAAAAAAAAATCCAGAACAAGAACAGGCCTTTCAGCCCACGATGTCTATGCTAGACATGAGCACACTCTGCTACACATTTCAATGTTCCTTTTCTCGTAGGCATTAATCTCCTCTGTTATTTTAGTTCATTTTATCATTGTCATATGTACCAAGATACAGTGAAAATCTTTTTTTGTTGTGTGTTATCCAGTCAGTGAAAAGGCTATACACGATTACAAATGATTACAGAATAATGTTATAATGTTTGGTGCAAGATAAAGTCCAGTAAAGTCCAATTAAAGATAGTCTGAGGGTCTCCAACGAGGTAGATGGGAGGTCAGGACCACTCTCCAGTTGGTGATAGGATGGTTCAGTTGTCTGATAACAGCTGGGAAGAAACTGTTCCTGAATCTGGAGGTGTGTGTTTTCACACTTCTGTACCTCTTCGTGATGGGAGAGTGGAGAAGAGGGAGTGACCGAGGTGAGACTGGTCCTTGATTATGTTTTTAGCCTTGCCGAGGCAGCGTGAAGTGTTGATGGAGTCTATGGTTTCCGTGATGGTCTGGGCTGCATCCACAACTCTCTACAATTTCTTGGTCCTTGGATGGAGCTGATCCCAAACCATGTATAGAAAGGAAGTGCACATGCTGGTTTATACTGAAGACAGACACAAAGTGCTGGAGTAACTCCGCAGGTCTGAGGAAGGGGCCTGACCCAAACTTCACCCATAGGGATGCTGCCTGACCTGCTGCTTTACTCCAGCACTTTGTGTCTATCTTCTGTTCCCAAACCATGCTGTGATGCATCAAGATAAAATGCCTTCTACACCGCATCTGCAGAGGTTGATGAGGATTGATGGGAACATGCCAAACCTGCTCAAGCCTTCTAAGGAAATAGCGGCACTGGTGAGGGTTATAATTTAATGACTTGCAACATGTCATTGTGATGGAATTTATTCCCTGCAGAACACATCAGCACAACCAGCCTGACATTTCTCTGGCATTGAATTGTGCCAACATTAGTATGTTAGCTTTGTCTGTGCTCGGAGAAAACCACTGAAAAATCCAGTATTTGCTCAGATATTTTGTGTCTGCTCTCAGCCTAATATCACGCCCGACCTTCAGCTCATTCTGTCTCTCACTGTAGAGTGAATAGGGAGAAAGGACAGGGTCGGTGCGGCTAATTAAAGCATTTGTCAGCAGCACCATTCCAATATCTCTTCCCCGACAAAATCCTCAGCAATCTCGCCCTCAGACTTGCAAATTAATTTTACAGATACATGCAGAGAACTAGGAACCTACAGAGAGAGTTTTCCCATGTTAATCATTTGCTAGACGTTTAAAATTCAAAAAGTCTAAACATAAAATCCGTTCCAATTTTGCAAATATTCAATGATTCAGTGGTTTCTTTATTATCATGTGTATCCAAGTACAGTGAAATGCTTTTTTTGCATTCGGCTCAGCAAGACTATCACCATACATAAGCATAATCCCACATTAGTAGATAATGTACACAACAGCCCATTGAGTCTATTTGCAAGAGTCGCCATTTTACATGTACTGTATATTGCTGGTGTTCTGTCACAAATATTGCCATAACTTAGTTTAGGTTTAGGTTTATCATTGTCGCGTGTACCGAGGTACAGTGAAAAGCTTTGTTTTGCATGCCTTCGTAACCTTAGAGTTGGACTTTAGACTTTAGCGATACTGTTTCCAAACAGGACCTTCAGCCCACCGAGTCCACATGTGTTTCTCCAGGTGCTCCGGTTTCCTCCCACATCCCAAAGACATATAGGTTTGTAGGTTAATTGACCCTCTGTAAATTACCCCTAGTGTGTAGCGAGTGGATGAGAAAGTGGGATAACAAAGAACTAATGTGAACGGGTTGGCATGGACTCGGTGGGCGGAGGGCCCGTTTCCATGCTGTATCTCAAACTAAACTAAATTAAACATCTAAGAATTCATTGCAGTACACAGAACTCAGCAATTCATGGTAAGATACACCTACATAGTACTCAGCAAAGCCACTTACACCCCAGTATCGTATATCTGCTTCCACCGCCAGCCCTTACAGGAGGTAAAAAGTCTTGCAGAGCTGAATCATGACTTCCTGACTCTTATACTGAATGCCTGAACAATGACATCAAGCATATCATATGCCTTCTATACCACTCTCTCTACTTGTGTTACCACTTTCAGGAAGCATGGACTTGTTTGGTTTTGTTTATTTATTTATTGTTTATTTATTGTTTAGTTTATTTATTGCCACGTGTACCGAGATACAGTGAAAAGCTTTGCTGCGTGCCATCCAGTCATTGGAAAGACTACACATGATTACAATCAAGCCGTCCACAGTGTACAGATACAGGGTAAAGGGAATAACATTTAGTGCAAGATAAAGTCCAGTAAAGTCTGATTCAAGATAGCTGGGGATCTGTAATGAGGTAGATGGGAGATCAGGATCACTCTCTAGTTGGTGACAGGATGGTACAGTTGCTTGATAACAGTTCACTGACCCTGAACCTGGAGGTATGTGTTTTCACACTATGTATGTATGTATGTATGTATGTATGTATGTATGTATGTATGTATGTATGTATGTATGTATGTATGTATGTATGTATGTATGTATGTATGTATGTACGTATGTATGTATGTATGTATGTATATGTATGTATGTATGTATGTATGTATGTATGTATGTATGTATGTATGTATGTATGTATGTATGTATGTAACGTTGCACATACATGTTCTGTATTTGTATGTATATGTGTGTATATATATATATGTATAAAACTTATTTTTGTTTACTGCTGCTGCAAATATGAATTTGATTGTCCTGTTTGGAACTAATGACAATAAAACTCTTGACTTTTGACTTTTGCCTGATGGGAAAGGGGAGAAGAGGGAGTGACTGGGGTGAGAATGGTCCTTGATTATGCTGGTGGCCTTGTCGAGGCAGAGTGGAGTCAATGGAAGAGAGGTTGGTTTGGACCCCAAAATCCCTCCGTATATTAATGCTCTTAAATGTCATGCCATCAAACATGTACTCTCCCTTACATTCGACCGCCCTAACTGCAACATCTCCCACTTGCTCGAATTAAACTCCATCTGCCATTTCTCAACCCATATCAGTAGTTTTTCTCTCATCATGCACACTGAAGAGTGGAGTGGCCACAAAAACAGACTTAGATTTCAGAAATGGGTTACTGGTAGATAGAACATGCAGCACAGGAGCAGGCCCTTCAGCTCACAATGTCTGTGCTGA
Source organism: Rhinoraja longicauda (assembly GCF_053455715.1). NCBI lineage: Eukaryota > Metazoa > Chordata > Chondrichthyes > Rajiformes > Arhynchobatidae > Rhinoraja > Rhinoraja longicauda. Next base: position 26,550,579 of record NC_135964.1, on the reverse strand, counting down.
ACATGATGCCAAGTCCAACTCTTATCTACCAGTGCATAATCCACATCCCTCCATTCCCTGCATATCCATGTGCCTATCTATCCAAACACCTCTTCAATGCCACTCCCATAGAGGCATAGATATATTTTCTTGTGTTGATTTGTATTGATTAGTAAGGGTGTCAGGGGTTATGGGGGGAAGGCTGGAGAGTGGAGTTGAGAGGGAAAGATAGATCAACCATGAACGAATGGCGGAGTAGACTTGATGGGCCGAATGGCCTTATTCTGCTCTTAGAATTTATGAACATGAACTTATCATTTATTTAGAGCATCATTCACCATGACAGGAATGAATTTGGCCCACCGAGTTTGTGCTGTGAGTCTCGATTGTACACTTGGACCTATGTTGTATACATCGATATTCTGTTTGCCATGCCCCTCCCCCCCCCCCTGATCATTAATCTACCAAGATCCGCCAAACATAGGATGTAGTAGAGGTTTACCAGAATGCTGCCTGGGGTAGAGGGTACTAACTACAAGGAGAGACTTCAGACTTTAGACTTTAGGAATACAGAGTGAAAACAGACCAGCTATTCCCTTACACAAGCACTATCCTACTCACTAGGATACAATTTACAATTTTTACTGAAGTCAAATTAACCTCCAATCCTGTACGTCTTTGGAGTGTGGGAGGAACCCAGAGAAAATCCACACGATCACAGGGAGAACGTACAACTTCGGTACAAACAACACCAGTAGTCGGGATCGAACTCTGGTCTCTAGCGCTGCTGCACAGTGCTGCCCAACTGCAGATGCTAGTTTACAAAAAAATATACAAGTGCTGGAGTAACTCAGCGAATCAAGCAGCAACTCTGGAGAACATGGATATGTGACATTTCAGGTCAGGACCCTGAGGTTTGCTTATAAAGTTTGCTCATAATATTTTAAATTCTACCTGAATCTCACCCCCTTCACACTAATTCTTGGGACAATTTACAGGAGCCAATTATCCTAAAAAACGGGGACGTTTTTGGGATGTGGGAGGAAACCGGAGCACCTGGAGAAAACCCACGCAGTCACAGTGAGAACGTACAAACTCCACACACAGACAGCACCCGAGGTCGGGATTGAACCCAGGTCTCTGGTTCTGAGGGTTAGAGGCTCTGCCAGCTGCATTATTGGGCCGCCCAACTTGAAAGATACAGCATGGAAACATTGATTGAAAGATAAAGCATGGAAGCTGGTCCTTCGGCCCACCGAGCTCACACCGACCATCGATCACCCGTTCACACTAGTTCTATGTTATCCCACTCTCTCATCAATTCTCGACACACTAGGGGCGATTTAGAGAAGCCAATTTAGCAGTCAATATGATTTAGCAGGCCAGAACAAATGATGTTACACTTTATTCATTCAGTGGCAGTCGAGTCTAAATAGTAGAAGTTCACATCAAGTCAGAGATTTCTTTTCTGCCTGCTTTTGTGAAGACCGCAATAGCGAGCCCATCCTGACAGTCCCTCCATCTTTACAATGGGACTGTTGTTTCAACAAACTGTTCAAAACCGGATGATAATATAAAGGGGTGACAGTGCTTCCAAAGAAACTATGTTGTGCTTGATTAATAGCCCCCCAAGCAGTAATGGAAACAATCGTTGCCTGCTGGATGACTTCTAAGAGGAGGGTAGGTTACGTACAAAGCCTGCACACAAACGATTACTATATCGCCCAGACTCCAGCAGCAAATTGGTCAAGTCCTGGAACAGATCAAACTCTTTCATTAATGCTTGAAATCTGAGCCTGTGGCAAAGATCGTGGCTTGCAGCATTGCCCGGAGAATGGACAGCATTGTGGAATGCTTAAAACACTGGTAAATATCCCAGAATTTTACATTATCACAAAGGAATTTGACTTACTCAATCATTGTAGATCTTGCAGTGCATAGTGTATTTTGGGCGAAGTCTTAATAAGATAGTTAACAATGCAGTAATACCAGGTTTTATTTTCCTATTATAGATTTATGAAGCTGCACAGCACAGTTTAGCCTAGTTTAGTTTAGTTTAGTTATGTTTATTGTCACATGCACTGAGGTACAAGGAAAAGCTTTTGTTGCGTGCTAACCAGTCAGCGGAAAGACAATACATGATTACAATCGAGCCATCCACAGTGTACATATGCATGATAAAGTGAACAACGTTTCGTACAAGATAAAGTCCAGTAAAATCCAATTAAAGATAGTCTGGGGGTTTCCAATGAGGTAGTTAGTAGCTCAGGAGTGCCCCCGAGTTAGTGGTAAAATGGTTCAGTTGCCTAATAAAAGCTGGGAAGAAACAGTCCCTAAATCTGGAGGTGTTCTTTTTTACACTTCTGTACCTCTTGCCTAATGGGAGAAAGGGGAAGAGGGAGTGACCAGGATGAGACTTGTCCTTGATGTTGCCCTTGCCGAGGCAGCATGAGGTGTAAATGGAGGTAATAGAAAGGTGGTTGGTTTGTGTGATGGTTTGGGCTGTGCCCATAGCTGTCTGTAATTTCTTGTGGTCTTGGATGGAGCTGTTCCCCAAACCACGCTGTGATGCATCCCGATAAAAGCTCTCTACGGCACATCTGTAGAAGATGCCCTTCAACCCACCTGGTCCATGCCGACCAAGTTGGCGTCCATGGCTGATCCCTTTTGCCTGCATTTGGTCCCATATCCCTCTAAACTCTTCCTAACCACATGGAACGGCAACTTTAGTCTTCCTTATAAAGCCCCAAAGCTTACTGTTTGACGAAGGAAAGGGAGCGATATATCTTCCGCGCAGATAACAACAGAAAGATCTTCACGACGTTGCAGTTAATTGGTCGTTTATTGAAGCAATATTACAAGGATTGGCATATCCATTGTATCAATCTGTTTGTTAATCTGGTAAGATGTTATTATCCTACCCTCACTCCTCCATATCCTGTTATATTTGCTAAAACCCTATTACCTTAGCTGGCTTCCACCGTATAGCTACTAAACCCTGTGGTCAGTAGACTCCTTGTTGTCACACTGAAGCATTATGTCAGTGCTGGGCAAATTATACTCATAATCTGACCCCGCCCATGGCACCTCCCAGTCCATATACATAAATTCCAACATTCATCTCAGGACAATCCCCTGGTGTACAAAAATAATACAGCAGGATACAAAGAATATAATAATATGCAAAAATAACTAATAAATGCAAAATGGCGCCTACACCGTATATCTGTCCAAATGTCAAAGAGCCATAAAGTTAATAGTGTAAATGATCCATAAGAAAAATGAACGTTACTTGACCAAACGCTTCAAATTTCTAAAACTCATGACATTAAAAGTGTGCACACAAAGCAACATTGAAGGGTGCTGGTGACTCCAAGATTGCAAACTTGCTAAATGGAGAAGTTAGTAATCCAGCAATGGCTTTTGTAACATTACACCTTGAATACCATGGGGTCATACAGCACAAAAACTGTCCCTTCGGCCAAACTTGTCCACGCCGACCAAGATGCCGCATCTACACTTGTCCCACCTGCCCACATTTGGCCCATAACCAATTGAGAATTTAATAAAACTAATCCATAAACCCATTAAAGATATTTCCTCCCTCCACCAACTTCTATGCAATTTAAATGTAACTTGGCATCTGATTTTCACAGCTGTGAGGGTACAGGAGTTTTTGGGCTGAAACACAAACTCACCTCTGAGCTATGAACTTTAGTTATACTAAGGAATTTGGGCTGAATGCACTAATACTCAACATTTTTAATTTATTGATTTCTTTTTTGTTTACTCTGCTTTCTTTGAGTACTGTGTTTAAAGGCATGCTGTGCTGCTGCAAGTAAGAATTTAATTGTTTCCATTGTCAGTAGAAATAGTCATAGAGTCATACAGCATGGAAACAGGCCCTTTGGCCCAACTTGTTCATGCAGGCCAAGATGCCCCATCTACGCTAGTCACACCAGCCTGCATTTGGCCCATATCCCTCTAACCCTATCCTATCTATGTATCGGTCCAAATGTTTGTAAACACTGTGATAGTACCTGCCTCAACTGCCTCCTCTGGCAGCTTGTTCCATGCACACACAACCCTTTGTGTGAAAAGGTTGGCCCTCAGATTCCTTATTAAATCTTTCCCATCCCACCTTAAGCCCATATCACCTTAAATGCATTTCCTCTGGTTCTTGATTCCCCTACCCTGGGTAAAATCAGGGTAGATCAGCCATGATCACAGTGAATGGTGGTGCTGGCTCGAAGGGCCGAATGGCCTGCCCCTGCACCTATTATCTATTGTCTGTTGTCTAAAAGACTGTGCATTCATGAGAAGGATCGCGACCTGAAACGTCATGTTCTCCAGAGATGCTGCCTGAATTGCTGAGTTGCTCCAGCACTTTCTGTCCATTCACCCTATCTATTCCCCTCATAATAATAATAATAATACATTTTATTTATATAGCGCTTTTCATATACTCAAAGACGCTTTACAGAGATTTTGAGAACATAGGGAAATGAATAAATAGATAAATAAGTAAATAAATAAATGAACAGAGAAAGGAGACAGAAGGTGAGATGACCTTCAGTGGTTGAAGGCAGTACTGAACAGGTGAGACTTCAGCGATGTTTTGAATGTGGTGAGTGTGGGGGAGTCTCTAACGGTTTGGGGTAGTGAGTTCCATAGGGTGGGAGCAGCGATGGAGAAAGCCCTGTCCCCCCAGGATCTGAGTTTAGTCCGGATGTGGGGGGATAGGAGATTGGCAGCGGCAGAGCGGAGGGTGCATGTGGGAGTGTGCCTGTGGAGGAGGTAGGTCAGGTAGGATGGGGCCAGGTTATGGAGGGCTTTGTAGGTTATGAGGAGGATTTTGTACTGGATTCTCTGGGGGATGGGGAGCCAGTGGAGTTTATAAAGGACGGGGGTGATATGGTCACGGATCGAGGTGTGTGTGAGTAGACGGGCAGCGGAGTTTTGAATGTATTGAAGTTTATTGATGATTTTTGAGGGTGCGCCATAGAGGAGGCTGTTGCAGTTGTCCAGACGGGAGGTGATGAAGGCGTGGATGAGGGTTTCTGCAGCTGTGGAGGAGAGGGATGGACGGAGACGGGCAATGTTTTTGAGGTGGAAGAAGGCTGTCTTTGTGATGTGTTTGATGTGTTTGTCGAAGGAGAGGGTTTGATCAAGGATGATTCCAAGATTCCGGATGTGAGGTGAGGTGGATACTGGGAGACCATCAATGTTGAGGATGAAGTTTTGGGTGGATTTGGTGAGCATTTTTGGACCAATGATGATGATTTCAGATTTGTTGCAATTGAGTTTGAGGACTCATGTTTTTGTACACCTCTATAAGATCACCCCTCATCCTCCTGCACTCCAAGGAATAGTCCTAGCGTGTCCAACCACTCCCTATAGCTCAGGCCCTCGAGTCCTGGCAACAAAATCAAACATGACAATTAAACGCTTTTCATTTGACTCTTAAAATATGAACTCTTCTTGTTTTCTGCACCAAGACTGCCACACAGCTTTCCTCCAGGAGATGGCAGTGATGAGCAGTCATCGCTGACCCAAGAGACTGCAGACAATAGATAACAAACAATAGACAACAGGTGCAGGAGTTGGCCATACGGCCCATCGAGCCATTCACTGTGATCATGGCTGGTCATCCACAATCAGTACCCCGTTCTTGCCTTCTCCCCATATCCCTTGACTCCGCTATCTTTAGGAGCTCTATCTAACTCTCTTGAAAGCATCCAGAGAATCGGCCTCCACTGCCTTCTGATGCAGAGAATTCCACAGATTCACAACTCTCTGGGTGAAAAGGTTTTTCCTCATCTCCGTTCTAAATGGCCTACCCCTTATTCTTAAACTGTGGCCTCTGGTTCTGGACTCCCCCAACATTGAGAACATGTTTCCTGCCTCTAGCGTGTCCAATCCCTTAATAATCCTATATGTTTCAATAAGATCCCCTATCATCCTTCTAAATTCCAGTGTATACAAGCACAGTCGCTCCATTGTTTCAACATACGACAGTCCCGCCTTCCCGGGAATTAACGTCGTGAACCTACGCTGCACGCCCTCAATAGCAAGAATGTCCTTCCTCAAATTTGGAGACCAAAACTGCACACAGTACTCCAGGTGTGGTCTCATCGGGGCCCTGTACAACTGCAGACGGACCTCTTTACTCCTATTCTCAACTCCTTTTGTTATGAAGGCCAACATGCCATTAGCTTTCTTCACTGCCTGCTGTACCTGCACGCTTACTTTCGGTGACTGATGTACAAGGACACCAAGGTCTCATTGCACTTCCCCTTTTCCCAACTTGACACCATTCAGATAATAATCGACCTTCCTGCTCTTGCCACCAAAGAATGTCATAGAGTGATACAGTGTGGAAACAGGCCCTTCAGCCCAACTTGCCCACACCGGCAAACCTGTCCCATCTACACTAGTCCCACCTGCGTTGGCTAATATCCCTCTAAACCTATCCTATCCATGTACCTGTCTGAATGTTTCTCAAATTTTGTGATAGTACCTGCTTCAACTACCTCCTCTGGCAGTACATTCCAAACACCCATCACCCTCTGTGCGAAAAGTTAACCCTCAGGTTGCTATTAAATCTTTCCCCCCCTCCCTTAAACCCATGTCCTCTGGTTCTCAATTACCCTACTCTGGGCAAGAGACTTTGCATTTACTCAATCTAGTCCTCTCATTATTTCATACACCTTTGTATGAGCATCCCTCATCCTCCTGTGCTCCAAGGAGTCCTAACCTGGTCAACCTCTCCCTGTAGCTCAGCCCTTGGGTCCTGGCAACACCCTTGTAAATCCTCTCGGCACACTTTGTCCAATGGTACTTTATTGTCACATGTACCTAGATACAATAAAATACAATGCAGTGAGATCATACTACACCTAAGCATGAACATACAAGAGTATAAGAGTGCAGCGAGGTGTGCCGCCATTGAGGAGCGATGTGTGCCACCGTGGAGGAGCGATGTGTGCCACCGTGGTGGAGGGAGGTGTGTCACCGTGGAGGAGCGAGGTGTGCCACCATTGAGGAGCGATGTGTGCCACCGTGGAGGAGCGATGTGTGCCACCGTCGTGGAGTGATGTGTGCCACCGTGGAGGAGCGATGTGTGCCACCATTGAGGAGCGATGTGTACCACCGTGGAGGAGCGATGTGTGCCACCATTGTGGAGGGAGGTGGGCCACCATCGAGGAGGGAGGTGTGCCACTGTGGAGGAGCGATGTGTGCCACCATCGAGGAGGGAGGTGGGCCACCGTGGAGGAGGGAGGTGGGCCACCGTGGAGGAGGGAGGTGGGCCACCGTGGAGGAGGGAGGTGGGCGACCATCGAGGAGGGAGGTGTGCCACCATCGAGGAGGGAGGTGTGCCACCGTGGAGGAGCGATGTGTGCCACCATCGAGGAGGGAGGTGGGTCACCATCCAGGAGTGTGGTATGCCGCCCTGTTTTCATGCTGTATGACTCTATGACTCGGAGTAGATTTCTTCTGAGGAGTAACTGAGCGGGTCAGGCAGCATCTCTGGAACACATGGTGAGGTGATGTTTCAGGTTGGGTCTGAAGATTTCTTGATTAGTCCAGGTGTCCGAGGTTATGGGGAGAAGGCAGGAGAATGGGGTTAGCAGGGAGGGAAGGATCAGCCATGATTGAATGGCAGAATAGACTTGATGAGCTCATTGGCCTAATTCTACTCCTATTCCTTATGACCATATGGATCCCAGCCTATTTCCATGCTATATCTCTGAACTAAACTAAACTAAACACCATTGAACAAAAGGAGATTCGTTGAAAATGCCAATCCACATCTGCCTTTTTCAGGTTTTCTTCATTTTTAAATACAAAGTTACAGCATTACTTTTCTGTAGAATGACTATTGCATTTCTTGGCAGCATGCAAACTAAAATGCTGATTGCAATCATGTTTTGCAGCTTAATATGGGAGAAACCACATTTACTTTTGTTGTTATAGTTTCTCTTCTATATGCACCCACACCACCAAGGAGTAAAGTCTTAATGGTGTGACTCTTATTGTGCATGATGTACAGTGGTGCAATGGTAGAGCTGCTGTCTCACAGCGCCAGAGACCGGGATTCGATCCTGACCAAGGGTGCTGCCTGTATGCAGTTTGTTCATTCTCCCTGTGACCACGTGGGTTTTCTCTGGGTGCTCCCGTTTCCTCCTACACTCCAAAGGCATGCAAGCTTGTAGGTTAAATGGCTTCGGCAAAAATTGTAAATTGTCTCTGGTGTGCAGGATAGTGCTCGTGCCTGGGGTGATCGATGGTCGACGTGGACTCGGTGGGCCAAAGGGCCTGTTTCTGTGCTACATCTCTAAAGTAATTGAAAAGGTACAAAAGAAGGTTCAGTATAATGGAAACACGAGGAACTGCAGATGCTGGTGTGCAAGAAAAGACACAAAGTGCTGGAATAACTCAGCGGGTCAGGCACGATCTCTGGAGAATGTGGATAGGTGATGTTTCAGGTCGGGACCCTTCTTCAGATTGATTGTCGGGGGAAGAAGAAAGTTGGAAAAGGGGAGAGGCAGGACAAAGTGTGACAGGTAATAGGGCGGAGAGCAGCAGCAATCACAGAGGCTTTTCAAAGACAATCTTTTTTTTCAAAAACAAGCTTTTCACATTATCACAAAACCGAAACTTAAACACCTCATTTTATTCAATGGCATTACAAATATTTAAGCAGTCTGAAGAAGGGTCCTGACCCAAAGCGTCACCTGACCAATGGACTGGTTAGGAGAAGTGGCAGATGAAATTCAGTCTAGCAAAGTGCGCAGTCATGCATTTTGGTAATAACAATAAAGGCGTAGATTATTCTCTAAATGGAGAGAGAATCCAGAAATCTGAGGTGCAAAGGGACTTGGGAGTGCTGGTGCCAAACTCCCAAAAAGTTAATTTGCAAGTCAAATCGATAGTAAGGAAGGCAAATTCAATGCTAGCATTTAAAGGTTCAAAGGTTCAAAGGTCCTTTATTGTCACGTGTACCAATTAAGGTACAGTGATATGCGAATTACCATACAGCCATACAAAAAAAAAGCAACAAGACACACAACTATATAAAAGTTAACATAACCATCCACCACAGCGGATTCCCCACATTCCTCGCTGTGATGGAAGGCAAAAAAGTCCAATTTTCTTCCTCTTTATTCTCCCACGGTCGGGGCAGTCGAACCTTCCGCAGTCGGGGCGATCAAAGTTTCCCGCACCCAGCGGTCGAAGCCCCCGCGTCGGGGCGATCGAAGCCCCCACGTCGGGGCGATCGAAGCCCCCACGTCGGGGCGATCGAAGCTCCTGCGGCTTGGAGTTCCCCGAAATCCGTCTAACGAAGATCGCGAGCTTCACGACGTTAAAGTCCGCATGCACCCACGGTTGGAGCTCCAAAGTCGCTCCCTGGCAAAGGGATCGCGAGCTCCCTGATGGTAAGTCCGTAGGCTCCCCGCGATGGAGCTCCCAGTCGATCTCCAGCAAAGGCCGCAGTGTGGACGGAGATACAACACGGAAAAAAATCGCATCTCTGTCGAGGGAAGAGATTAGAAAAAGTTTCACCCAACTCCCCCTCCCCACCCCCACCCCCCACATAAAACAAGCTAAAGAACACTAAAAACATACATTTAACACATACTATTTAACCATAAAGAAGGAAGGGGCAGACAGACTGTTGGCGAGGTAGCCATTGCTAGCGCCACCCGATGGTGATATCAAGAGGACTGGAATACAAAAAGAGAGATATAATGCTGAGGCTCTTTAAGGCACTGGTCAGGCCGTATTTGGAGTACTGTGAGCAAATTTGGGCCCCATATCTGAGGAAAGATGTGTTGGCTCTGGAGAGGGCGCAGAGGCGGTTTACAAGAATGATTCCAGGAATGAGTGGGTTAGCATATGATGAGTGTTTGACAGCACTGGGCCTCTACTCGCTGTAGTCTAGAAGGTTGAGGGGGGACTTCATTACAACTTACAGAATAATGAAAGGCACAGATAGAGTTGATGTGGAAAGGATGTTTCCACTGGTGGAAGAGTCTAGGACCAGAGGTCATAGTCTCAGAATTAAAGGGCACTCTTTCAGAAAGGAGGTGAGGAGGAACTTCTTTAGTCAGAGGGTAGTTAATCTGTGGAACTCATTGCCACAGAAGGCTGTGGAGGCCAAGTCAGTGGATATCTTTAAGGCAGAGGTAGACAAATTCTTGATTAGAACGGGTGTCAAGGGTTATGGGGAGAAGGCAGGAAAATGGGATTAGGAGGCAGAGATCAGCCATGATTGAATGGCGGAGTAGACTCGATGGGCCGAATGGCCTAATTCTACTCCTATAACTTGTATGAACGTGTGAACCTTGAATGCCCATTTTGTAACGGACATGGGGCGGGGTATTTTTTTTGGAAGTAAGTAGTTGGAACATACCAAGATGTCACCTTATGCACAATTTTCGGAAACATCATGGAAAGAAAAATTGTGCATGTTTACATCTTCGCAGTGGTATAAAGAGCTAAGAAAATATTTTGCCACTATCATTATTACTTTCATGTTTGAGTTTCGGTTTGCCTTTTGTGGTGTATATCTTCCAATGCGTATTGCTGAAATTTAACCAGTTCAATAGGGCAATTCCACTCATCTAGATCACAGCGATGAATCACAGATTCATCTTGTTTTTAGAAATATTCAAAAACACTTAGCTGACATATAAAATTCTGGGTTAGAATTTTAGCAACTTAAGTCAAGAGTCAAGAATATTTTATTGTGGTATGTTCCGAAATGGAACAATGAAAAATCTTTAGATACAAAGCATTGGAGTAACTCAGCGGGTCAGGCAGCATCTCTGGAGAACAGGAATAGGTGACGTTTTGGGTCAAGACTCTTCTTCAGACTGAGATTCAGGGGAGAGGGAAACTAGAGGTATGAAAAGGTACAAAGAACAAAATAACAAAAGTAAAGGTAAAAGAACAAAGCAAACAATTCTTACTCGCAGCTGCACAACAGATACGTAAATAACATAATAAACAACAAAAAAAGTTGAGTATATATAATAGTGCAAAGCCAAAGGAATGCCCCCAAGTCTATGTTTGATTGGTTGTAATCATGTATTGTCTTTCTGCTGACTGGTTAGCATGCAACAAGAGCTTTTCACTGTACCTCGGTACAGGTGACAATAAAATAAAATAAAATAAACTTAACTATGTTATTTGGGGGTTGTAGTGTTTTATAGCCTGAGGCTTGTGGGTAAGAAGGTGCTCCTGAACTCCCTGGATTAGGGAGTATTAGCTACATGGAGAGGCTGGACGGTCTTAGATTATTTTCTCAGTAGACGCCATAACAAATTAATTAATAAATTGGGTGAACACTCAAGGAACTGCAGGTGCTAAAATCTTACATCGACTGGTCTGTTTTGTCTGGTTTTTTTCTTTTTCTTTTTCTTTCTCTCTCTCTCTCTCTCTCTCTCTCTCTCTCTCTCTCTCTCTCTCTCTCTCTCTCTCTCTCTCTCTCTCTCTCTCTCTCTCTCTCTCTCTCTCTCTCTCTCTCTCTCTCTCTCTCTCTCTCTCTCTCTCTCTCTCTCTCTCTCTCTCTCTCTCTCTCTCTCTCTCCCTCCCTCCCCCTCTCTCTCCCTCCCCCCCTCTCTCCCTCCCTCCCCCTCTCTCTCTCTCTCTCTCTCTCTCTCTCTCTCTCTCCCTCCCTCCCTCCCTCCCTCCCTCCCCCTCCCCCTCTCTCTCCCTCCCTCCCTCTCTCCCTCCCTCCCCCTCTCTCTCCCTCTCTCCCTCCCTCCCTCTCTCTCCCCCTCTCTCCTGGAATAACTTAGCAGGCCAAGCAGCATCCCTGGAGAAGATGGATAGGTGCCATTTTAAGTCGGGACTGATTCTCTGCAGAAGGGTGAAGTGCTGCCCTTTTGTCTTACTGTGTGGGTGCACATTGGCACCTCCCGAGACTCCCTGGAGTTCTAGCCCTTGCACTTCCACTTGTTCTTCGAAGAACAGCTTAACTATGGTCAATGGCCCGATGAAGCCTGCATTTACTGGCCATCTCCAGTCCTTGTTCTCCGTTGAATTTTATTTACCAATGCGCCGCCCTTAAGGCAAAAGATTTTGAGCTGGATGATGCAGATTTTATCTGGCCTGATTGTTTTATACCCCAAAAGAGGTCAGATACAAATTTGGCAACCTGGTGGGGCAGCAGTCGTGCTGCTGCCTCACAGCACCAGAGACACAGGTTCGATCCTGACCTCGGATGCTGTCTGTGTGGAATATGTACATTCTCCCTGTGATCTCGCGAGTTTCCTGCTGGTGCTCCAGTTTCCTCTCAAATCTGAAAGAAGTGCGGGTTTGTAGGTTAATTTGGCCCTCTGTGAAACTGCCAGCAGTGTGCAGCGAGTGGATAAGAAAGTGGAATAACGTAGAACTAGTGTGAACGGGTGATCGATGATCGGCCGAAGGGCGTTTCTACTCTGTATCTCTAAACTAAACAGGAATACAGACATTTTTAATGCACTTTAATCATTTTGGAAACCGAAGGTTCTCACATCCTGTTCAGTTTTTAAATATAATAGAAGTGAGTAGTTTGCAAGCATGCAAGTGAGGAGCAACATCCTGTAAAATCAAGCAGGTGTCAAAGTATGTTTTTTTGTGTCTGCTTGCAAAGAGAATGTGCAAATGTGAGGTGTTTAATGTGGTTAGCACACAGTTAGAGAGGCACGAATGGAGAGAGGCTGGTTCAGCTATGTCTTGGGCCCGATGTTTCCGTTGTGGTAAACTGCAGGCCTAAATGATCTTTTATTTTCATCTTTTAGCGCTCAAACCATAACCTCTCTGTGAAGCTAAATGTGGGCAAGGGAAGCCATAGTTAAGATGGTCGGACTGATTAAGAGTTTGTCATGTCGAACAATTCTAGGTAGCCAAAACAAGGAATTGCAGATGAAATGTGTAGGAAGGAACTGCAGATGCTGGTTTACACTGAAGATAGACACAAAATGCTGGAGTAACTCAGCGGGACAGGCAGCATCTCTGGAGAGAAGTAATGGGTGAAGTTTCGGGTCGAGACCCTTCTTCAGACTGTTTCTCCCCCCCCCCCCCCTCCATAATCAGTCTGAAGAAGGGTCTCAAACCAAAACGTCACCAATTCCTTCTCTCCAAAGATGCTGCCTGTCCCGCTGAGTTACTCCAGCATTTTGTGTCTATCTTCAAAGAACTGCAGATACAGGTTAATACTCAAAAGGTCACAAAGCGCTGGAGTAACTCAGCGGGTCAGGCAGCATTTATGGAGAACATGGATAGGTGACGTTTTGGGTTGGGACCCTTCCTCGGACTGATTTCGGGGAGGGGGAGGGGGTAGAAGAAAATTGGCAACCAGGAGAGTGCGCGGACTGACGCACATGTTTGGCAAATCAATTGGTGAGTCGAGATCGAGTCATAGAGTCATACAGCGTGGAAACAGACTCTTCAACCCAACTTGCCCATGCCGATCAACATGCCCCATCTGCGCCAGTTCCACCTGCCTGCAATTGGCCCATATCCCTCAAAATCTTTCCTATCCATGTACCTGTCCAAATGTTTTTTAAACGTTGTTAAAGTACCTGCCTCAACTATCTCCTCTGGCAGCTCGTTCCATATACCTACCACCCTTTGTGTAAAAAAGTTGCCCCTCCGGTTCCTATTAAATCTTTCCCCCCTCACCTTAAACCTTGTCCTCTGGCTCTTGATGCCCCTTCTCTGGGCAAGAGACTCTGTGCGTTTACCCATCTATTCCTCTCATGAATATGAGAGAGTGTTTGTGGTAGTTACTTAAAATTAGAGAATTCAACGTTCATACCGCTGGGCTCTAAGTGGACCCAGGAGAAATATGAGGTGCTTTTCCTCGATTGACCCATCTCAAAACATCTCCAGCCATTTTGTGGCTTTGTTTAAAATATTTTAATCTGCTTTAGTTCTGTGTAAAAAATATATACAAAAATGAACTCAAGAACAAACACTCAAGTCACTGCTACAAAAAGACTTTAACATATACAAAACCCTTTACCATTGATACATGTGTCCACTTTGTAATAAGTCTTATCACGTGAAAACCTGTTGCAAAAGTACGGTTTAAATAATAGTCAGTAAATTTAAGTTAATTTTAGTACAAACTTAATTTGTGGTCTACAGAAATCGCTACAGCAAGTAAGCACAGAGACAGTTCTAGGAGACATTATTCAACTTCATACATTTTTGCATTGTAAAAATATATTTTTAGATTTGAGATACAATGTGGAAACAGGCCATTCAGCCCACTGCATCTGCACCGACCAACGATCACCTCGTACTCTAGTTCTATCCTACACACCAGGGACAATTTACAGATGGCCAATTAACCTACAAACCTGCACATCTTTGGGATGTGGGAGGAAACCGGAGCACCCGGAGAAAACCCACGCGGTCACAGCGAGAATGTGCAAACTCCTTACAGACAGCACCTGCAGTCAGGATCAAACCCGGGTCTCTGGGGCTGTAAGGCAGCAGCTCTACTGCTGCACCACCGTGCCGCCCTAAATTTCCTGAAGCAATTTGTTTGGAGATGATGGATGGCTCACTCAGGAGGGATGGGCAGAGGCCCTCTCCTTCCCTTCGGTTCTTTAGCTTTTGTTTTTGGTGGTTCCCCTCCTCGCTGTGTTGTCTCTGCCCTGCGGACATTCACTCTCGAAGTTGTGCCACCACTCCGCACCCTGTCTTCCCTCGGCCGGTTCGTGCCTCCCTTCATCTTTTCTTCACTGCATGCTCTCTCTCCTTTGTGCATCCTCTCTCCCATTTCCGTGCCTTTACGAGGCTTTGTCTGTGGATGCGGACTGCTGTATTCAGTGTGTGTCTCTCGAAGATTGGACCTTGACGGCTTCGATTGATTCACGTAATCCAATTCCCTTACTTCTGTCAGCTCACCTTGGTATGGGTACTGCTTCACTGTATGAGGAAATAAAGTCATTAACTTCACAGCTATGTAAAAATATATTTTGCAGCCAAGAAACTAGGCTAGTCACGGCAACTCAAACCAATTCCTGGATTAGGGGGTATTGGTTACCAGGGAGAGGTTGGGTAGACTTGTATAGTTTTTGCTGGCATGCCAGAGGTGATGGGAGACCTGATAGAAGCACATAAACTTATGAGAGGCACTGATAGGGTAGACAGTCAGAACCTTTTCCCCATGATGGAAAAATCAAATACTAGAGGGCGTAGCTTTATGGTGACGGGGACCAAATTGTTAAAGGAGTTTTGCAGGGCAAGTTTTTACACAGAGGATGGTGAGTGCGTAGAACATGTTGCCGGGGGTGGTGGTCGAGGCAGATATGATAATGGCTTTTAAGAAGTATTTGGGATATGTTGGGATGGAGGGATATGAATTATGTTCAGGCATATAGAGTTGGTCTTGGCATCATGTTCAGCACAGACATTGTAGGCTGAAGGGCCTGATCCTGTACCGTACTGTTCAACTTTCTTTGTTCTAAGGACAATTAGAAAATCCAGTTGAGTCATGCCCACTTTATCACAATACACCGACGTACGATACAATATAAAAACACATCGTATCAAAACTTCCATTCTTGTTTAAATATTTTATAATGCTGTGGTTGAAATATCTTGGTTTAAATTGTGCTGTGCGCGTATAACTATTAGAAGGCATAGCTTTCAGGGGAGAGGGGCCAATGTTTAAAGGAAATGTGCGGGGCACATTTTTTCACACTAGGGACAGCACAATGGCACAGCAGTAGAGTTGCTGCCTCGTAGCACCAGACCCAGATCCGATCCTGACTGTGGGTGCTGTCGGTACGGAGTTTGTACTTTCTCCCTGTGACCGCATGGGTTTTACCCGGTGTACAGGGATCGCTGGTCAAAGTGGATTCAGTGGGCCGAAGGGCCTGTTTCCGTGCTGTATCCCTAAAACTAAAATGACTGAAATGCTGAGGACCTGAGCTATAAGGGGTGGTTGAGCAGGTTAGGACCTTATTTCTTGCAGCGCAGGAGGCTGATGGGGTGATCTTATCGAGGTGTATAAAATCATGAGGGGAATAGACCTAACCAGGTTAGGGGAATCAAGAACTAGAAGGCACAGGCTTAAGGTGAGAGGAGAAATATTTAATAGGAACTTTAGAGACACCTTTTTCACTCAAAGGGTGGTGGGTGTATGGAATGAGTTGCCAGTGGAGATAGCACTATAGGTACTATAACAACTTTGAATAGACACTTGTACAGGTACACGGATAGGAAGGTTTAGAGGGATATGGGCCAAACACAGGTAAATGGGACTAGAATCACAGAGAGTCAGAGTCCTACAGCACAGACACAGGCCCTTTGGCACAACTTGACCATGCCAACCAAGATGCCCCATCTATACAAGTCGTAAAGAGCTTAGACTAGCTTAGTGCCATGATGGTCGGTATGGACAAGATGGGCCGAAGGATCTGTTTCTGCGCTGTATGACTCTGAGACTCTGTTGAAGGACGAAAGTGTATTTCAATTTTGTACTTGCCAAAAACAGAACCACCCTAAGAATCTACAGAAATGAAATGGAAGCAAGTCAAACCGAGATGTCGCCTGTCCATTCCCTCCACAGATACTGCCTGACCCGCTGAGTTCCTCCAGCGCTTTGTGTTTTGATCAAAATAAGCAGTTGTTTTGTTAGTGGGGTGAACTAATTTATCTAAAGCAGGAATTGCTCACTGCTCTTGATATGAGATATATAGAACATAGAACAGTACCGGAAAGAACTGCAGAAAACAAATGTGGTTGTGGTAACGGGTCTGGGTTAAAACGTGGTCATAGAGTCGGAGGGAAGGATGAATCACAGATGGGGAGCTTTCTGGGTTAAAACGTGGTCGTTTACCATAGAACAGTACAGCACAGGAAGAGGCCCACAACATCTGTGACAAACATAGTGCCAAGATAAACTAATGTCCTCTGCTTGTACATGATCCATAACCCTCCGTTCCCTGCATATCCCTGCATATCCATGAACTTTTTCACCTCGCCTAAGCTCTCCGGACGCGGTGGGGGCTTAGCCACTGTGTTTAAGAAGTATTTCAACTGCCGCCTCCTGAACGCTGATCATTTCTCCAGTTTCGAGGTGCAACTAATTAAAGTAGGCCTAGCCTATCCCCTCTTAATTGTTCTTGTGTATCGCCCACCAAAAATGCATAAGGACTTCATCACCCAATTTGCTGATCTGATTTCTAGCATTTTGCCCAAATTTGACCGGGTCATGATTCGTGGTGACTTTAACATTCATGTTTGCTGTCCCACTAAGCCTCTTGTGAGTGAATTTATGCACCTGGTTGAGTCCTTCAATCTGACTCTTCACACCACGGGACCCACTCACAAGTTAGGCCATACTCTCGACCTAGTGTTATCGTCCGGATTCCCAATCTACAACATTGAAACTACTGAAGACTGTCTATCGGACCACAGCGCTATAATTTTTGACGCATCTCTGCCTTTATCTCCCGCAAAATCTCATCTCCCTGTTCGTTACTCCCGCGACATAAATTCATTGACTGCCAGTAAATTCTCCGAGGCTCTCACAGCTGCCCCCAACATCTGCACTATTGAGGCTTCTCCCCCCCATCTCAGCACTGAGGATCTCGCCTCTTTATTTAATATCACTTGCTCTTCCATCCTGGATTCTATCGCTCCCCTTAAAATGAAAAAGCCTAAGCCCAAAGGTCGGCCTTGGCTCAATGACACCACCAAAGCCCTAAGAAGGGAGTGCAGAAAATCAGAACGGAGGTGGAAATGTGACAAGCTTCAAATTTCCTTCGAAATTCTGAGAAACAATCTTTTCAAATACCAGGAAGCAGTAAAGTCTGCTAGAGCACAATACTTCTCCGACCTTATCTCCAAAAACTCTCATAACTCCAAGGTCCTATTTAGCACAATTACCTCTGTCATATGTCCCGCCCCCAGTACCAGCTTAGTTGGGTCCCCTGCTAAGTGCGAAGAATTCGCTAAATATTTCACCAGCAAAGTTGAGAACATTAGAATGAACATTTCCCCTCCCACCCGTGACCTAGCTGTCTCACTAGTCTGTTCATCTAAATTGGACTGTTTCCAACCCGTCACTCTATCCTCCCTTGCAAAGCTTGTCTCCGCTATGAAACCTGCAACCTGCCCCCTTGATCCTGCCCCCACTGCCCTTCTGAAGGATGTCATTGCAATAGCCGGTCCCAGCATCCTCTCTATTATCAACAGTTCTCTGGCCACTGCCACTGTTCCAACCTGTTTCAAGCACGCGGTGGTCCAGCCCCTACTGAAAAAACCTAACCTAGACCCCACCTTGCCTAGCAACTACAGACCCATTTCCAAACTGCCATTCCTGTCAAAAGTCCTTGAAAAGGCAATTCTAAACCAATTAGTGCCCTACCTACACCAAAACACCATCCTGGAAAGTTTCCAGTCAGGTTTCAGAGCCCACCACAGCACAGAGTCTGCCTTGTTGAAGGTACACAACGACCTGCTTCTCGCCATCGACACCGGCGACTGTGCAATCCTGCTCCTTCTCGACCTCAGCGCAGCGTTCGATACAGTGGACCACACCATCCTTATTGACCGTCTCCGGTACGCGGTTGGCATTGATGGCACTGCCCTGAGCTGGTTCATTTCCTACCTTAAAGATAGGAGTTTCGCCATCAACATAGGCAGTTATTCCTCTGCTCCAGCTAGCCTCTCCTGCGGAGTTCCACAAGGCTCCATCCTAGGCCCCATTCTCTTCTCTCTATACATGCCCCCCCTTGGCCAAATCATTCAAAGGCACGGCATTTCTTTCCACTGCTATGCCGATGACACTCAGCTTTACCTCCCCCTGAAACCCAACAACCAGTCAAATTTAAACAGCCTCTTACACTGCCTTGAGGACATAAAATGTTGGATGGCACAGAACTTCCTCCAATTAAACGAGAGCAAGTCTGAGGTCATCCTATTCGGCCCCCCCGACTCCATCAAATCGATAACAGGCAGTCTTGGAAGCCTATCCTGCCTAGTCAAACCGCATGTCAAAAACCTCGGCGTGATATTTGACTGCATTAAAATTTGACAAGCAAGTCAACGCTGTGGTAAAAGCCAGCTTCTTCCAACTTCGTACCATAGCTAAAATCAAACCTTTCCTCCAATTCGACGACACTGAAAAAATCATTCACGCTTTCATTTCCTCCCGCCTAGACTACTGCAACTCCCTATACACTGGGATCAGCCAATCTTCCCTGTCCCGCCTGCAACTGGTCCAAAACACCGCAGCGAGACTCCTGACGGGTACCCGTAAAAGGGACCACATCACCCCGATTCTGGCCTCTCTCCACTGGCTCCCTGTACGGTACAGAATCAACTTCAAGCTCCTCCTATTCACATATAAAGCCCTAAATGGACATTCCCCCCCCTACATCAAAAATCTTCTAACCCACCTCTCTAACTCCAGGTCCCTCAGGTCGGCCGACTTGGGGCTACTCACTATCCCGCGGTCTAGGCTTAAGCTCAGGGGTGACCGCGCTTTTGTGGTTGCAGCTCCTAGACTGTGGAACAGCATCCCTCTCCCCATCAGAACTGCCCCCTCCATCGAGTCCTTTAAGTCCAGGCTCAAAACCTATTTCTACTCCCTAGCGTTTGAGGCTCATTGAGGAGGCGCTGTGAACTGTTTTGTATGTGCTGTTATGTTTGCGTGCTACTGTATGTTTCATTTTTCATGTTTCATGTACAGCACTTTGGTCAACGTGGGTTGTTTTTAAATGTGCTATACAAATAAAATTAACTTGACTTGACTTGACTATCCAAAAGTCTCTTGAACGTCTCCACCTCCACCCCTGGCAGCGCGTTCCAGACACCCACCACTCTCTGTAAAAATCGCTGTCCCGCATATTTTCTTTAAACTTTTCTCTTCTCACATTAATGCTATATGCCCTCTAGTCTTTGACATTTCCACCACGTCATAAAAGATATTGACTGTCTACCCTGCCTATACTTCTCAAAATTATATATACGTCTATCAGGTCACACCACAACGGCCAACGTCACAGATAAAACAATCCAAGTTTGTTCAACCACTCTTTATAGCTAATACCATCTAATTCAGGCGGCATTGTGGTAAACCTCTTCTGCTCCTTGTAGCTAATACCCTCTAACCCAGGCAGCATTCTGGTGAACCTCCTCTGCACCCTCTCTAAAGGATTCACTTCCTTCCTGTGATGGGGGCAATCAGAACTGCACTCAATACTGCAAATGTGACCTACCCAAAGTCCTATAAATCTGCATCATGACTTCCTGACTCTTATATTCGATGCCCCGACTTATGAAAGCAAGCATACCGTATGCCTTCTTTACTACTCTATCTAATTCTGTTGGCACTTTCAAGGAGCTAAGAACTGTGACCCCAAGTCTTGCCATCAACCATATACTCAATGCCCCAACCGATGAAGGCAAGCATACCGTATGCCTTCTGATTCTTATATTCAACGCCCCAACCAATGAAGGTAAGATTTCCTTAGCACTCTATCTCCTTATGTTGCCACTTTCAGGACTTGGACATGCACATGGACATCTCCTTATGTTGCCACTTCATGTTGGACTTGGACATGCCTCCAATCTGTTAGCTTCCCTCCACGATATTTTTCCTTTCTTTAGTCAGTTCTCACTCACGCTCACAACTCCACACACAGACAGCACCCGAGGTCAGGATCGAACCTGGGTCTCTGGCACTCTGAGACAGTGATTCTAACACTGCGTCACTGTGCCGCCCCTTATTAGATATTCTAGTTTCATTCTAGATGTGGTACTTGGTGGAGAAGCCTTAAGAACCTCATAACTTGCAGCCATTGCTGTGAGGAACTTAACAACAGCAGCCAGTAGCATCCATTTTGGTGATGAGTGACATCCATTTTGCTGTCTGAAGAAAGGTCCTGAGCCAATCGTCACCTATCAATGTTCTCCAGAGACGCTGCCTGACCTGCTTGACTGATTGAGTCACAGCCCTGTATCACACACATTGCATTCATATCCATTTACCTTTCACTTTCAGGGACAGGCATTTTCAGGGATTCAGGGACCGTTTCTTCCCAGTTGTTATCAGGCAACTGAACCATCCTATCACCAACTAGAGACCCATCTACCTCCCTTCTACCTCCCTGGAGACCCTCAGGCTATCTATAATTGGACTTTATTGTGCACTAAATGGTATTCCCTTTAAAGACACAAAATGCTGGAATAAATCAGCGGGACAGGCAGCATCTCTGGAAAGAAGGAATGGATGATATTTTGGGTCAAGACCCTTCTTCAGACCGACGTCAGGGGAGAGGGAAATAGATAGATAAGGAAGTGTGAAGGTGTGAAAACAGGGCAAAGGGAATGAAGATCAAGGAAAATCTATCTCCCTCCCCGCTGACTTCAGTCTGTCGAAGGGTCTCGACTCAAAACGTCATCCATTCCTTCTCTCCAGCGATGCTGCCTGTCCCGCTGAGTTACTCCTGCATTTTGTGCATATCCTTGGTTTAAACCAGCACCTGCAGTTCCTTCATACACGGTATTCCCTTTATCCTCTTTCTGTCCTCTGTGGACGGTTCGATTGTAATCAGTCTTTCGCTGACTGGTTAGCAACAAAAGGTTTTCACTATACCTCGGTACATGTGACAATAAACTAAACTAAACTAAGCTAAACTTCACGGTTGTTGTACCTTTTTTAAAAGATCATTAATATTGCCAGATTTCTACCTATTGCCTGTGCAGTTGGTATCTAACAGATTACTTACAAGCACCACTCTTGGTTTGCGATCGGCAACATTTTCGAATTAAACAAATGAAGAGGAAAAGCATTATCATTCCCAGCGCAATTATTCCTGCCAGCATAATAATTTTGTATTTGACATCCCATTTATTTTCTGTGAAAACAATGAATGAAAATATGAATAGTGTCAAGAAAAATCCACAGATTGAATTTGGCAGCAAGTATTCAAGTAGAAAATACCACAATATGAAATAATGGTATACATTTTGACTTATGCAATATACTGACATGCAAAATATTCACTATTCCAATCACTATAAACACTTGGGTGAAATGGCTTTATCTATTCAGCACAGTACACTAAGGTGACATATTGGTTCAGCGGGTGGGGCTGCTGCCTCACAGCGCCAGAGATACAGGTTCGATCCTGACCTCTGGTGCTGTCTGTGGAGTTTGCACCTTCTCCCTGTGACTGCGTGGGTTTCCACCGGGTGCCCTGTTTTCCTCCCACATTCCAAAGACGTGTGGGTTTGTAGGTTTATTGCCCCTCTGTAAATTGCCCCTAGTCTGTAGGGAGTGCATGCGAGAGTGGGATAACTGTTTGCATGCTGTATCTCTAAACTAAACTGAACTAAAAGGAACAAATTGGAGGATGTCAGAGTGAGGCTGCACGCAAATGCACGGAACAGCACCTCATATTTCGCTTGGGCAATGTACAATCCATTGGTATAAATCAAATAACCCCTACATTCCCTCTCACTCTGTCCCTCCCCCACCCTAGGCTTCCTGCTAGTTCCACTGTTCGCATCCATATATCCCTTCGTTATCACCTCTTCCACAGCCAACAATGGACCATTGTGGGCTCCACCGTTCTTTTGTCATCGGTGCCGGCTCTGATTTGCTCTGAACCTTTTCATACCTCTAGTTTTCCATCCCCCTTACTCTCAGTCAGAAGAAAAGTCTCAAGCCAAAACGTCACCTGTCACTTTTCTCCAGGGATGCTGCCTGACCCTCTGAGTTACTCCAACATTTTGTGTCCATCTCCGGTATAAACCAACATCTGCAGTTCCTTCTTACACATCACCTATCCATGTTCTTCTGAGATGCTGCCTGACCCGCTAAGTTATGCCAGCACTTTGTGTCCTCTCAGGTTTATGTAGTATAGGTTTCTACATATTTAGTTTAGAGATACAGCTTGGAAACAGGCCCTTCGGCCCACTGAGTCACGCCAGCCATTGATCAACCATTCACACTAGTTCTATGTTATCCCACTTTCTAAAAAGAACAATATTTTTACAAACTCAGTATCACTTACCGTCACAGTTAACCGTTTCCACACTCTCAGCTTCACTGATATTATTTTTCGCAATGCAAGAATAGTTCTTATTCCCAGTCTTTGTAAGGGAAAATATCTTCTTTAAATAAGAGCCCTGGACCTTTTGGATCACCGAGCCACCAAGTAATGTGAGGTGGATATTTGTTCCATTCGCTACAAAGCACGTTATGCCGACATTTTTTGGAGACTCACAGGTGACATTCAGCACAGGCTTCGAGACTCTCACTGGAAGAAGAAGAGAATTATATTTTAGGATTGACTTTCAATTATATCAATTAATTGATTGATTGATACTTTATTATCACATGTGACATGTCCCAGTGAAACTCTTTGTTTTGCATGCCATACACAAGGTAGGCAAAGAGTCGCCATGTATCGGGTGCCGACAAAGTTACAGAAGTATTCAATATAATACCCAGTGGTTCCTCTGTGTTCTCACCCCCCCCCCTCCAAACTGGCTCTCACTTTGCTCTTGCTTCCCCCCTCCCACGATGGGACCCTCTTTATTCTCAGAGGTTGATACCAATTAAATCAAAAGGTTCTGGGAATATTCTGCAGGTCAGATGACATCTACGGAGAGAGAAACAAATCCAATATTTCAGGTTAGCGGCGCTTCATCAGAACAAGTCCGTGCTGCAAGAGAGCATTTTCATGTTCCGTTACTGGTACATCTGACAATTAAACTCTTGACTCTATTCCGATAGGACTACAGGTCATAGGAAGAAGGGAAAAGATGCAGGTGCAGGAAGGAACAGCAGATGCTGCTTTAAACCGAAGATCGATGCAAAAAGCTGGAGTAACTCAGCGGGTCGGACAGCATCTCCGGAGAAAAGGAATAGGTAACTTTTCGGGTCGAGACCCTTCTTCATTCTGAGAGTCAGGGGAAGGGATGCACGCCTTCCCCACCTGTCCCATTAAATTTCACATGTGAAGGGTGGTGCAGCGTTACAGTTGCTGCCTTACTGCACTTATTGACTTGCCTTATCGACCTGGGTTCGATCCTGACTACGGGTGGTGTCTGTACCGAGTTTGCACATTCTCCCTATGACAACTGCTCTATTGTGCCGCCCTGAAGCACTGTGTCTTTTTTTGAGGAAGTGGTATCTATGTTTCATTCACATTCTGCAACTTTGCACAGTTCAAAAAGGAGAGACGGGGATGGTGATACAGTGACGTTTGTTCACCCCAATGCATCGAACATAGGGAAATTAATGCAGAATCAACCAAAATTAATTTAGATCAGATGACAAAGATTATTTTATCTAGATTCTCCACATCCTTTGATTTTTGCCCTGTCATCATCTACTTTACTTAGAATAACTGGTAATTTATTGTATATTTAATTTCTTTCTGTCGTTGCATCTAATGTGCATGTAAAAGTTACAGCGAGTAAGAATTTCTGGTTCATATCCTGTGCATGTGTCAATTAAACGCTCTTGACTCTTGAAATACTGAACAAAGGGAAGACACTAAACAAAGGGGCTGCATGGTGGCGCAGCGGTAGAGTTGCTGCCTTGCAGGGCCAGATACCCAGGTTCGATCCTGACTGGGTGCTGAATGTACGGCGTTTGTACATTCTCCCCGTGACCGCATGGGTTTTCCCTAGGAGCTCTGATTTCCTCCGACATCCCAAAGCCACGTGTTAATTGGCTTGGTGAAAATTATAAATTATCCCTCATGTATGTAGGATAGTGTTAGTGTGCGGGGATCGCTGGTCGACACAGACTCGGGGGGCGAAGGGCCGGTTTCCGCGCTGTATCTCTAAACTCAACTAAAGGTATTGAGGACCTAGACTGGTGGTGCAAATCACAATTTCTAAATTTCAGGATGACAGGAAATTTACCAGAATTGTGATTTGTGTGGCGAATGGAGAGGTTCCTGAAGAAGTTTAGCAGAATGCTGCCTGGATTAGGGGCTATGAGGTAAATGGAGAGGTTGGAAAAACTTGGATTGTGCCTTGTCCATATCCCCAGCTCCCTGAAAGTAACAACACAATGGCGAAGGAGTAGAGTGATGTGTACATAGATCACTTAGAGGGACACAGCAGGTTCAGGAAGTGGTTCATAAAGTGTACAGAATTCTGGGTTTTATGATTAGAGGCATGGGGTATAAAAGCAGGAGAGCTTTACTGAGACTTGACAACACATTCCGCCCGGCATCAGCCAGAGTGTTACATTCATTGCTGGAAGCCATTTTATTTGAAGGATGTGAATGGATTAGAATAATAATAATAATAATAATAAACATTTATTTTTTATAGCGCTTTTCCAAATGCTCAAAGACGCTTTACAATACGGTCAAGACATAAAAACAAACAAACGAACTATCCTGACGGAGAAGCGGCGAACAAATAGCGCCAGCGTCCTCTCACGTCAAGGTCCGGCAGTAGACAATAAAGAACACAAGACACACAATTACAATTTAACACAAAATAGAAGGGGTTGAGAAAATAATTCAAAGAATGGTTCCTGAGATAAGGGATTACCATTACAACACAGCGGCACAGCGGGTAGAGCCGCTGCCTCACAGCGCCAGGGACCCGGGTTCGATCCTGACCTCAGGTGCTGTCTGTGTGTAGAGTTTTCATGTTCTGCCATGTTCTGGGTGCTCTAGTTTCCTCCCACTTCCCAAAGACTTGTGGGTTTTAACTGACCCTCTGTAAACTGCCCCTAGTGTGTAGGGAATGGATGAGAAAGTGGGATAACATAGAACTAGTGTGAACGGGTGATCGATGGTCAGCGTGGGCTCGGTGGGCCAAAGGGCCTGTTTCTATGCTGCATCTTTCAAAGACGGACGGCAACAGAGGTTAAATAACGAATGGGGTGCTTGTGCAAAGTGAACAATCGTGGTCAAGTTGGTGAAAAGGAGTTCTGTATTTGTTGGAGGAACTCCTACTGTGGGGCATCTTGGTTGGCATGGACTCAGTGGGCTGAAGGCCCTGTTTCCATGCTGCATCTTTGAAACTAAAGTGATAAAACTAAAACAAGAATAGATTGGAGAACCGGGGACTATTTTCTTTGCAAAGGGGAAGGCTGATTTCAGTGTACGAAATGTGGGGTCTGGAACAGGATGGAGAGTAATACGCTGTTCCCTTTTGTGGGCAAGTGAAAAGCACAGGACATGACAGTCTGACAAGGCACGTGAATTAGGAGTGACATGAAAACAATCATTTGGGGTAGGAATCACGATACACTATCTTGCACATTTTTAGTTTAGTTTAGAGATACAGAGCGGAAACAGGCCCTTCGGCCCACCGAGTTCGCGCCGACCAGCGAATCCCACACACTAACACTATCCTAAATACACTAAGGACAATTTCCAATTATACCAAATCCAATTTTACCAAATTAACCGACAAACCTGTATATCTGGAGTGTGGGAGGAAACAGGAAATCACGGAGAAAACACACGCAGTCACAGGGAGAACATACAATCTATGCACAGACAGCACCCACAGTCAGGATCAATCCCGGGTCCCTGGCACTGTAAGGCAGCAACTCTACCATCGCGCCTCCATGCCGCGGGTTAATCATATAGAAAAGGGCTGTGAATTTGGAGTCCTATGGAGTAAGAAATGGAATGCACTGCCTTGTGGAGGTGGTGTAGAAATATTTCTCTATACCACAGAGAATGGGCTGGCTGGTATAACTAGTGGTTACTCCGGTAAGAAGCTGGTATGGACTTGAAAGGGCTGAATGGCCTGCTCATGTGCTGTACCCATGCCAATAAACAGCATTCCAATGGAACTCCAATACCTCTTATCCACAAAAGAACATGGGCTCGAGATCAGCTAATCACATTTACTGCTGTTCTCTCTTTAACCCATTCCCTATATAACATGTTACGCCCAAGCAAACAATGGAAGGTGAAATTAAGCATTTCATCTATTCACAAGCTTATAACAAAATTTAAAAAAGACATTTGGACAGGTATGTGGATAGGAAAGGTTTAGAGGGATATGGGCCAAACGCGGGCAGGTGGACCTAATGTGGGCCGAAGGGCCTGTCTTGTGCTCTACTGTTCTATCCAGAAACAAGGAACTGCAGATGCTGGTTTACAAAAATGACATAAAGTGCAGAAATAGCTCAGCGGGGTCAGGCAGCATCATTGGAGAACCTGAATAGGTAACGTTTTGGGTTGGGACCTTTCTTCAGACTGCATGGATTGGTGATGTTTCGGGTTAGGTCCCTTCTTTAGGCTCTAACATGCATGGGTGACATTTCGGGTTGGAACCCGTCTTCAGACTGAGAAGGGTCCTGACCCAAAACGTCACCTTTTCATGTTCTGCTGCAGCGCATCGTTCGATCAGCTGAGAACGTTGTTGGCTGCAATCTTTCCCCCATTGACAAACTGAACACTTCAAGGGCCAGAAAGTGAGCGGGTAAAATCATCTCTGACCCCTCTCACCCTGGCCACAAACTCTTTGAAGCACTTCCCTCTGCAAGGCGACTCCGGACTGTCAAAGCTGCCACAGCCAGACATAAAAATAGCTTTTTTCCACGAGCAGTAGCTCTATTCAATAACCAAAAGTCTGTAGCCTCCTTTTGCTCTGGTATTTTATTTAATTCACAGGTTTAAACTATAATTTTTTATTCTTAATGTTTTAATGTTTTATGTTTAATTCTTAATTGTTTACTGTGTGTCGTGTTGTTACTTGCGAGCGGAGCACCGAGGCAAATTCCTTGTATGTGCACATACTTGGCCAATAAAACCTCACTCAATTCAATTCAATTCAATTCAATTCTCCAGAGTTGCTGGCTGACCCGCTGAGTTACTCAGCACCCTGTGTCTGTACTGTTCTATGTTACATTGTTCCTTTTGGGTAAATAATGGCAATGGCATTTGATTTCATTGTGCAGATCTGGCAGCTAAGATGTCTGAACTATTTTGCGAGTAATTTTCCATGGCCCAGCCACAAGTGGGACATTTAAGACGTAGGTGGTTTATCAAGAATCACAGGTGCATCAGATGCTGACATCTAATGTTGACTGCGTGAGTCAACCCACACACAGATATAAAGATCACTGTGGATTGAATTAAAATCAGAAAATGCTAAAGTGACTGAAACATTTGAAAGGATTATATAGAGTCATCAAGTCATTTAGCACTGAAAAATGCCCTTCAGCCTAACTCGTCTATGCCGACTAAGATGCCCCATTCAAGCTAGTCCCAATTGCCAGGCTCATGCCCCTTTCTTGTGCTTGTACCTTTCTAAATGTCTTTTGAATGTTGTTATTGTGCCGACTAACAGTCGAAAGCAAAGATCTATCTTTCTCTTTTCCCGAAGATCAAATTGACACACTTTGAAGAAGGGTCTCAACCCAAAACGTCACCGATCTGTGTTCTCCGGAGATGCTGCCCGACCTACTGAGTTACTCCAGCACTTTTGTGTAAACCAGCATCTGCAGTTCCTTGTTTCTACATTTGCACTTCACATTTCCTTTATTACTTGTAGAATTTGATGGTGCATTTTATACCTACTTTGCCCGTACATATTTCTCAATTTTTCAGTCTGAACCTTTTCCCCGGGTTTAAAATGTCAAAGACCAGAGGGCAAAGCATTTGAGAGAGAAGGGCAAACTTTAAATGAGATGTGTGGGGAAAGTACTTTGCACAGAGGGTAATGGGTTCCTGGCACGCACTGCCAGGGATGGTGGTTGATGCAGCTACTATGGTTGCATTTCAGAGGCTTTTAGATAGGCACGTGGATATGCAGGGAATGGAGGGATATGGATCACATGCAGACAGAGGAGATTAGTTTAAATTGGCATCATGTTCGGCGTAAACATTGTAGGCTGAAGGGCCCGTTTCTGTGCTGTACTGTTCTATGTTCATTGTTCTATGATACAGCTAGAATATAGTTCTGATTGTGCTACTAATTACAAATCCGACGATGTTGGTCTTGGGAAACATAGAGTCATATATCCCGGGCATATTAATCACGCCTGAAAGAAATTGAAAAGAATTAAACTTACCAAGTAAGATCAAGATAACCTCTCGGGTATATATTTTTTTTCCACCAATATTATATATTTCACAGTGGTATGTTCCTTCGTCAGCTTTGTTTGTGGAGATAAATTTCAGGGTGCCGTTATTGGAAATCTCCACTCTTCCTTTATATGTTCCGTACAACTTGGGGACTTCGGTGTACCGGGCAACATTATTGTTTTCTTTCATCCATGTAATTTGGTGATCGGTGCTGGAGGGTTGATCCCGAGCAACTAAAATAGCTGGTTTCCCCAGTTCACTGTACACTTTCTTTGTGTTTGTGCTACTTGCTCTACAAAACACTCCTGCAGATTCAAGAAAGAAAAGGTTTCAAGGGGAGAAACACGGAACTACAGATGCTGGTTAGCACACAAAAGGACACAAAGTGCTGGAGTGACACAGCAGGTCAGTGCAGGAGTAACTCAGCAGATCAGGCGGCATCTCTGGAGACTATGGATAGGTGACATTTTGGGTCAAGATCCATCTTCAGACTGATTGTAGGGGGCGGGTGGTGGGAGAAGAAATCTGGAACCGGGGAGAGGCAGGACAAAGCATGGCAGGTAATAGGTCGACACAGGCAAGCTCTGGAGATGTTGCCTGACCCGTTACTCCAGCACTTTGCATCCTTTTGATTATTAGCCAGCATCTGCTAGTGAATTACCCAACACCAGTAAGGTTTACTTAGAGTCATTGAGTTATGCAGCACCGAAATAAGCCCTTCGGCCCAACTTGCCCATGCGACCAAGATGCTCCATCTACACTCGTCACACCTGCCCTCAGTTGGCCATTATCCTAAACATTTTCTTATCCATGTGTCTGTCTAAATATCTTTTAAATGCTGTTTTAAATGTTAATTACATCTGAAGAAGGCTCCTGATCCAAAACGTCACCTGTACATTTCTTTCCACAGATGCTGCCTGACCCACTGAGTTTCTCCAGCACTTTGTGTTTTGCTCAGGATTCCAGCATTTACAGTCTCTTGTCTCTCTAAGGGTTTACCTCAGTTCTCTGAGAAAATATGCCAATTTATCATTATTCAAATGAACATAGCAGAAATAAAAGTACAATAACTATTTTTCAAACTGAAAACAATTGTGGTGCAAGACCAGAAACTTGAAGCTTATCCTTTAAATATGTGACGTACAGTCCACTCAACAATGGTTGAAACCTCATTAAATTGTTCCACTTCCCAAATGACCTTCGACACTGAGATGCCTGGCTCGATATTTTAACGGATATTTTAATTACAGATTTAAGGATAGTTTTTTCCGAGCTGTTATCAGGCAACTGAACCATCCTATCAACAACTAGAGAGCAGTCCTGACCTACCAACTTAGAAAGTACCTCAGTGGAGACTAGCGGACTATCTTTAATCGGACTTTACAGGACTTTATTTTGTACTCAACATTATTCCCTTTATCCAGTATCGGCATTTAAACTAAACTAAACTCAACTCTACTCAACTCAACTCGACTCGACTCAACTCGACTCAACTCAACAGTCAACATTGGATCAAACGGCTAACAAATAAGGAAGGACAACAGAATTTTTGTGTATGATAGCTGTACAGGGATCGTCCGTTTTATACGACCGTGAAAGTTAAAATCACACCGTACAATTCAACACATACAAAAGTCACAAAGGCATTTTAAGTTCTCCACCCTTACCTGCTGCAGTTAGTATTAAAAATAGGTTCAGCTGTCTTGAATATTTTTGATAACAAATCATACTGGCAGCTTGATTACAATTGGGAGCAGACTGCTCGGAGACTGCAGCTCATTCTGACGAGACCTTCTGGGTGAGTCAGTGAAAAGAGGAAGGGGTTGATAGGGGTGGAGAGGAAGGAGATGATTGGCAGCGTGAGTGAAGGAGAGAAGAAGAGGTTATTGTAGTCAGTGAAGGGCAAATTGACCCCTTGTGCCAAACTTAAACACCAGCTATAACAGTAAAACCTGCAACAATTGTAAATCACTGTTGATCATTCATTCTGCAGGGTGGAACTGTTTTTTAGTTGAAAACCAGTTCACCACAACATCTTCAAAGGTTTGGTTGAATTTATTACTGTCATGTGTATTGAGGTGTAGTGAAAAGCCTTGTTTTGCATGCTATCCAAACAGATCAGATATACCATGCCATGAGGTTTAAATATGCGATTGTCTCGAGTAAAGAGGTACATTGAAAATCTTTGTTTTGCATGCGTTGCAAACAGATCAGATAATATTATACATAGATACAATCAAATCAACCTCAAGTCCAATCAGTAGAGCAAAGGGGAAGATACAGAGTGCAGAATATAGTTCTCAGCATTGTAGCGCATCAGTTCCATAGACAAAGTCCGATATCCGCAGTGGGGTAGAGGTGAATCAGACAGTATCCGAGCTTATGGAAAGACCATTCAGAAGCCTGATAACGGAGGGGAAGAAGCTGAGAGACAGTTTTCAACGCAAGATGGAAGTGTATCAAATGCAGAGGACACAAAGTGCTGGAGTAACTCAGCGGGTCAGGCAGCACCTCTGGAGAATGTGGATAGGTGATGTTTCGACGGGCCCCTTCTTCAGACTGATTGTAGGTGGTGGGGGAGTTAAACGAAAGCTGGAAGAGAAGAGAGGCAGGACAAAGGGTGGCAGGTAATAGGTGGACAAGGCGAGGAGGTGGGGTGTTTGTATAGAACGGGAGATCAGCAGAAATCACAGCGGGGAACAGAGGAAGAGAAACAGAAAAGTTTTACACTGTACCTCGGTACACGTGACAATAAACTACACTATACTAAACTAAACCACGAGGGTCACTTCTAAACAGCATCTGTTTGACTTTCTGTTAGTGGGATTTGGGAATTGAAGGAAATTGAGGAGAATGTGCAAACTCCACACAGAGAGACAGTACCCGAGGTCAGGATCAAACCTGGGTCTCTGCTGCTATGTGGCAGTCAGTCAATGGATATTATTAAGCCAGAGATTGACAGAGCCTTGATCAGCAAGAATGGCAGGGGTTATGAGGAGAAGGCAGGAGAATGGGGTTGAGAGGGAAAGATAGATCAGCCATGGTTGAATGGCGGAGTAGACTTGTTGGGCCAAATGGCCTAATTCTGCAACTAGAACGTATGAACCAATGCTCTCCATTACATCCGCTAATCAGTGAGAAAAGGAGGGATTAAACTCCCTGCATCCACACGACCCCCAAATCCCTTCAGACTAGGGATGACCAAAAACGAACCGACACAGCCTGTTGTATAATTGCACCATCAAACAACAAGGAATTGATAATATTTGTTGTTAATATTCCACAGTTAATATAACTGTGCCTTGGGGGAGGGGGTGGGCTGGGGGGGGTGAGATTTGCAGGGGAGAGAGGGGAAGATAGAAGGAGAGGGCAGAGCAGGGGTCTAGGCATTCTGCTCCAAGCCACGAGCCGACAGCATTTAGTGAACGAAACCATCTCCTGGCTTAAATTCAAAGGATAGTCAGTCTAAAGAAGGGTTCCTGGCCCGAAACGTCACCTATTCCTTTTCTCCAGAGGTACTGGATTAGGACTCCATGCCTGAGACCCTTGTCGTTAACACCTCTCCGCAATTTATCTTCTCTGACGGAGTTGGCTGCTGGAAACATTTCCGTCCTGTGATTCAACATCAACTGGTTCCGGTACTCAGACTGTTAACAGAAACAGCAAGCAAATAAAGAACTCAGGTCTAGATTTATTATTATTGTTACATGTATCAAGGTACAGTGAAAAGCTTTGTTTTTCATGCTTTTCAATCAACATACATTCAAATACAATCAAAGCAATCACAAAATGCTGGAGGAACTCAGCAGGACAGGCAGCATCTCTGGAGAGAAGGAATGGGTGACGTTTCGGGTCGAGACCCTTCTTCAGACGGTTTCCTCACACACTCCAAGGATGTATAGGATTGTAGGTTAATTGGCTTTGGTAAAATTGTAAATTGCCCCCAGTGTGTAGGATAGTGCAGGTGTATGGGCTGATCGCTGGTCG
The DNA here is from genome assembly GCF_053455715.1 of Rhinoraja longicauda. Lineage (NCBI taxonomy): Eukaryota > Metazoa > Chordata > Chondrichthyes > Rajiformes > Arhynchobatidae > Rhinoraja > Rhinoraja longicauda. The sequence goes on along the minus strand of NC_135964.1, from coordinate 26,517,565 downwards.
GCACAGACTCGGTGGGTCAAAGAGCCTGTTTCCATGCTGTGTTTGTAAAGTAAAGTCTGGAGCCTAAATTCCAAGAGAGAAAGTTCAATGTCTGCAATGGGGTACAGGTGAATTGGACAGTACCGTGGCTTCTGGAAGAACCATTCAGAAGCCTGATAACGGAGAGGAAGAAGCTGTTCCTGGGTCTGGTGGAGTGCGCTTTCAAGCTTCTCTACCTAATGGCAGATAGCAACATGGAGCAGAAGGAGTGATCGGGGTGGGACGTCTTTGGTTACACTGGCTGCGTTTCTGAGGCAGCTGAGGTGTAGATGGAGTCAGTGGTGGGGAGTCTGGTCTGTGCAATGGACAGGGCTTGTAATGTCCCGTCAGATCTGTTAGTCTTGTGTCATGTTCTGTGTTTAGATTCTCATTTCAGGTCCCTTGACTTCCTGCCATTGTAATTGTCAGCCCCGTCGGAAACAAAGAACTGCTGGCGGTCAGAGCCGCATTGGGGGAGTGGAGGCACTGGCTGGAGGGGGCCGAGCAGCCTTTTCTGGTATGGACAGATCACAAGAACCTGGAATACATCCGTAAAGCCAAGAGACTCAACTCACGTCAGGCCAGATGGACTCTGTTTTTTAGTAGGTTCAACTTTTCTCTGTCTTACAGGCCCGGTTCCCAGAACACAAAACCAGACGCCCTGTCCCGACTTTATGACCCTGAACCTGATACCAGAGAACCCGAACCCATCCTGCCACTTAACCGTGTGGTAGGAGCGGTGTCTTGGCAGATCGAAACAGATATGAAGCAGGCTAATGATGAGACTCCAGCACCGAGTGGCTGTCCTACTAACTGTTTGTTTGTTCCTGTGACATTGCGCCCCCAGGTAATCCACTGGGCTCACACGTCCCTGCTCACATGCCATCCAGGTGCCAAGAGAACTGTTTTTGTGGTTAAACAGCGTTTTTGGTGGCCTTCACTTGAGAAGGATGTAGCTGAATATGTGGCCGCCTGCCCTGTCTGTGCAAGGAGCAAGCCCTCCAGACAAGCCCAGGCGGGCCTGCTGCACCCACTTTCAGTCCCTCAGAGGCCCTGGTCCCACATCTCCATTGACTTTGTTACTGGGTTGCCGGCCTCCAAAGGTAACACAACTGTCCTGACGGTGGTAGGCCGATTTTCAAAGATGGTACATTTTATCGCTGTGGCCAAGCTCCCCTCTGCCAAAGAGACGGCAGAGGTAATGATGTCTCACGTTTTCCGTATCCATGGTTTCCCTACAGACATTGTCTCGGACCGAGGTCCTCAGTTTGTGTCCAAGTTTTGGAGTGAGTTTTGTTCCCTCATAGGTGCCACCGTCAGCCTGTCTTCTGGTTACCATCCGCAATCCAATGGCCAGACTGAGCGGATGAACCAGGAGCTCGAGACCTGCTTGCGCTGTCTGATCGCGCAGAACCAGACCACCTGGAGCGACCATCTCATCTGGGTCGAGTACGCACGCAACACGCTTCCTACGGCTGCCACGGGACTCACACCCTTCCAGTGTGCCTACGGCTACCAGCCCCCCTTGTTCTCGGCTTATGAGGGTGAGGTGACGGTGCCTTCTGCCCACGCCATGATCCGACGCTGTCGCCGAATCTGGGACGGAGCTCGGTGGGTTCTACTCCGGGGTCAGTCCCGGATGAAAGCGGCAGCCGACCGCCACCGCAGATCCGCTCCGCATTATCGCCCAGGCCAGAAGGTATGGCTGTCTACAAAGGACTTGCCACTTCACGTCCACGCCAGAAAGCTGGCTCCAAGGTTCGTGGGTCCATTTCCCATTTCGAAAGTCATTAACCCTGTTTCGGTCCGTCTACAACTCCCCAGGTCATTAAGGGTTCACCCTACATTCCACGTCAGCAAAATAAAACCGGTCAAGGAAAGCGCACTCGTGCCCGCCTCCAAGCCCCCTCCACCCCCCCCCGGCTCGTCGACGGTGGTCCGGTCTACACAGTTAAGGCACTTCTTGCAGTCCGCAAGAGAGGTCGCGGTCGCCAGTTTCTGGTCGACTGGGAAGGCTACGGTCCTGAGGAGAGGTGCTGGATTCCTGCCAGCTTCATTTTGGACAAAACTTTGATCAAGGACTTTGACAAGACTCATCCTGACCAGCCTGGACCGTCAGGAGTCGGTCCTAAAGGGGGGGGGGGTACTGTAATGTCCCGTCAGATCTGTTAGTCTTGTGTCATGTTCTGTGTTTAGATTCTCATTTCAGGTCCCTTGACTTCCTGCCATTGTAATTGTCAGCCCCGCCTTGATTGTTTCCACCTGTGTCCCCTTACTTCATGTATATATAGTCCACGCCTCCCTTTGTCCTGTGCCAGTTTGTATTGTGATTCAAGTGCTCTCGGTCGTAGTATAGCTAGTAAGTAATTTTTGTAGCTAATGTTTTTGTAACTGAGTAAGTTTAGAGTTTTTGGTTCGAATCGCAGTGTTCTTTAATGTGAAAATTAAAGAACGCCTTTATTTTCTCCAAATTGACTCTTGTGTGTGAGTCGTGCATTTGAGTCCAGTTCCTGTGTGCCCCAGAGCATAACAGAACGAACTGGCCATAATATGGACTCAGCCGACTCTAAGATTTGGAAATCAGCCCTTGCCAACCAGGGCACTAAGATCCAGCACCAGGAGGAGCAGCTGCGCTCAGTCAGTCACGGGGTGCGCGAGCTGAACGATAGACAAAGCGAGTTCCAGTCATCAGTGACGACCCAGATTAACCACCTCGCTGATACAACTCCATCAGGTTCTGGCTCGTCTCGACCCAACCTCGCCTGCTGTTCCGGCCACACCTGCGAACCCCACGCTGATTCTACGCCTGGCTTCACCAGATAAGTTCTCTGGAGACTCGGAGAATTGTAGATCATTCCTTGTACAATGTGATCTCCACTTCAAGCATAACCCTGCACACTTCCCCTCAGACCAGGCCAGGGTAGCATTTATTGTGTCCCATTTGACGGGACGAGCCGCAGCATGGGCCACTGCGGAGTGGTCTCAGGGCTCCACAGTCTGTCAGGATCTAGACCTCTTCCAAAGAACATTTAGCAGTATTTTTGATCACACTTCCTCTGCTAAGGAAGCTTCCCGAGTCTTACTGCAGCTAAAACAGAACACTTGCCCAGTGATAGACTATGCCATTGACTTCCGAACCCTTGCAACAGACAGTGGGTGGAATATGTCTGCACAAGTGGATGCATTCATGAATGGGTTGTCGGAGGCTATAAAGGACAGACTTTCACCTTTTGAGTTACCTAGTGATCTAGAGACATTAATTACCAGGGCTATTCGTGTCGATAACAGGATAAAGGAAAAGGAAAGACACCAGGCTGCTGATCGTCCTCCCAATCACCAGGGGCGCTCCTCCGGGTCCTTCACACCGAAGAAGTCATCGTTCCCTGTCCATCGCTGGCCGGAGAAAACAGCGTCTTCTCAGCCGTCGGAGGAACCCATGCAGCTAGGACGAACCAGGCTGACTCCGGAGCAGCGACAGCGCCGCCTGAAGGACGGAGCCTGCTTTTACTGCGGTCAACAAGGACACCGTCTGGCCGACTGCTCGGTAAAAGGGGGTGGCTCACCAGTGAAAAGGAGGACACTGGTGAGCCAATTCCCCATTTCGGACTTACCTCCTCGACCTCTGACACAGGCCACCCTCACTCTGAATCAGCAAATTGTGACTCGGGGGGTTTTGATCGACTCCGGAGCCGACGAGAGTCTCATGGACTGGACTCTAGCTCGATCATATAAGGTTAAATCTGTGCCCTTGTTGCAACCTATTGTGGCGAGCGCTTTAGATGGACGTCAGTTGTTTGAGATAACTCATCGTACAGAACCTGTCAAAGTCATGTTCAATGCTAACCATGTGGAGATAATGTCTTTTCACTTGTTTGACTCAGGTCAACATCCCTTGGTCTTTGGTTTCCCTTGGCTGCAGAAACACAATCCTCAGATTGATTGGCGATCTGGTAAGATCAGACGATGGGGGGTTGAGTGCACACAATCATGTCTTGTTGAACCAGTGAACAAAGGGGTGAGTTACGGGAAGATCGGGGCGGTTTTGGGAATAAATGTTCTTAAATCTGAAGAAATAAAGATTTCTAATGATGATGATGACTATCCCGATCTGTTGAAGGTTCCACCCTGTTACCATGAACTGAAGGAGGTGTTCAACAAGTCCAGGGCCACCACCCTACCTCCTCATCGACCTTTCGACTGCGCTATCAACCTGCTGCCGGGGGCCCCTATTCCCAAGGGGCGACTGTACTCCATATCCGGCCCCGAGAGGAAGGCGATGGATGAGTACATTGAGTCCTCCCTGAGGACGGGCATTATTCGCCCGTCCTCCTCGGCAGCAGGCGCGGGGTTTTTCTTTGTGGGCAAGAAAGATGGGTCACTTCGTCCCTGCATAGATTACAGCTTCCTAAACGAGATTACGATCAAGAATCGTTACCCACTTCCTTTGATGTCTTCTGCTTTTGAACTGTTGCACAAAGTCAAAGTATTCACTAAACTAGACTTAAGGAATGCATACCATCTAGTGAGAATCAGAGAGGGGGATGAGTGGAAAACTGGGTTTAACACCCCTAACGGGCACTACGAGTATTTGGTGATGCCGTTCGGGTTAACCAATGCCCCCGCAGTCTTCCAAGCTTTTATGAACGAGGTCCTCGGGGAATTTCTCAATGAGTGTGTTTTTGTCTACCTTGATGACATTCTTATCTTCTCTCCAGACATACAGTCTCATGAGCGTCATGTCAAGTGTGTGTTGCAGAAGCTCTTAGCTAACCGTCTGTATGTGAAGGCCGAGAAGTGCGACTTCCACGCAGACACAATGTCCTTTCTGGGCTACATTATATCGGCCGACCACATCCAGATGGACCCTGATAAGGTCAGTGCGGTGGCCGATTGGCCCACCCCCACTAACAGAAAGAAGGTGCAACAGTTTCTCGGATTTGCAAACTTTTACAGACGTTTTATTAGAGACTTCAGTGCTGTTGCTGCTCCTCTGCACTCTCTCACGTCTTCCAAGACCCAGTTCCAGTGGAATCCTCAGGCCGAAGCCGCCTTCCAGCGCCTCAAAACATTGTTCACCAACGCTCCTGTTCTGACCATCCCAGATCCCCAGAGACAGTTCATTGTGGAGGTGGATGCCTCCAACGAGGGGATTGGGGCGGTACTTTCCCAGAGAGCGGAGAAGGACAACCGGATTCATCCCTGCGCCTACCTGTCACGTAAGTTGACCCCCGCAGAAAAAAATTACGATGTCGGAAACGAAGAACTGCTGGCGGTCAGAGCCGCATTGGGGGAGTGGAGGCACTGGCTGGAGGGGGCCGAGCAGCCTTTTCTGGTATGGACAGATCACAAGAACCTGGAATACATCCGTAAAGCCAAGAGACTCAACTCACGTCAGGCCAGATGGACTCTGTTTTTTAGTAGGTTCAACTTTTCTCTGTCTTACAGGCCCGGTTCCCAGAACACAAAACCAGACGCCCTGTCCCGACTTTATGACCCTGAACCTGATACCAGAGAACCCGAACCCATCCTGCCACTTAACCGTGTGGTAGGAGCGGTGTCTTGGCAGATCGAAACAGATGTGAAGCAGGCTAATGATGAGACTCCAGCACCGAGTGGCTGTCCTACTAACTGTTTGTTTGTTCCTGTGACATTGCGCCCCCAGGTAATCCACTGGGCTCACACGTCCCTGCTCACATGCCATCCAGGTGCCAAGAGAACTGTTTTTGTGGTTAAACAGCGTTTTTGGTGGCCTTCACTTGAGAAGGATGTAGCTGAATATGTGGCCGCCTGCCCTGTCTGTGCAAGGAGCAAGCCCTCCAGACAAGCCCAAGCGGGCCTGCTGCACCCACTTTCAGTCCCTCAGAGGCCCTGGTCCCACATCTCCATTGACTTTGTTACTGGGTTGCCAGCCTCCAAAGGTAACACAACTGTCCTGACGGTGGTAGACTGATTTTCAAAGATGGTACATTTTATCGCTGTGGCCAAGCTCCCCTCTGCCAAAGAGACGGCAGAGGTAATGATGTCTCACGTTTTCCGTATCCATGGTTTCCCTACAGACATTGTCTCGGACCGAGGTCCTCAGTTTGTGTCCAAGTTTTGGAGTGAGTTTTGTTCCCTCATAGGTGCCACCGTCAGCCTGTCTTCTGGTTACCATCCGCAATCCAATGGCCAGACTGAGCGGATGAACTAGGAGCTCGAGACCTGCTTGCGCTGTCTGATCGCGCAGAACCAGACCACCTGGAGCGACCATCTCATCTGGGTCGAGTACGCACGCAACACGCTTCCTACGGCTGCCACGGGACTCACACCCTTCCAGTGTGCCTACGGCTACCAGCCCCCCTTGTTCTCGGCTTATGAGGGTGAGGTGACGGTGCCTTCTGCCCACGCCATGATCCGACGCTGTCGCCGAATCTGGGACGGAGCTCGGAGGGTTCTACTCCGGGGTCAGTCCCGGATGAAAGCGGCAGCCGACCGCCACCACAGATCCGCTCCGCATTATCGCCCAGGCCAGAAGGTATGGCTGTCTACAAAGGACTTGCCACTTCACGTCCACGCCAGAAAGCTGGCTCCAAGGTTCGTGGGTCCATTTCCCATTTCGAAAGTCATTAACCCTGTTTCGGTCCGTCTACAACTCCCCAGGTCATTAAGGGTTCATCCTACATTCCACGTCAGCAAAATAAAACCGGTCAAGGAAAGCGCACTCGTGCCCGCCTCCAAGCCCCCTCCACCCCCCCCCCGGCTCGTCGACGGTGGTCCGGTCTACACAGTTAAGGCACTTCTTGCAGTCCGCAAGAGAGGTCGCGGTCGCCAGTTTCTGGTCGACTGGGAAGGCTACGGTCCTGAGGAGAGGTGCTGGATTCCTGCCAGCTTCATTTTGGACAAAACTTTGATCAAGGACTTTGACAAACTCATCCTGACCAGCCTGGACCGTCAGGAGTCGGTCCTAAAGGGGGGGGGGGGTACTGTAATGTCCCGTCAGATCTGTTAGTCTTGTGTCATGTTCTGTGTTTAGATTCTCATTTCAGGTCCCTTGACTTCCTGCCATTGTAATTGTCAGCCCCGCCTTGATTGTTTCCACCTGTGTCCCCTTACCTCATGTATATATAGTCCACGCCTCCCTTTGTCCTGTGCCAGTTCGTATTGTGATTCATGTGCTCTCGGTCGTAGTATAGCTAGTAAGTAATTTTTGTAACTAATGTTTTTGTAACTGAGTAAGTTTAGAGTTTTTGGTTCGAATCGCAGTGTTCTTTAATGTGAAAATTAAAGAACGCCTTTATTTTCTCCAAATTGACTCTTGTGTGTGAGTCGTGCGTTTGAGTCCAGTTCCTGTGTGCCCCAGAGCATAACAGGGCTACATCTTCCACTCTGCAATTTCTTGTGGACTTGGGCAGAGCGGTTCCAAACCAAGCTGTGGTGCAACCTGACAGTATGACTTTTATGGTGCATACAGTATGTGGACGTTTGTGAGAGTCATTGGAGACATGCCAAATTCCCTCGGTTTACCGAGGAAGTAAAGTGTATGGGCTGATCGCCGGTGTGCCGCCATTGTTATTGCTTCAGTGTGGGTGGTCCAGGACAAGTTGTGCTAATGATACTCTACCTACATTCTGCACTCTGTGTCTTACCGTCCGCTCTATCTGCTGTACATGAGTTGTATTTATATACTTGATTGTATTTATATACAGTATTGTCTGATTTGATAGGATAGCATGCAAAATAAAGTATTTCACTGTTCCTCAGTACACATGACAATAATAAGCCTAGCCCTAAACCTGGGAGCTGTCTTACCTTCATTCAATTGCCTTCTCCAACCATTGAGAGAATAATCCACCTCTTCCTACTTCTTGCCGTAGTGCATGATCTCACACTTCCCCATTTTAAACTCACAGGATGAGTTTACAATACTGAGTCAATTTTAGACAATCAGGAGTTAAATTCAGACACAAGGAACTGCAGTAGCTGTTTCACACAAAAAAAGACACCAAGTGCTGGAGAAACTCAGTGGGTTAGGCAACATCTCTGGAGAATGTCAGCTATCCATGATCTCCAGACATGCTGCCTGACCTGCTGAGTTACTCCAGCACTTTGTGTCCTTTTTTCAGTGTTAAATTCAGATCTTCCAGAAAGGATTACTTAAAACAACATTCATCTGAATGGACAAACGTTAGCAACGAAACATGCAGAGTGAGATAGGTCAGGTGAAAGTATATTTTATCATCTGATGGGTTTTTTCCCCCTTAATCGTTATATTTTCTCTTTGGTATCTGTTGCTAGCATGACAGCATCTCGCTTTGTAGCGGTCTCCCTCTAGTGTTCGTTTGCCATTAAAACATAATTTTTGGCAATATTTTGTCTGCACTTTCAGGCTGCTGCCTCACTACAACAGAGACCCAGGTTCGATCCTGACCTCGGGTGCTGTCTATGTATGCAGCTTGCATGTTTTCCCTGTGATTACGTGGGTTTCCTCTGGGTGCACCGGTTTCCTACCGCATCCCAAAGACGTGCGGGTTTGTAGGTTAATTGGCCTCTGTAAATTGTTCCTAGTGTGTCGGGAGTGGATGAGAAAGTGAGATCACAGGGTAGCTGCAATGTACAGTTAAAAGACTGACGGGGCTGTCTATGATAGAAAGCAAGGAATTCATTCCCCCTGTGTCTGTCTGAGTTTTCTCCGGGTGCTCCGGTTTCCTCCCACATCCCAAAGACATGCAGGTTTATAGTTTAATTGGCTTCTGTAAATTGGATGTGAAAGTGGGATAACAAAAGAGCAAGCCATTGACAGTCTTTACTAGGTTAATAAATGGGACTGCAGGAAATTTTATGGATGGTGTGTGTATTTATGCACCAGGAAACTCCAAAGAATACATGGATCCACGTTAACAGTCTGTAGAGCAAAGAAAATTATTTTAAAGGAATTATTTTTTCACAAAGTGACAGCTGAGGTTAATGAGGGTAACACGGCATTATTTTGGACGGTAAATTTGTTAGGTACACCAAGGCATGCTGTCACACCTGTGGTTTAGTTTAGTTTAAGGCGAAAATAGACACAAAATGCTGGAGTAATGCTGGAGAGAAGGAATGGGTGACGTTTCGGGTCAAGACCATTCTTCATACTTAGTTTAGTTTAGAGTAAGAAAATAACTGCAGATGCTGGTACAAATCGAAGGTATTTATTCACAAAATGCTGGAGTAACTCAGCAGGTCAGGCAGCATCTCAGGAGAGAAGGAATGGGTGACGTTTTGGGTCGAGATCCTTCTTCAGACTTCAGAATGGGCGGAAACAGGCCCACCGAGTCCACACCGACCAGCGATCCCCGCACATTAACACAAGCCTACACACACGAGGGACAATTTGGTGTATCAAGATATCAGAATCCACACCCCAAGTTTCCAGTACAGTCATTCTTCTGTCTGTGGATGATAAGTAATTGCTAATACTTATCTGAGGATTGCCACCTTGTGGTGGTGGAGCAGCTTACATGAGCTTTAAACCCTGAGAACTAAATGATCTGGCCTGTGCTCCTGGCAGATGGGGCAGGTAGAGGCAGGTAGAGCCACTGGCAGGTGGGGCAGGTAGAGCCACTGCCTCTCAGTGCCAGAGACCCGGGTTCTATCCCGACCTCCAGTACTGTGTGTGTGGAGTTTGCACGTTCTCCCAGTGACTGAGTGGGTTTCCTCTGCGAGCTCCGATTTCCTCCTGGATCCCAAAGACGTTCCGGTTTGCAGGCCAATTGGCTTCTGTAAATTGACCCCTAGTATGTAGGGAGTGGATGTGAAAGTGGGATAACATGGAACACGTGTGAATGGGTGATCAATGGTCGGTATAGACTCAGTGGGCCGAAGGGCCTGTTTCCATGCTTGAGAGAGACAGACCCGGGTCCAACAGCATGGAGTCACCCATGGTGGGCAGGTCGAGGGGGGAGGTTCCTAACAAAGCATGGCCCAAGAAGCCGACCTCGATGGTGGAACAGATGGAGGATGGTGGCTGGCCAGAGGTGGGGCAGCACAACGGCTGAGAAGGCTGCAGCAGGGAGAAACTCCCAACCGTGGTGGAGTCCATGCCTTGGACCTGGGTCTGTCTCCGTCAAGGACTGTTTAGTTTAGAGATGCAGCATGGAAGAGGCTCTTCGGCTCACCGAGTCCACGCCGACCATTGATCACCTGTTCACACCAGTTCTTCATAAGTTCATGTTATAGACAATAGGTGCAGGTGTAGGCCATTCGGCCCTTTGAGCTAGCACTGCCACTCACCATGATCATGGCTGATCATCCATAATCAGTACCCCGTTCCTGCCTTCTCCCCATATTCCTTGACACCACTATCTTTAAGAGCTCTATCTAACTCTCTCTTGAAAGCATCCAGAGAATTGGCCTCCACTGCCTTCTGAGGCAGAGAATTCCACAGATTCACAACTCTCTGAGTGAAAACGTTTTTCCTCATCTCCGTTCTAAATGGCCTGCCCCTTATTCTTAAACTGTGGCCCCTGGTTCTGGACTCCCCCCAACATCGGGAACATGTTTCCTGCGTCTAACATGTCCAATCCCTTAATAATCTTATGTGTTTCAATAAGATCCCCTCTCATCCTTCTAAATTCCAATGTATACAAGCCCAGTCGCTCCAGTCTTTCAACATACCACAGTCTCGCCATCCCGGGACTTAACCTAGTGAACTTACACTGCACGCTCTCAATAGCAAGAATGTCCTTCCTCAAATTAGTAGACCAAAACTGCACACAAAGCTCCAGGTGCGGTCTCACTAGGGCCCTGTACAACTGCAGATGGACCTCTTTGCTCCTATATTCAACTCCTCTTATTATGAAGACCAACATTCCATTAGCTTTCTTCACTACCTGCTATACCTGCATGCTTACTTTCAGTGACTGATGAACAAGGACCCCCAGATCTCGTTGTACATCCCCTTTTCCTAACTTGACACCATTCAGATAATTATCTGCCTTCCTGTTCTTGCCACCAAAGGGGATAACCGCACATTTATCCACATTAAACTGCACCTGCCATGCATCTGCCCACTCACACGACCTGTCCAAGTCTATGTTCGATCGGCCGAGGCATTTCCCGAAAAGGTACACGGGGCCCTGCAATTTCGGGCTTCCCCGCCCCACCGCTGGTGGAAGAAACACCAGCCGCGCCTGTGCGGCTCTGTTGCGTGGGTCCGCTGCAAAATGGCGGGCGCTGCAGCTCCGTCTTGGCGGGCTTTCTGTAAAATGGCGGCTGATGCGCCGCCATCTTGGCCGTGCGGCCGGTCGCTCCTAGGCCTGGAAACCCGGTTTACCGACTTGTCTCCCGTCGGGCCCTCCGTTATGAGGGCGTCCGCCTTCTCCGCGAACGCCACCGGGTCTTCGAAGGAGACGTCCGCCAAAACTAACCTGACGTCCCGGGGCAATTTCTCCCGGAATGCCGCTTCAAACATCATGCACGGCTGGTGGTCGCCGATCAAGGTAAGCATCTCCGTCATTAGGGCGGACGGTAGCCGATCCCCCAGCTCCGGTAGATGTAGGAGCTTCAGAGCCCGCTGGTTCTGGCTAAAGCCACAAACGCTCAGGAGGAGCCTCTTGAGCCCCTCGTACCTCTCGGTTTGGGGGGGGCTGGTCAGGTACCGTGCCACCCGCGCGGCCACCTCGGGCTGTAGGCAGCTTACCAGATGGTGGAACTTCTCCTGGTCCTCCACGACTCTCTTGATGTGGGACTGGGACTCTACCTGTACGAACCACAGGTGCGGTTGATGGGCCCAGAACGGGGGCAGGTGAACGCCGACCGCGTTGGGCTGCCCACTGTTCGCTCCCTCCTGAGACATCTTCTTGTGATCGTCGATCACGTCAGGGTCACCAATGTGGCGAGTCCAGAAGCGGGTGAGTGTTGAAGACGGAGTTTATTTGCATGGGCAAAAAACCCCTAACAAACGCAATACTCACAACTATAGACAACCAACGAATACGTCCTCACCGGACGGAGTTCAACACTAGACTGCTTGTCTCTCCCGCACTGGCACACCTCGTGACATCGTTAGCCAATCCGAGGGTTCGAACTCCCAGCCAATCCCTATGTCCCTACAAAAGTATCAATTATCATGTATCAAGTAGCTTCCCAACTCAAATACCACCTCTCTACCAATAACCTGTATGAAACTTTCCAATCCGGATTCCGCTCATCCACTGTACTGAAACTGCGCTCCTCAAAATCACAAACGACATTCTCCTCTCCTCCGACGCTGGCAACCTCAACATCCTCATCCTACTTGACCTCAGCGCCGCCTTTGACACCATAAATCACTCCATTCTCCTCACCCGACTTGAAACCTCCCTTAACATCACCGGAAAAGCCCTATCCTGGTTCAAATCTTACCTCTCTGACAGACACCAGTTCATCTCCATTAACAACTGTAAATCTCCCACCGCTCCCCTCCCCCAAGGTGTCCCCCACGGCTCAGTCCTTGGCCCCCTCCTCTTCATCCTCTACCTGTTCCCCCTTGGTCAATTAATCCGCCGTCATGGTCTCAACTTCCACTGCTTCGCCGATGATATCCAGCTCCTCATCTCCACCAAGTCAATCTCCCCCACCACACACACTACACTGACAAACTGCATCACTGAAATAAAATCTTGGCTTCAATCAAACTTCCTCAAACTCAATTGCAACAAATCTGAAATCATCATCATTGGTCCAAAAACGCTCACCAAATCCACCCAAAACTTCATCCTCAACATTGATGGTCTCCCAGTATCCACCTCACCTCACATCCGGAATCTTGGAATCATCCTTGATCAAACCCTCTCCTTCGACAAACACATCAAACACATCACAAAGACAGCCTTCTTCCACCTCAAAAACATTGCCCGTCTCCGTCCATCCCTCTCCTCCACAGCTGCAGAAACCCTCATCCACGCCTTCATCACCTCCCGTCTGGACTACTGCAACAGCCTCCTCTATGGCGCCCGTTCAAAAATCATCAATAAACTTCAATACATTCAAAACTCCGCTGCCCGTCTACTCACACACACCTCGATCCGTGACCATATCACCCCCGTACATTTCCATAACCTGGCCCCATCCTACCTGACCGACCTCCTCCACAGGCACACTCCCACCTGCACCCTCCGCTCTGCCGCTGCCAATCTCCTATCCCCCCACATCCGGACCAAACTCAGATCCTGGGGGGACAGGGCTTTCTCCATCGCTGCTCCCACCCTATGGAACTCACTACCCCAAACCGTTAGAGACTCCTCCACACTCACCACATTCAAAACATCGCTGAAGTCTCACCTGTTCAGTACTGCCTTCAACCACTGAAGGTCACCTCACCTTCTGTCTCCTTTCTCTGTTCATTTATTTATTTACTTATTTATCTATTTATTCATTTCCCTAAGTTCTCAAAATCTCTGTAAAGCGTCTTTGAGTATATGAAAAGCGCTATATAAATAAAATGCATTATTATTATTATTATTATTAAGTATAAAGAATTGATGGCGGCCTGTCAAATAATTCAAAACCTTGAGCTAAACACAAAGTGCTGGAGGAACAGCAGGTCAGGCAACATCTGTGGAGAGAAATGGATAGACAACGTGTGCAGGATATCTTGGTCAGCATGGGCTAAGGGGCCTGTTTCCATGCTTTATGGTTCTACGACTGGTCCCATGTGCCCACGTTTGGTCTATATCCCTCTAAACTTTCCCATCCAAATGTTTTTTAAATGTTCTATTGTATCTGCCTCAACTACCTCCTCTGGCAGCTCATTCCTTTTATCCACCACACTAAGTGAAAAAAAGTTGCCCCCTCAGGTTCTCATTCAATCTTTCCCTTCTTACTTTAAACCTATGTCCTCTGGTTCTTGATTTCCCTACCCTGGGTAAAATATTCTGTGCAATTACCCTATTTGTTCACCTCATGATCTTATACACCTCTGTAAGATCATCCCTCAGCCTCCTGCTCTCCGAGGAACAAAGTCTTGCCGTGCCCAACATCTTCCTATTGCTCAGGCCCTCAAGTCCTGGCAACATCCTTGCAAACCTTCTCTGCACTCTTTCCAGCTGATTTGGGAAAGCTGCAGGAAGGAACAAGGTTGCCAGCGGGAGAGATGAGAGGTGGTATAACTGTTTGATGGGATGCGAAAGGAGTGAGTCGAATAATAATCAAGAGAAGGGAAAATGGGAAAGGATGTGTTTGACTTGAGACTGGAGTAATAAAAAAATGTACACACAATGGGCACAATGGAAAATCAGACGATTGGAATTAATAAATATTTTAAAGATGTCACAAAAATATACAATGATGTGCCCTCATTAAAAGCATTGACTACATTTAAAAAAATTTGTGACAATAAAGATACCATGATGTATTTTGGTTTGTAAAGATTTTCATTTGTCTCTTAAATCACTGAACAGAATATGTCTGGAAACAAGAACATAATTAACAGAACAGGTTAAAACCAATTTACAAAAGGATATTAGTTCCATAACTCAAGTTAATGAAGACATAGGTATTGTTCATTTGTAAAGGGCAAAGTATCAATTATCACGTGTGTTTAGTTTTGTAAAGAATTGATTGCAGCGTTGGGCTGCCCACAGTAATTCAAAACCTTGAGCGAAACACAAATGCTGGAGGAACAGAGGGTCAGGCAGCATCTGTGGAGGGAAATGGACAGATGATGCTTTGGGATCCTACTTCTCAATGAAGAAAGGTGTTAACCCAAACATCGTCACTACATTTCCCTCCACTGATGCCGCCTGACCCTCTGAATTACTGCAGTAGTTTGTTTGTAGAAGGGTGCCGACATTCCGGCATTTGCAGTTCCTTGTGCCTCTACTTCAAAACCTTCCAGGTCTCCTCATTTTCGTGAGTCTTTCGACACTCGTGGTTCACTGTCCTCCTTGTGACATTGATCTCTTTTCATTTTCATCACCACTTCTAAATGTAGTCTTCACAGATTCTCAGCTGTAACAAAAAAATGTTTTGTGAGAAGATTAATTATGATATTTTACACAGATAGGATAGGTTTAGAGGGCAAGTGGGACTAATGTAGATGGGGCATGTTGGTTGGCATGGGCAAGATGGGCCGAAGCGCCAGTTTCCATGCTGATTCTTCCAAAAATGGCCATAATTGAGGTTGGATTTGTAGAGCCCAGAGGATACTCCAGCTTCACCATATCTAGGTAATTGCAATGAGCCCAGGAATGATGAGAAGATTTTAATCAATGTATATTTTCTTCTAGAAGACTTTTGATCAGGACGATTGTTTTTATACTATAGACTTTAGATATACGGTGCAGGAAGTGTGTGCTACAGTATCAGTGTAGGTTTTATTATTTACTGATAAGTGGTAAAGTTATGAGCTTCACGGGTCTCAACAGGAGCAATTTCATGGTAATTAGTTTTGTTTAGTTTAGAGATACAGTGCGGATGCAGGCCCTACTTCCCACCGACCACTAGCACTATCCTGCACACTAGAGACTATTTACAATTTTACCGAAACCAATTAACCTGCACACCCTCACAGCTTTGGAATGTAGGGGGAAACAGAGCACCTGGCTAAAACCCATGCAGCCACAGAAACATACAGACTCCGTACAGACAGCACCCGCAGTCAGGATCGAACCCGGGTCTCTGGCGCTGTAAAGCAGCAACTCTACCACTGCGCCACTGTCTGCAGTACAGCAATTAGATAAGACCTTTAAACCAACGATCACCATGGTAGCTGAGAGTACTCAGGCGGCCATTTTATTCACATTTGGAAGATTAGGGCAGCATAATGGCGTAGCTGGTTGAGCCGCTGCCTCACAGCGCCAGAGACCCAGGTTCAATCCTGACCTCGGGTACTGTCTGTGTGCAGAGTTTGCATGTTCTTCCTCTGGCCTCATAGGTCTCTTCTGGGTGCTCTGGTTTCTCCCGCATCCCAAAGACGTGCAGGTGTATACGATAATTGGCCTCCCGAGTGCGTAGAGAGTGGATACGTAAGTGGGATGACATAGAACTAGTATGAATGGGTGATTGCTGGTCGGCGTGGACTCGGTTGGCCAAAGGGCCTGTTTCCATGCTGTATCTCTAAACTAAACCAGAGAGGATAACAGAGCATAAAACAGTACAGCAAAGGAAAAGGCCATTCGACCCACAATGTCTGTGCTGAACATGATGCAAAAACCAACTCTTATCTCTCTGCACATAATTAATTTCCCTCCATTCTCTGCATATTCACAAGTCTGTCCAAACATCTCTTAAATGCTGCCATCATATCTGCCTCCACCACTACCCACTGACATTATATTGTGTATCTTGAGTCATAGAGTCATACAGCGTGGTACCGGCCCTTCAGCCCAACTTGCCCAAGCCGACTGTCATGCCCTATCTACACTCGTCCCACTTGCCTGCGAATGGCCCGTATTCCTCCACACCCATCCTATCTTCACCACCCACTTAAGTGTCATCTGCAAACTTGCTAATCATGCTTTGTACATTCTGATCCAAATCATTGATATGGGTGACAAACACCAATGGGCCCCAACACTGAACCCTAGGGCACACCACTAGTCACAGGCCTCCAGTCTGAAAAACAACCTTTCGCCATCACCCTCTGCTTCCTTCCATGAAGCCAATTTTCTATCCATTTGCCTACCTCTCCTTGGGTCACGTGCAATCTAAAAATCCAAGTGGCAATTTAATATGAGCGAATGCTTAAGAAATGCACCTATCAGGAAATGAATTGTATCGGCCTAAATTCATTTCATGTGTGAAATATTGAGGCATTTGATTACACTGAATTTAAACTTTGCAGTCCTAATGCATGGTTATAAGCTTACCTTTTTCATATTGCAGTTGTGAGTTTGACTGACACAGCAATAAAGCAGCCTCACAAAAATAATCAATGCAATGACTCCCAACACAATGAAGATAATGTAGAAGTAACTTGCCATTAAACCTGTAGTCAAAAAAGAAGCAAAAAGAATTCAGGAAGATGTGCCAAATGGTTTCAAACCCAAACAGTGTGTACCATAACTAGCTTAACATCAACATCAGCTGTACAAAATATTGGTTGGACCGCACTTGTGCTCTGGTTTCCTCCGACATCCCAAAGACGTGCGGGTTTGTAGGTTAATTGGATTCTGTAAAATTGGCCCTGGTCTGTTACATAGAACTGATGTATGGATGATTGTTGGTCAGCGCGGACTCAGTGGGGCGGAAGGGCCTGTTTCCATGCTGTATCTCTAAACTAAACTAAACTAAACTAAAATAAATTAAACGTAGATGGACAGTTCCTGAATAACTACTAATTCTTCTGTTCTGGTAAGAATTTTATTGCATAAGTTCAATATTTTCATGTTTTTTTCTCTGTGCAAGTTGGAGATTATTGCCAGCCTTCCAAAGAAGATATTTATTTTCATTGCAAATGGAGATGTTAAGTTCCTGTTACTGCCATAAATTTACGTTCAAAAATAGACTTCTTTTACAATGGTTTTCTCCTCTTTGACATTGATTTGGACTTGCCTGTACAACTGAGTTGGCTGGGAACTGATTGGCTTTTACTGATTGGGTTTTCCACCTTACAGAAGAAGGTTTTATTGCTGGGAAAGGAGGTGACGTTCCTCAGTGTGGCTTTTCTCCCTTGGTCTGAGAACACGGCGTTATCCTTGGTCAACCGCTGCTCATTCAGGTAGAAGGAAACGGGAACGGCTCCGCGAACTTCACATGACACAAACATGTTGTGCTCTGTGGTGCATTCGACACTCATCACCGGTGTCGAGAGTTTCTCTACAAGGCAAAAAACGGGTTTACAATGTTATCCACTTTCATCTCAGGAATTAGACTTGGACTTCAACGTTTACAAAAATTTACCATTAAATATCATCAAGGGCAGTACAGTGGCACAGTGGTCGACAAAGTCTACTCCGCCATTCAACCATGGTTGATCTATCTTTCCTTCTCAACCCTATTCTCCTAACTTCTCCCCATAACCCCTGAACATTTTACTAATCAAGAATCTGTCAATCTCCGCCTTAAAAATGTCCATTCATTTGGCCACACAGCTGTCTCTGTGGCATCTGTTTTTCCGGGTGCTCCGTTTTCCTCCCATACTCTAAAGACGTACAGGTTTGTAGGTTAATTGGCTTCAGTAAAAATTGTAAAAGTGTACAAGATAGTGCTTGGGTATGGGGATCGTGAGTCAGCATGGACTCCTTATTTAAGAATAAGGGGTAGGCCATTTAGGACTGAGAGGAGGAAAAACTTTTTCACCCAGAGAGTTGTGAATCTGTGGAATTCTCTGCCACAGAAGGCAGTGGAGGCCAATTCACTGGATGTTTTCAAGAGAGTCAGATTTAGCTCTTAGGGCTAAGGGAATCAAGGGATATGGGGAAAAAGCCAGAATGGGGTACTGATTTTGGAAGATCAGCCATGATCATATTGAATGGCGGTGTTGGCTCAAAGGGCCGAATGGCCTACTCCTGCACCTATTTTCTATGTTTCTACCTCTAAAGTCTAACGTCGAAAGTAAAATTATCATACTCTCCAGAGGTGAGAAGACGGGTCTCGACCTAATAGGTCACCTTATCCACATTCTCCAGAGATGCTGAGTAACTCCAGCACTTAGTGCCCTTAATGCATACTCTTCCTGGTTATGGTCCACTTTCCTGTTGTCATGGATGCCTTTTACAGGCCCTTGCATGAAACTGGCATGGGCCACCCATGCACCACTGCTTTAACATACGATTAATGGCACTTTAGAATTTCTAGCCTGTCATCTTCGCACTTTGCAAGATACACCCCTGAAGATCAAGCCGCCCCGTTTTTTTAAACACAAGGAATTGCAGATGCTGGTTTACAAAATAAAAGACACGAAGTGATGGAGTAACTCGGTGGTCAGGCAGTATCCCTGGAGAACATGGTTAGGTGGCGTTTTGGTTCAGAACCCTTCTTCAGACTCAAGAAGATTTTTTCAGAGTCCTGACCCGAAACGTCACCTATCAAAACTCTCCAGAGATTATGCTTGACCCACTGAGTTACTCCAGCACTTTGTGTCTGCCCACTATTTATATTGTTCATACCTTTGCGTCGTAAGTTACAACCAAATGGTACAAACAGTAAAATCTCCAATTTTAGGTAAACAACCTACAAACATCCCCTTTACCCCCTCTCCTTTACCCCTTCCCTTCCCATGCCCCACCTTATCTCCTTTTCTCACACTTTTTGTCTTTTCATCTCTGGCCTTTGTCCAACCATCCACCAATCAAAACCCCCCTCCCCTGTATCCACCCATCACTGGCCAGGCTTTGTCCTGCCTCCTCCCCACACCACTCTTTTCCAGCTTCTCCTCCCAACTTCAATCAATCTGCAGAAGGGTCCCGACCTAAAATGTCACCAGAGATGCTGCCTAACCTGCTGAGTTACTCCAGCACTTCGTGGCTTTTTTTGTAAACCAGTATCTGCAGTTCTTTGTGATGACATAATTTACATTTATAACCCCTGAAACCTTCTTCTTCATTTGTGAATTATCTCTCCCTTACTCTACCCCAATCCGTCCCCAATAGCTTCCCTCCATTAAATTATGAAAGACAAAGATAAGGTAGACAGTCAGAACCTTTCTCCAAGGGTGGAAATGTCAACGGCAAGAGGGCATAGCTTTAACATGAGAGGGGATGTTTAAAGGAGATGTGCGGGGAAGTATTTTTACACAGAGGAATGTGCTGCCAGGATTGGTGGTGGAGGCAGATACCATAGTGGCATTTAAGAGGCTTTTGGATAGGTACATGGATATACAGGGAATGGGGGGGATATGGATCACATGCAGGCAGAGGAGTTTAGTTTAACCTGACACCATGTTCGGCACGGACATTGTGGGCCGAAGGGCCTGTTCCTGTACTGTACTGTTCTACATTCTATGTCAGTTCTTAAGGCATTTCCAAATTTTCAAAACCTACTTTATCAAATGAGCACAAACTTACAAAATATTAGTGACCTGCTCATTTCATATCTGAAGAGTCAAGTGTCAAGAATGTTTTATTGCTATTATTGTACAGTATAGAAGCATTATAGGCCATGAGTACACTTGATGGACCGAATGGCCTAATTCTGCTTCTATAAAATATGAACTTATGAGGAAGCAATCATTTTGCCCAAGAGGGGTGCTGAGAAGTTTTGGAATTACTTGAATTAGGGAAAATTTAAAAGAAAAATACACTTACCAAATAAATGTAATTTAAACTCCTTAGTTAATTGCACGGTTCCATCTGTCTTGTACACATCCACATGGTATATTCCTTCATCGATCATTGATACGGAGTTAACTCTCAGAGAACCATTTGGAAAAATGTTTACCCTCCTTAAAAAATCACCGTACAGCTTCGGACCACTTTTGTACTTTGCAACGGTTGAATTTCCTTTAAACCACTTAACGTCATGGTAAGAACTAGAGTTTTGATTCATAATATTTAAAAGAATGGATTTCCCAAGTTCACTGTATACATCCAACGCACGACAGTCGCTCCCTGTTAGGAACCATCCTGCAAATTATCAGAATGAAGACATAGGTTTCAATACAATTATGTTACTTGTTTGAACCTTTCTACTTATTGATAAAGAACTTTCCATAGTCATAGTGTGGAAACAGGCCCTTTGGCCCAACTTGCCTGCAACGACCAACATGTCCCATCTACACTAGTCCCATTTGCCTGCATTTGACCCATATCCCTCCAAACCTATCCTATCCATGTTGTACCTGTCTAATTGCCTCTTAAACGCTGCGATAGTCCCTGCCTCAACTACTTCCTCCGGCAGCTCGTTCCATACACCCACCACCCTTTGCGTAGAAAAGGTTACCCCTCAGATTCCTATAAAATCTTTTCTCCCTCACCTTAAAACAATGCCCTCTGGTTCTCAGTTCCCCCACTCTAGGCAGAGACCAATCGATTCCTCTTAGGATTATGAGGTCAGTTTATCTTACCAGAGAAAGCCATCAGCAGAATGAGATTTAATTGTGAAAATCTGCCATTTAGAACCATCCTGGCTGGGTTTAAGCGTCTGAGCAGACCTTAGCTCCTTGCTTAACGGTCTTCTTAACGGGAAAAAAAATCATAATAGTAAAGGCTCTGGAATCTTTCCCAGCAATCTGACAGGAAGGAAGGGTGGGATAACAAACAAGACTCAATCAGAAGTCTGCCACCAGAATAACACAAATGAGTTTAGTTTAGAAAATATTCTGAAGGGACAGCAATTTTAATTTAAAGATTTCCTCATGAAGATTAGAACATAGAGCAGTAGAGCTGAGGAATAGGCCCTTCAGCCCACAATGTCTGAGCTGAACATGATGCTAGGTTAAACTAACCTCATTTGCCTACACATGATCTACATCGCTCCATTCCCTCTATTTCCAACTTGGGGAAAAGGTTCTGATTATCTACCCTAAATATGCCTCCTATATTTTGTGATAGAAACACTTGCTGTAGATATCTATGCTGAGATAGACTTAAGAGCTGGAGGAACTCAGTGGATCAGGCAGCTTCTCTGGAGGAGAGGGATAGGTGACTTTTCAGGTTGGGACACTTTTTCAGACGAGTCTAAAATACGAAGTATGCCGTTCTTGTCTATGTTCTGTCCTTCCCTGCTATCAGTTTTGTCGCTGTGACAGCAACATTTTTATATTCCCATGTATTGTGATCAAAGCTCTGTTTATCTAAATATTGACATTTATCCCTAAGCAGCTACTTGCAGGGATAGTTCTGAGAAGGGTAAATTAGCTTTTTAGATCGTGAACATTACAGAATGGTGAAAAATCGACCTATTAACTTCATGCTTTCAAAACATTTTCCTGTTTGGTTTAAAGCTGAATGATCAGAACTGGAGATAAATTATTGCAGATGCTGGAATGTTGCAGATGCTGGAATGTTGTGTTAGAGGAACTCAGTGGGTCAGGCAGCATCTGTGGAGGGAATGGACAGGTGAGGTGTCGCGCGTTCAGGACCCTTCTTGAGGCCGATTGAAGTAAAGGGGAGAAAGCTGGAAAAGAGAGGTGGGGACAAAACAAAACCAGGCAAGTGACAGGTAGATGCAGGTGTTGGTGCGGGATAGGGACGATTGACAAATGGGTGGAGTGAGTGACAGAGGCTCGAGATAAAAAGACAAAAGGGTGTCAAATGAGGAGAGAAATGTGGAGGGATATGGATAGAAGGGGACAGAGAGGGGGGGGAAGAGTGGTGGGAGTAATGGGAGTGGTGGGTGTAATCCTAACCAAATTTTCCCAGTGATACAATTGGTTGCCCCTCCTCTCTATCAGCTTTCTCCCCCGTCCCCCCACATTCAGTCTGAAGAAGGTTCCTAACCTAAAACGTGACCTATCCATGTTCTCCAGATGCTGCCTGACCTGTTGAGTTACTCTGGCACTTTTGTGTTGTTTTTTTTGTAAACCATCTGCAGTTCCCTGTCTCCACATTGCACCAGCATGTGATTTAGTTTGTTCTGAACATGACCATCACATTATAGCAGAATTGCCTGTACAGAGGTAAAGGATCAGTCAAGATGGGATTAAATGGTGGAGCAGGGCCAAAGGGCTGAATGACCTCCTTCCTGTTCCTCTTTTCCATGTGTGTGGCAAGCAAAGGTGGCAAGGCAGGGGGTGTGGGGGAATGTTGATGGGAGAGGGTCAAGGAGGAGGGTGGAAATGGAAAGTGTGCAAAGGAAGGGTGAGGAGAGGGAGAGTGAAGGGGTAGAAAGAGACAGAGGGGATGAAGGAGAGTGGAAAAGAGGGGTAAGAGAAGGAGAAAGAAGAGGGGAGGTGGAGGAGGGGAAAGGGAAGAGAGGGAAAGGGAGAAGGAATGAAGAAAAAGAGAGGGAGAGAAAAGAGAGAGGGAGAGAAAAGAGAGAGGGAGAGAAAAGAGAGAGGGAGAGAAAAGAGAGGGAGGGAGGGAAAAGAGAGGGAGGGAGAGAAAAGAGGGGGGGGGAGAAAAGAGAGAGGGAGGAGGAGAAAAAAGAGAGGGAGGAGGAGGAGAGAAAGGAGAGGGAGGAGGAGAAAAGAGAGGAGGAGAAAAAGAGAGGGAGGGAGAGAAAAGAGAGGGAGGGAAAAGAGAGGGAGGGAGAGAAAAGAGGGGGGGAGAAAAGAGAGAGGGGGAGAGAAAAGAGAGAGGGGGAGAGAAAAGAGAGGGAGGAAGAGAAAAAAGAGAGGGAGGAGGAGAAAAAAGAGAGGGAGAAAAGAGAGAGGGAGGAGGAGAAGAGAGGGAGGAGGAGAAAAGAGAGAGGGAGGAGGAGAAAATAGAGAGGGAGGAGGAGAAGAAAAGAGAGGGGGGAGGAGAAGAAAAGAGAGGGAGGAGAAGAAAATAGAGGGAGGAGAAGAAGCAAAGAGAGGGAGGAGGATAAGAAAAGAGAGGGAGGAGGAGAAGAAGAAAAGAGAGGGAGGAGGAGAAGAAAAGAGAGGGAGGAGCCGAAGAAAAGAGAGGGAGGAGCCGTGGGGGGGGAAGGGGAGGCGCGTAGCGTAGCGTAGCCGAGGAAGGGCGCGGCGCGGCGCGGCACAGCACAGCCGGAGCCCCGGTAATCGACAGCGCGTCCGCCAGACACCGGGACCAGGCCTCAGCTCCGGGACACGGGCCCAGCCTCGGCGATGGCGATGGCGATGGCGCGGGCTCTCAGCGCCGCCATCCTACTCGGCATAAGTGAGTCAGCGGGCCGGCATCGGCCGGTGGGTGGAGGTGGGGAAGGGAAAGGGAGCAGAGGGGAAAGGAGAGTGGAAGAAAATGGGGAGAGGGGGAAGGAAGAGAGGAGGGAGAGAGGAGAGGAGGGAGAGAGGAGAGAGGGAGGGGGAAGAGAGGAGAGGAGGGAAGAGAGGAGAGGAGGGAAGAGAGGAGAGAGGGAGTGGGAAGAGAGGAGAGGAGGGAAGAGAGGAGAGGAGGGAAGAGAGGGAAGAGAGGAGAGGATGGAGATGGAGGGAGTGGTGGGATGAAGGGAGAAGGAGTCGTGGACGTCCTTCTCATGCTTGTCGCAGCCTGGAGCTCAGAGCTGCAAATTTCCCATCTGTCGTCAGTACCCCCAGCCTGTCTTCCCAATGCATCGACTGACAACGTTGTGTCAGCCCTTCTTTAGGTGACAAATGCCTCAGAATCGCCATTGTTTGCTTCAATAACTTTAAATGCAGCTGGCAGAGCCGCTGCTTCACAGCGTTGGAATCCCGGGTTCAATCCTGACCTCGGGTGTTGAACGTGTGGAGGCCCTTCAGCCCACACTACCTTCATGTTATCCCACTTTCTCATCCACTCCCTGCACACTGGGGACAATTTGCAGAGGGCTAATTAACCTACAAACCCACTCGTCTTTGGGATGTGGGAGGAAATTTGGAGTATTGTGAGCTGCTTTGGCCTCTATATCTGAAGAAGGATGTACTGGCGTTGGAGAGGGTCCAGCAGAGGAGGTTTACGCGAATGATCCCAGGGATGGTTGGTTTAACATATGATGAGTATTTGACGACACTGGGCCTGTGTTTACTAGAGTTTAGAAGGGTGAAGGGGGACCTCATTGAAACTTACCGAATAGTGAAAGGCCTGGATATATTGAGGATGTTTCCACGAGTGGGAGAGTCTAGGACCAGACGCCTTGGCCTCAGAATAAAAGGACGTACCTTTAGAAAGGAAATGAAAAGGAATTTCTGTAGTCAGAGAGTGGTGACTCTGAATTCATTGCCACTGAAGGCTTATGAAGGCCCATGGATATTTCTAACATGGAGGTTGATAGGTTCTTGATTAGTAAGGGTGTTAAGGGGAGAAGGCAGGAGAACGGGGTTGAGAAGGAAATATAGATCAGCCATGAATGGAGGAGTAGAACTTGTTAAAGCTGTGAAATGTAGGCCAGAATTGTTGCTGAACCTGAAACCAGAAGGAGAGTCCTGGGGAAAAACCCAATAAATCAGGCCATGTCTCCAGAGAGAGAAAAACTGAGGTAATATCCCAGATGAATAACCTTACAACAGATGTGGCCAGCTATGATACAGGCAGACAAAACAAGTGATCTGAAATTGTTGAATTAGATATTGACTATCAAAGACACCGCCTCAAAAAAACCCCACAAAATGCCGGAGTAACTCAGCGAGCAGCATTGGTGGAGAACAGAGAAAGTTTAGTTTATTATTGTCATGTGTACTGTGGTACAATGAAAAACTTTTTGTTGCATGCTATCCAATCAGCGGAAAGATTATCAATGATAACAATCAAGCCGTCCACAATGTACAGATGCAGACTAAAGGGTGTAACATTTAGTGCAAAATAAAGCTGATTAAAGATAGTTCAGAGGTCTCCAATGTGGTAGATGGGAGGTCAGGACCGTTCTCTAACTGGTGAGAGGACAGTTCAGTTGCCTGATAACAGCTGGAAATAAACAGTCCCTGAATCTTGAGGTATGCATTTTCAAACTTCTGTACCTCTTGCTGATGGGAGTGGGGAGAAGAGCGTGTGACCGGATTGATGATGAATGTTTCGGGTCGAGACCCTTCAAATACATCCCCTCCTCTCCCATCAACGTCCACAGTCATGCCAGCAACTTCAAACAAACTTGTTTAATCACTTTAGAGTTCAAGTGTTTAATTTGAAACATTTGCTTTAGGACAGATGTACCGAGCGAGGTACATTGACAAAAGTTTGTTTTGCATTTCATCATTAACTTTGTTTCCCTTTCAACATTTAAACTCTGGCCTAGCAAGTACTTTCCGCATTTTCTATTTTTATTCTGGATTTTCAGCAACTAGTTTTTGTTTTGATTTTCAATTAATTACTGCACTGTTGTCTTCCTTGCTGTGAGTCCAGAAATTCCTCCTAATCTTTGCCTCTCAAACTTTATCCTCCTTTGCTTGAGCCGCCTGCTGAATGATGCCCTTAAGTGACTAAACCTTGTTTTCTTTGATGCAAGTAATTTGGAATGCTTGCTATGTTTTTGCCATGTAAAGATAGAATATATACAGCAGTTAATGCACAAAGTGCTGGAGTAACTCAGCAGGCTGCGGGTCAGGCTACACCTCTGGAGAACATGGATAGGTGATGTTTTGGTTTGGGACCCTTCTTCAGACTCATCGTCGGAAGGAGAAGAAAGCTGGAAAGAGTGGAGGGGGCGGGACAAAGTTTGGCAAGTTATGGATGGATACAGGTAAGGGGAGGGGGCTTTGATCGGCTGATAGCTGAGACCGGAGCTAAAGTGTGAGATAAAGAAGGAAGATGCATGAAGGGTCCCAACCCGAAACATCACCTATTCATGTTCTCCAGAGATGCTGCCTGACCCGCTGAGTTACTCCACACTTTCTTTTTTTTGTATTAAAGCAGCATCTGCAGTTCCTTGTATCTTGTGAAGTGTGATGATTTTGCCCAACTATAGGCTAATGTAAGTGTCTGAGCACGTTTAAATTAGGCGAGGCTAGGCTATGATGTTCGATAGGTTAGGTGGCTATGATGTTTGGTAGGATAGGTGTATTAAATGCATTTCAGAGCCCGCGATCCCTTTTCCAGGGATCGACCTCGGAGCTCCAACCGTGGGTGCTTGCGGACTTTAACATCGCGGAGCCCGCAGTCTCTAGTCAGAGACCGTCTTTGGGAACTCCAAACCGCGGGAGCTTCGATTGCCCCGCGGGGACTTCGACTGCTAGGTGCGTGATCTTCGATCTCCCCGACCACGGAAGGTACGACTGCCCCGACCGCGGGAGAATAAAGAGGAAGAAGCTTAGACTTTTTTGCCTTCCATCACAGTGAGGAATGTGGGGAATCTGCTGTGGTGGAATGTTTATGTTAATTTTTATGTAGTTGTGTGTCTTGTTGCTTTTATTTCGTATGGCTGTATGGTAATTCACAAATCACTGTACCTTAATTGGTACATGTTACAACAAAAGACCTTTGAAACCTATCCAAGTGCTTTCTAAAAGTTGTTAGAATCACAGTGTACAGCAGGGAAACGAGCTCTTCGGCCCAACTCATCCATGCCGACCAAGATGTCTATCTAAGCTAGTCCCATTCGCCTGCATTTGGTCCATATCCCTCTAAACCTTTTCTTTTCGTGGACCTTTTCCTATGTCTTAAATGCCAATGTAGTATCTACCTTGACCACCTTCCTCGAGCAGTTTGCTGGTTTTGGGACTGTACCTCAAGGTTTCAAGGTCAGTTTATTGTCACATACCAATTTAGGTACAGTGAAATTTGAGCTACCATAACACTATACTAAGTGAAAAGCAACAAGAAACACAGCCACGTAAAATTAAAATTAAGATAAACATCCACCACAGCGGCTACCTGCATTCCTCACTACGATGGAAGGTAATAAAGTCCAATCTTCTCCCTCTTTATTCTCCTGAGGTCGGGGCTGTCGAACCATCAGCAGTCGGGGCGATCAAAGCTCCCGCAGCTGGCGATCCGAAGCCCTCGCGTTGGGGTGATCGAAACTCCCGCATCGGGATGGTTGAAACTCTCTGCGGCTTGGAGCTCCCGAATCAGTCTCTAACCAGGGACCGAGGGCTCCATGATGTTAAAGTCCACAGGCCCGCGGTTGGAGCTCTCCACAGTTGATCCCTGGCAAAGGGAATGCAAACTCCACGATGGTAAGTCCGCACCACGCCAATGATTCAAGCGCCTGGTCGGTCTCCAGGAAAGGCCACTCCACGATGTAAGGCCGCAGTGGGGACTGAGATACGATACGGAAAGAAATCGCATCTCGGTCGAGGTAAGCGATTGAAGAAAAGTTTCCCCCAACCCCACCCCCCGCATAAAACAAACCAAGGAGCACTAAAACATACTTTTTAACACGTACTTAAAATAACAAAAACAGAAGAAATGACAGACAGAATTGTTGGCGAGGCAGCCATTGCTGGCGTCACCCGGTGGTCAGAGCAGGAATGGGGCAAAATGAAGGAATTGTCGATACCTGCGTATCTTGTTTCTATGTCTTGTATTTTGATGTTAGCTGGTGCTGCCTTATCGAACAATTGAGACGCGTTGCGAGTCTTTGAAAGTGAGAAATTAATTGCATTTTGAGCATAATTGAATATTTAATTTTCAGCGTTTAATTTTCAGAGCCTGTTAGATATAAAGAAGAATTGTAAAGGGTGACGCTGCTGCAGGAAGGATGTCGTTAGGCAGGAAAGAGTGCAGAGATGATTTACGAGGAAGCTGCCAAGACTCAAAGGCCTGATATTCGGGCTAGGATTTTATTCCTTGGGAGTGCTGGATGCTGAAGGGTGATCTTATACAGGTGTATAAAATGAGGAGAACAGAGAGGGTGAATGCACAGTCTTCTACACAGAGCAGGGGAATTGGAGAACCAAAGGATACGAGTTTGCGGTGAGAGGGGAAAGATTTACTAGGAACCTGAGGGGCATCCTTTTCTTGCAAAGGGTGGTGGGTATATGGAACGAGCTGCCACTGGAGGTTGTTGAGGTGGGTGCAATAACAGCATTTAAAAGCCACTAGATGGGCATGGACCTGTTGGGTCCAAACCTTTCCTGCGGGTCCAGCAAGGACCTGTTGGGTCCAAACCTGTGGGCTCGGCAACCCTCCCCCAACTGACGACCCGTGGACCCATTGCCGGCCGGGGAGACTCCCCCGGGGCCTTGGGCGAGAGAGGAAAGGGGAGAGGGAGCCGCTCACCCTGGCCCCGGGCGGCCATCGAGGGTGGCCAGAGCGAGCCATGGACCCGTTGGGTGCAAACCTCTCCTGCAGCGGCAGCTCAACGGTGACGGCCATCTTCTTTGACCCTCTGCTGCCGTGCTGCACCATGGGAGGAAGGTCAGGCACGGGGCAGGCCGGGACGGGTAAATTGCTTTTAAAATGTAAGAAAACTTGATCAATTGAGACCACAGGCGAATGGTGAGTTGGGTGGGCCTAAAATTGTTGCGCTATCGTGTACTGTTTTGGCTGTATTTCGGGAACAAATATATCCACAAACCCACAAATATACAAGATGAGGGTTTTACTAATATATATATTTAGATAATGCAAGTATAATTGCAATGTTTACAGTACATTTGAACGGGCACATGGATCGGAAGGTTTAGTGGAATATGGGCCAAATGCAGTCATGTGGGACTAGCTTAGAAGGGGCATCTATGTCAGCATGGGCAAGTTTAGCTTATTGTCACGTGTACCAAGGTACAGTGAATGTTTTTTGTTGCGTGCTATCCAGTCAGCGTAAAAGCTATATGAGATTACAATTGAGCCATTCACAGTGCACAGATACATGATAAAGGGAATTACATTTAGCGCAAGGTAAAGTCCAATTTGTTCAAGGTTCTCCAGAAGTTGATAGTAGC
Organism: Rhinoraja longicauda; assembly: GCF_053455715.1. Lineage (NCBI taxonomy): Eukaryota > Metazoa > Chordata > Chondrichthyes > Rajiformes > Arhynchobatidae > Rhinoraja > Rhinoraja longicauda. Next base: position 26,488,293 of record NC_135964.1, on the reverse strand, counting down.
TTCTAGTTGTTGATAGGATTTTGCAGTTGCCTGATAGCTGAGCTGGGAAGAAATTGAGCTGAAAGGTGCTGTTTCTGTGCTGCATGACTCCATGACTAATTTCAACGTCCCTGGCCCATTCTTTGAGATGAATTGGGCAATACTACACCATGTAGTATTGGTTTATTTTCATCACATGTAATGAGGTACAGTGGAAAACTTTGTCTTGTGTGCTCTCTGGGCAGATCATACCATCCAAGAGTGCAACGGTTAGTGCAAAATGCAGAACTAAACTGAGTGCAGAATATAGTGTTACAGGAACGGAGAAAGTGCAGATTAAAAATACAATGAAGGTTTGACATTTTATGTTTGAAAATGCTCAATACTTTACTCTGCATTCCCTTTCTGTCACAATACGTAGATTGAGGTTTTTTTAATGGATTTCAGCAAGCCTGTGTTCTGAAAAAGGGTTGATTTGCATGTTTCTGAGTTTTGTAATTTGCAATTCTGCTTGTATTGTAATAATTCAGCTTGTTCCTGTTCATGTTAAAATGCTCAACAAAATCATACAGGTGGTATTTAAGCATACTTTGTTCTGAATGCAGAAAAAGTGATTAGATTAATGTCATTTTTTATGGAATTTCAAATTAAGTTGATAAAAGGGAATTATAGTTTAGTTTATTATCACCTTTACTGAGGTACAATGAAAATCAGCTGAGGGGGGTTTTGATTGGCAAATGGGTGAACAAAAGACCAGAGATGGGAAAATGACAAAAGGCTGTACGATATGGAATGAAGAGGTGCAAAACGTGAAGCTAGAGAAAGGGACAGGTACACGGATAGGAAAGGTTTAGAGGGATATATTGGCCAAATGTGGGTAGGTAGAACTGGTGTAGTTGTGGCATGTTAGTCTGCAGGGGCACGTTGGGCCTAAGGGCCTGTTTCCATGCTGTAAGACTCTATGGATGTAGGTAGATGGGGACGGGGAAGGAAGGGGGGGAAAAGGGGACAGGTCAGTGGGAGAAAGGGGTGTGCATCTAGGTTGGGTAGATGGAAGGGGAAACAGGAAAAGGGGAGTGTTGTTAGTTACCTAATCAGGCTAAGATGCAGTCCTAGTGTAAAATATTGCTTTAGTTTTCATGGAGTTTTAGTGCTTGTCAGATTTATCTGTCTAACTTTAACTTATTTTTTTTTCTCTTTCTCAGTTTCAATCTGCAAGTCTTCAAACAATCAATTAGTAAATGGGCTGGAGGGATCTAATGTAACGTTTCCTTTCAAGAGACCTCCAGAGACAGATGAAATTTTACTCACGTTTCAAGGCAACAAAGTACTTGAGTGGGAAGATGGCAAAAATGTTTCCTATTTTGGAAATTTCTTTGAAAGAACTAACTTAATAGGAAATACAATAATGATAAAGAATTTGCTACTGAATGATTCCGGGATATATAAGCTTGCTTTCACATCTACAGCAGGTACACTTGTTGAAGTTATTTACCAGCTATTTGTGAATGGTGAGTATCATCTGTCTCTTATTGAAAACTGAATTAAAATGTTTTCGTATTAGGTATATACTTGTTATTCATGTGGGTGAGGTCTTTGCCTTTGAGTATTTATGATGAAGATAACCTTGCAGTGCTGTCAAATGTGGACTTCCATGACATTAGTTTGAATTTTAGAGATACAGCATAGAAACAATCCCTTCGGCCCAACTAGTCCACACCAATCACCCATTCACTAGTTCCATGTTATCCCACTCTCTCATCCACTCCCTACATACGGGGCAATTTTACAGAGGCCAATTAGCCTACAAACCGCAGGTCTTTTGTTTTTAGTTTAGTGATAACAGCATGGAAACAGGCCCTTTGGCCGACCGAGTCCATGCCGACCATCAATCACCCATTCACGCTAGGTCTGTTATCCTGCATTCTCATCCACTACCTGCACACCAGGGGCAATTTTATTCATCAGTCTCAAGAAGGGTCCCAAACCGAAATGTCACCTATCCATGTTCTCCAGAGTTGCTGCCTGACCTGCTGAGTTACTCCAGCACATTGTCAGTTTGTGTAAACCCAACATCTGCAGTTCCTTGTTTCTACAAGGTACTTTAACTGACAAACCCACACGTCGTTGGGATGTGGGACCACCCGGAGGAAACCCACGCAGTCACAGGGAGAAAATGCAAACTCCATACAGATAGCACCCTTAGTCAGGATCAAATCTGGGTCTCTGGAGCTGGAAGGCAGCAACTCTATCACTATGCCCTGATGTGTTTGGATAGCAAGCAGATCAAAGCTATTCACTGGTGAGATGAGTGAAATGAGAGCATTAAATTTACCAACAGTTTACAGTGTTTGCCTAATTAAAACTTATTTTCTTTCTTGTAGTACCACTTTCGAAGCCAACAATTAGCTGTGACGTAAATGACTCCATTATTCACCTGACCTGCTCTGTAACAGTTCCTGTTACAAGGGAATGGAAGTATGAAAACAGGAGTGTGCAGCAAAGTGAACATTTTGATTTAACACCTGAAGGAACCAGCCTGGCAATAAAGAATCCTGAACTATTTCCTGGTGAATATACCTGCATCGTGAAGCAACCAGGAGACCTGGTTCAGAGCGACCCTTTTAACATAAAACAATGCTTAGAAAATGGTAAGAATATTATAAGAAACCATTTTTAGAGCTGAAAAACCATGAGATCATATTTTTGTACAATGTGCACTTTATTTTAATATAGAATCGGTGTGGCTTTCACAAACGGATTGCTACATGGTTACATTGATGACCAACATGTATATCAGTTCCATTTTGTACAAACTATGCTGTGGCTGGTGGACTCATTTAAGTATGGTTCAAATATAATGTTAAATTAGGGAGTCCAGATATTACTGAATGAGCAGAAAGGAACTGCGGATGCTGGTTTTGCTCTGATGATTGATTTGGTTTGATGATGATGATTTCCAGAAAAGTCCCGACCCAAAACGTCACCCATCCTTTTTCTCCAGAGATGCTGTCTGACCCAGAGTTACTCCAGTACTTTGTGTCGATCTCGGGTTTGGTTTAGTTTAGAGATACAGCTTGGAAACAGCTCTTCAGCCCACTAAGTCCACACTGACCAGCAAACCTCACACACTAACACTATCCTACACACACACACTCTTGAGACAATTTACAATTTTACTAGAGCCAATTAACCTACAAACAAGTATGTCTTGAGTGGAAGGAAATTGGAGCACCCAGAGAACACCCACACAGGTCACGGGGAGAACGTACGAACTCCGTACAGACAGCACCTGTTGTCAGGATCAAACCAGTGTCTAGCACTGTGCCACCCTGAACCTGTGTGTTCTGTTTCTGCCTCAGCTGGAAAATTGAATTGAAAGTTAAGTGGATCGGGGAACATACCGGAACATACATAATAGAAGCTTAAATCTACTGAGCAAAGCACATAGTGCTGGAGTAACTTAATTCAATGATTCTTTATTATCGCATGTACAGACATACAATGAAATTCTTTATTGCATGCAGTTCAGTAAAGTATTGCCATACCTAAGCTCACTCCTCGATTAGTACAAAGAGCATAGAAATAATCCAGTATGACCGCATGCAATGGACAGCAGGTTTTGGCACCATTTTCAAAGTCCAGTCCACACGTTAGGTCTTCTGGGGCACCGCCCAATCCTTGCAAGCCCCAGGCTGCTACAGGGCCTCAGTGGGTCAGGCAGTGTCTGTGGAGGGAATGGACAGAACATTTCAGGCCAGGACCCTTCTTCAGATTGTAGTAGGGGGTGGAAGAAAGCTGGAAAGAGGGGTGGGGGGCAGGGTGGGGGCAGGTCAAAACCTGGGGAGTGATGTGCATACTGGTGAGGAGGTGCTGATTGATGGACGGGTGGAGTAAGAGACAGGCTGGAGGTGAAAAGGAGACAAGGGTGTGGGATAAGAAGAGAAGAGTGAAATGTAAAGCCAGAGGAATAGATGTAGGGGTGGAAGAAGCAGAAGACGGGTGGGATAGTGGAAGATATGTAAGTGGGGGAGGGCACAGAAAAGGGAGATGGAGATTCTGTTCACGCATTTGGTGAAAGCGTCTGCCAAGGGTAGGATGGTTCAGCTGTCTAATAACAGCTAGGAACTGTTCCTGAATCTGAATGTGTCTGTTTTCCCACCTCTGTACCTCTTGCCTGAGGGGAGAGGAGGGAGTGGCCGGGGTGAGACTCGCAGATTATGCTGGTGTCCTTGCGGAAGCAGCGCAAGGTGTAGATGGTCAGTGGAAGGGAAGTTGGTTTGTGTGAAGGTCTGGGCTGCGTGCACAATTCTCTGCAATCTCTCCCGGTCTATGGAGACAGGATGCAGCAGCCGGCGGTTTAGGACTCCCAGCTTTGCAACTGTGCCGCATGAAACCAGTAAGCAATCACCATTATACTGCCTTCCTTGGAGAGTCAAGGGGAGTGAGGAGGGCAACAGTCTTGTGCGGACTAACTACAGGCAAGGAGATGGGAATAGATTATTTTAATCAAGATCTGTTCATGGATGCACATGGTCACAGCACAGAAACAGGCCCTTCGGTCCAACTTGCCCACGTCGACCAAGGTGCCCCATCTAAATTAGTCCCACCTGCCCACGTTTGGCCCATATCCCCCCCCCCAACCTTTCCTATCCATGTACCTGTCCAAATAAAATGCATACAAATATGTAGATGGTCGGCGTGGACT